>NW_024884697.1:12146880-12512284 GCF_019232065.1 Centrocercus urophasianus
TGTGTCACAAGCTTCACCAACACAAAGTTTCATTAGTTGCCAACCCACTGAGGTTAGCAAGAAGGAAACAAGATTGCAGCCAGAAAGCTTCCCAGTCTGAATATAGCATTCAGTCACCGTAATTCTGTACTTTTGAATAGGCCACGCTGACCAGGACTACAGCAGTCTTCTGAAGTTAATCCTTTCTGGAGACATTAGGCAGTGCTGCACTCCAGTTGCACTTCACTGTTGAAAAAGAAATGCTGCATATCTGCACATCATTAACAAGCTGTCAAACTGTATTTCTATGCTTGACCACAAGTGGTCAACTGACTGGAAACTGAGGTCTTGTTCCTCTGGTTGTTCCCCATCCCTCTGAAAAAAGCTGTCACCATACAAGTCACTCTAAGCAGTTTCAGCAGAGGTAAGGTGCCCATTCAGTACAACACTTTGTAACCACCAAGTACAAAAGCTTTGTTTGGTTCCCAAGCTTCCAAACAAGAGAAACACTTCTTTGCTCTCCCTGTGACAGGATCACCTTGAGCTGCAGTTCCGGAATCCTGGAGCCCACAGCTCTGTAATTTCCTCACTCTAGCACAGCCTAACTCTCAAGAAGCAGCATTTCCCATTTTCTTCCTACAAACCAGAAAGAACCAATGTTGTGCCTCTCCCACTTGTACCTTTACACTTGCTGACAATTTCCAGCATCTTCAAAGAACTATTATCGACAGGCCTTCTGGGCTAGCAGTATATAATCAAGAGAGAATACTACCTCGCACATTAAGAAGGCCCCACCAGCGTGCTGGACCAGTGCAAACACTGATTAAACCTCAGAAGCTGACAACATAACAAGTGTAAGCTTGCCCCTCTCAACTACTTTTATTATATTTTTTATTTTTACTGCCAGCCAACACCTGCTCCTTCTCCCATAGAAAACCCCAGCTACTCCTTCTGAGTCAACTTTTTTTTTCCCCCCCCCCCCCAAAAAAAAGCTTATCCTAACACTAACCCTCAGGTTGCACGCAAAGGATGCTCCTGTCCTGCTGCTGTTCAAAGAGTCCTTCCAAATCCAGGTGGAAATATCTGGTGACACTGATTGGTTTCCACTCAGTAAAAAGTCACTGGTCATATAAGCAAGTAACACATATTAATTTGACAAATGACCCTTGTAACCCACTGAGACCACAAGCTTTTCAAAGATTAGCTTAGAACTCTTCCAGTACAACTAATTCTTCACTGAACAGCCCAGCTACTAGATTACCAGTCACTTCAGGAGCAAGAAAGCCTTCCTCAAGTTCCATGCCATTTCAATGAAATAAGCTTATTAAGTCCAAAATCTTGCGAACTCTTAACTGGAACTCTTCTTTCCCAGCTTTAGCCTAGTCATTTTTGTAGGTTATCCTACCAATGCATCTGAAATGACCCCGCCACCTGCAGGCCCTATAACTGCAGGTCAGCCTAGTAGTGCCTTACATACACTTGTTTGTTTGTTTTTTTAAATATGCCTGACTCCTTAGGCAAGGATTATACTGATTCTGACTCTGTAGGTCAAGTGCCTTTAGGATTTGCCCCTTTGATTCCTTAAGAATTGCCTCTTTAATGAGGAAGAAAACCCCAAGCAGGTAAAACTTGTACATCTCCATTCTTTCTCCCTGCAGCTGCTTCTTCCTATTCCTGCTCAAGTAGGAGTGTTTGTGAATCCAAGCAGCCAACGTTCACATTAAAAAACGATCCATTATAATCAGGCTTACACTAAATCTGTTCTCCTATGCCACTTCCCACATGAACACTTGTGCCATTCCAAAAAAAAAAAAAAAAAAGCAGCACAGAAGCAAGAATGAACAGCTGGGAAGAGGTACAGGATCATCTTTCAGCATGAGCACTGCTTCAACTATGGCATTAATGCACACTCGGATCTATTACGTTTCGTATCCCCCTCTCCCTTCTCCTCTAAGTACCCTTGAACTCTTGTCAGCCTTTGTATGAGTAGTACTGTAAACTGTACTGTTTAAATAACAGGTCTGAGCAAAAGCACAAACCACTTACACACACACAGACAGGCTACCGCAGCAAGGCAGAACCACAAGTCTAACTGCTGGAGAACAAGCAGTCAATTGAAATGCCCTCAGTAAAAGGGAAGAACTACAGTTAAGTAGAAATTGTTCCTCTCCCTGGTTGGCTACCATAAATACAAACTACTCTTTTAACACCTCCCTCTCCTACGGCTCCTTTTTCCCGTAACTTCCAGATAAAGGCACAGCTTACAGACTGGTCTTCAAGCAAATCCCTTTCCCATAGGTTTGTCCCAAAGCAGCACGTGCATTTGCTGTTACTCATCTGCAGCTGAAGTAATTTCAGAACACATCATAGACGTAATTTCAAAACCACGCTGCAACACCACCAGAGTTATCACTTCTCAAAGACATTCCTTCCCTGAAAACAGCTAACAAGACTGCTTGAAACAAACAAAATTATTAGAATATTCCTTCATTCCTGTTGTTCCATAAGAACATAAAGACTCCACAGTTCAAGTGCTTCCACAACAAGCTACCCATTACACAGAACTTTTAAGAAAGTCTACCTCCTGATTCCTAAAACAAAATCAGGTATTAAAAAGTGCTGCCTAAAAGGTTTCTTCAGGCATTAAAGCTTTCTACCACAGAGAAACTTTTGATTTCTGAGTATTCTATGTGAGTTATTTATACAAGAACATAATTATTCAGATTGTTCCCTTACAGTGAGATAGATAACTACTCCCCACTCTGTAATCACAGAATGCAAGCGCTAATGAAGTAGAAATGTGTTTTTTGTCATCTTCAGCCCATATTAATGTTCTCCACTAGTACGTATCCAAGGAAATATTCATGTCAGGTCCCAAATAAAATCTGTTCTATCTCGTAAGAATCACTGTGCTCTAGAATCTTCTTTAGAAGATTCTATTGCAAAGGGATTATTTACCTTGTGCTATAGTATGACTACACACAAAGAAACAACGTTCCAGTCACTTACATGTTTGGTCAACAAACCAGCCACCTCCTCCTAAGCACTATTTCCAGTGCTTCATTTTTCTGAATAGTGTTAACAATCTCTAGGATCAAGAATCTTGCACAGAACTGGCTGCTGCAAGGCTCAGCTGACAGCCACCATCTGACATTCAAAAAAGGGGTGTTTCTTTCAGGAAACAGTGTACATCACAGAAGTTAAGCTCAGAGGACATTCCAAACTTGAAAAAGCTTCGCACTGTCATCCTTTATTACTGTCTCCATTTCTTTCCTGGTACAAAGGAAAAATGCAGCACTATCAGATGTTCCCAAGCCCACTGCTCCCTTCCCTGGCACACATACCCTGCAGGCTCTAATTGCAGCTAATATGGACTGTGTACAGCAGCTCCCCATCCCCAGCCGTTTCTTATGCAACCAGGCTCCACCTCACGTTACTTATGTAACACATTAAGTAGCGTCTATTATACAGGATTCTTCTACATTAGTCACATACTCAGTAACTTCCATTCCAGTCGTTTTAACACAACGCATCCACCAGAAATTGAAACTTCATACCTCACCAGGTTGCCACTGCACAGAAAAGAAACAAACCACACCACTGAACATATTAACATCTGGAAAAGTGCTGCCAGATGTTTCTAAATGTAACAAATCACCATCATTTGCCTCAGCAATTGTAGATGTTAAGTTTGTTTGCTGGGTCAAGTGCAGAGGCTCACTTTACATTGTACCACACAAAAACAAGATGTGGGAACCAGCACCAAACTGCCCCAAAAGCATGAGCAGCCCACCCGACCAGTACAGTGGGCCATGCCCCTCGAGAAGAAAGACGGGTTAGAATTGGAAAATGTACATTTTTCACCCTCCCCTCTCCCCGAATCCTGAGATAAAATACAGAGCCAGAAAATATATTTTAACGCAATGAAATCCTAGGTCAGACTCATACTACCACATCCTTCTCCTGCAGCAAGACAAGGGAGCCCGCAGCACCTGCACGTTGCAGGCCCCTTTTCCCTACGTACACACCAGGATCCCCGTGCTAACACTGCAGGCCCTCTACGGCCTAGCTGTAACGCGTGCCACATCGCTCCTCCGACAGGATCCACTAGCACACACAGAACACTGGCGCTGCCTTTCCCACCCAGCAGCGCCGTTCCGACAGAGCAGAGACGTGAGCAGGTTCCGGCCCTTCCCTCAGCCCCCCCCCAGCGCCACACGCTCCGCCACGACGCCGCACGGCTGTAATGAGGTCACTTCACAGGGCCCAGAGCCTCCGGTCGGTTACTCGGAGCCTGACTTACATCGGGGAGGGGAGGCCGAGGAGGGCGCTACGGCAGCGGAGGGCGGATGGAGGGCCTCCCCCGAGCGCGGCTGCACCCGGGAGAGGGGCGGGGAGCAGGGAGAGCGACGAGAACCTTCCTCGGCGGCGGCTACGCCCTCGCGCGCGGGGTTACGGGGGGGAAGGGAAGGGGAAGCGACGCGGCAACGGCGGCGCTGGGGGAGGGGAAGCGCGAACTCTCCCGAGCGCCGCCGCCGCCTCAGCCGCGTTGGGCGGCAGCCAAAGCCCACAGGAATGCAGCGCGGTCACATGACCTCCGGCGGACGTGCGGCTCCCTTCCCTCTCCAGGGAGACCCTGCGCCATCTTGAACTGACGCAGTTACAAAAGCAGGCGCAAACCGCTCCTCTCTCTCTCGCTCTCTCTCTTCTCCCGCTCCACTCCTCCCGGCCCCGCTAAGGAAGGAGAAGCCGAGGCCTTTTCCCGCTTTCCTTTTCGCTGGGGATCCCCCGCCCGCGCCGTCCTCCCTCGCGCTGGGATCATGGCGCCCGTTTTCTCCCTTTGCACCAACCTCCCCCGGCAGCGCCGACCCTGCCCGGCTGCGGCGGCCCCTGCTGCAGGATGATGTCAGCGCCAGCCAATGGGGGCGCGTAGTGCCGCTCGGCGGGGCCGCCGATTGGATGCGCGCAGAGCCCGCCTCCCCCTCCTGCCTCAGTCCCCGCCGCGGTTCGCTGCGGAGGCGCAGCCGAGGCACGAGTGGGGGAGGGGAAGAGGAGGGGAAGGAGAAAAAAAAAAAAAAAATTACACAAAAAAACCGACGACCAAACCCACCGAGCCGCCGGCCGCCATTTCGCGCAACAACAGGCAGAACCCGAGCGAGCAGCCCCGGCCAAGCACCCTAAGGAGAGAGAGAAAGAGAGAAACAAGAGACACACGCACAGAAGAGTTAGACAGGAAAAAATACCCATAGACTCCGCCATGTCACAAGACGTTTAATCGCCCCCCTCCTCCCTCAGGCTCACTGCCCCGCCACAGCCGCCTCCGCTGCGTCCGAGCGGATCCCTTCACCTCGGCTCCCTCCTGCTGCAGAGCACCCGTTAGAGCCCCAAGCTCTGCCCGAGGGGCGGGGGGACGCTTAGGCTACGGCGCGGCCGCTAGCGGCTTCTCCGGTCACCCGCGTGTGGCGGCTCCATCGAGGCAGGGCAGCGGCTGCCAGCCCCGCTTTTATCCGGTGCCCCGCGTTTGCGCACTGAAGGAGGCTCGCTCAGCCCCTGGTGGGCGTCGAATGAAACCCCAGCCACCGCCTCCCCTCCCTCACTGCGCCGGAGGGGCTGAGGCCGGGCAGAGCGGGGAGGGGACGTGGCGGGGGGAGCGGCGGAGCCGAGCGGCCCGCCCGGTCCGCACAAAGCCGAACGTTCCCCCTGCGCCGTTTCCCGGAGGAGAACGGGGATCGGCGCTGAGGGGAAGGAGCGCCGTTCCCGAACACTCTGAGGAAAAGAGCGTTGTCGCCCCAGCCCCCGGCAGTCGCTCAGAGCCCCGCACTGCCGTGACGCGGGCCCGCTCAAACCTCCCACTCCCCTCCCCTCGCTCCTCCGTGCGGCTCTTCGTGCGCTCCGTGAGGAAAATTTACCCCTCTCTTTGAGATTAGCGACGAGCCGACGTAGCTGAGCGCGATGCCGGCCGCCAGAAGGACGCCGGGGTGGGTGCCCCAGAGAACCAGCCTCTGAGTCAATCCCCCCACCGGCGTTCGGGGCCGCGCGCCGGACCCCTCTCGCCGTTCCTCCCCCGTCCCGCGCGCCCCCATCAGCCCCCAGCGGCTCCCTGGCCCCCGCCGTTCTCTGTTAAGGCGCAAAGAGCTTTTGTAAAATGGACACTGAGCGCTCGGCGGGTGCAGCCCGCGCTCCAGCCCACAAGCAAAATGGCGGCTGTTTGGCTTCGCCTTGGTAACCCTGCCCCTGCCAGGCGGGGCGGGTGAGCCCCGTGCAGGGGGAGGGAGGGGAGAGCGGACGCCATTTTCCCAGAGAGAGGCAGTGACATAGAAGGGAGCGTAGGAGGCTGAAAGGAGGGAGACACGGGAGCAGGGGCGGCAGCGGGGTTTGTACACAGGTCCCGAGGCAGAGGCGCTTCTCAGCCGGACCCCGCCGGGCGCTGCGCACTCAGCTGGTGCCGGGGGAGGAGGGATCTCCCCGTTCTTTTCTTTCTTTTAGCAGAGTGCTGAGGGTCGGTCCTGCCCAGGGCAGGGCTCTCCGCAGTAGGGCGGCTGCAGCGGGCTGGGATAGGAGGGGGCCCGGCTGAGGTGTGCTGCTGTGGGCCTGTCACCATTCCAGGTGAGTCCGTGCTCGTTGCCACCGCGTTCTGCCGGGTGCTGGGGGAGGGGGCTGGGAGCAGGGGGTGGACGCCGTAGGACGGCTCTCTGCCCCACTGACTGGGGCTGCCTGCCCCTGGAACGGGTTTGGATTCTGCCGGAGTTGCCTTGCGTTCGTTTTTCCTTTTGTGGGCTTTGGCTAAAAAATGGCAGACTGTCGCTATAGCTTGTGAACATGGCGGGTTACTGTAGCTGGAGGAGCTGAGGGGAATTTTTTGGCAGTTCTGCCAGATTTATACATTATGCCTGGAGAAAGAGCCGGGAGAGGCTGTTAGGTGAAAACAGACCTTGCTCAGGGGGGTGGGTTTTAAGAAGGGGTTTGAGTGTTATTGGGACTGCGTATCGAGTTGTATGAAGCTCAGGGAGATCTCTTCCTCCATCCTGTATGTTTGTGCTTTGTGACACTAAAATGGTCGTTGTAGGCCTAATCTCCCTGCCTTCCCCACCCCCGCCTCCCCTCTGCCCCCCGCTCCTATCTCTGCTCCTGGGTAACCTGGTGCAGGGAAGCTGTCCTCAGGAGTTTCTGTGCCAATTTAATAGGGATCGTTCTCCCCACCCCCTTTCTCGGGGTTGTGAGTAGTGATATTGGCGCATCCCTTTCTTGCTTCAGTGCCTGTAGCCAGCGTTCGCCTTGCTAGGCTGGCGGATTTTAGTCATAAGGAAATAAATACTGGTGGAGCAGCCCCTGTCGCTGCAGACGTAGGGGAGGGGAAACAAACGGTTCACTGTACGGTTCTAAATAGGGTAGACAAACATAATATAGTCTGATTACAAGGGTCCTGTATTCCCCCTATACTCGGCCATTAGGGATGTGCGGTGGCCAGGAGTCAGGAGGTCCCTAACATGGTGCACACCGTGTCGCTGAGGGCAGGGGCTCAGTGCTGCAGCTAGGTTCAGGAATGTGTTAGTGTGTTTATTTACAGTATATTGAAGGAATAATAATGAAACGTTGCAGTTATTGAGGGCTTTGCTTGGAGAAAAGAGAGATTTATCCACAGCCGTAGTTATAACACGTAATTAATTGATTGCAATGGCCATACTTTTAAAGTTACTTTTCAAAAAATGTGGAGTAAATTTTTTAATTTCCCTCTTTTGTCCTTTAGAGATTCTAAAAATGGCGGCCTCAGGCTGATGTTGTGGTAATCTAATCAGCTTGGGTCCTCCACACCCCATGCAGCGCGTTTGTCTGCAACGTATTACAGCCTTATTCTGTTAAAATGAAAAGACCGTTCTCTTCAAATAACACACAAAACATCTCCTGACTTTGCTGCAATTTAAAAATGCTGTGTTCCAGCTGATTAATTTTATTGGTTATGTGTGTGAAAGGCAAGTGAACGAGACCACTCTTGTCGGGGAAGCGGGGGGTGGAAAGAGGCAGGAGTGCTTCTCTGAGGGGTGTGTATGGGTTGCTGGAAGGTGGTACGTCTGCCGGTGTAGTAATTTGGAAAAGCTCCTGCCTTTGCAATAGGCGCAGTGTGTCTGCCCATCCTCTTACCAACCTAAAAGCAGTAATATTTTTCAACCTAAGGAAATTCAGATCACTAATTCAGTCAGCCAAATTCTGGGTGGAATCACATTTGTGAACGTCATGTTCACCTTCCAGGAAATACCTTTGCTGGACGTTGGGGTGGTAATCCCCTGCCTTCATGGTTTGGGAATGCTGAAAGAACTTAATGCTTGGGGAAAAAATGCATGCAGGATTATAACCTGTTACTCTATTAAAGACGTAGAATTTCTCCTGGTACCATGCAATCTTAGTATTAGGCTTTTTCTTTAATTTGTGTATTCCTACATAAAACGTATGTATGATAAGACGCATACATTTGTATTGTACTGAGTGAAAGTGCAATTCCTAACCTCTAATTTTTTTCCAAAATGAAATATGAACCTTTTAGTATCACCACTATAAATATGTTTGGGTGGGGGGAAGGGAAGTCACAAGGATTTGGTGGTTGGTGTAGTGTGCTTTGATACAAACTATAAAGACTGCATACTGTATGTTTAACCAGCAGCAACAAAAAAGAAATTCACATTTGTCGTTTTTGTCTTTAATATTGTCCTCGGTTTGAAGAGATGTGAGTTTGTATTCCAGTATAGCTTTAGAAGCTTCTGGATTGAAACAAGCAAAAGTGAAGTACTGAAATGGCAAAATTGTCTTCGGTCTCTGAAGGATTTTAATTTAGATACTGCTCGTATATGTCACAGCACAGATGTGTGGTTTAAGGTACACCTGAGGTTGAACGTTCAGATGGGAAGACTTTCGGTACTGTTAACACTTGCTTTTCGTATGCTTTGAGGCCAAAAGCTGTGTGATTTCAACCACCAAGTGAGGCGTTAATGGGCCAACAATGCATGCTCCCAATGATACCTTCCTCATATTATACAAATTCTATTTATTTATTTATGTTAAATCACATCTTACTCTCTGTTTATTAGAAAGGACACTGATACGGTTCTGAAGAGTTGTAGGTATGAGCCTCTTGAAAAAAACGTTTGCCATTTTTATTTCCTCTTTCGAGGTGTTTTCTTGATTGCTTTTTTTAACATCACAACGTGGAGGGCTGCACCGCTCTATTTCATGGCCTCAGTCATGTTCTCGGGCAGATGTCCAATTCCAGATTAACATTAAAAGAAACAATTCTGTACAGTTTACAGAAAGTAGTGTTGGGGGGAAAAATGAAATTCAGAAATTGGAATACGCAAGTACAATTGCTAGGGATTGCAGTTTTTATGCATTAAGGCCTTTTGGGGGATTTGGTCATTCCAGCTTTCCTGTATATGTTATAGTGAGTCACTTTGTCTTTCTGACTCAGTTTCTCCATTTGTAAAACATATCTGTGATCTGAAAACAGACGTGTTTAAGGAGACATTAGAAAGGAAATTCCAGCTTTATTTTGGAACTTCATTGATGTTGATTTGTTCAAGTATATATCAGTCAAAAATATTTTCCTGGTGCCAACTAACAAAAGTTCTGGAGAGAAAGCTTGCAACCTGAATTTTTTAAGGGATTTCTAATTCACAGACATTTTGTTACAATTGCGATTTTAATGTGTTAAAATAATACAGAGGTCACACGAGTGGTTTTACAACTGTCTTTGGGTTTTTCCTATCTGCAGGAAAAATCTGCTCAACTGTCATAGTTGTTGTCTGCATTTGGGGTAAGCTGTTGGCCATCTCAGAAGCTTCAAAGAGGAAAAAACGCTGCCTTTTGAAGCTGCGCTTAGGGGAAGTTTCTTTTAGTACAGAAATTCAGATTACTGTTTGGAGTTCCATTACCTCAAATCTCTGGTTAGGTTTCAGTGCACACAACTGGATTAATAATTCTGCTGAAGTGCAGTGATGGGCGTCGTGCCGGATGGAGGCTGTGCACTTGGAAGGCTGATCCCGGTTTGATTTAAGAACAATCTTAATTTTAGTAAGAGTGCTTGTGGGATTTAGTTGAGGAATGATGTATGTAATCATGGAATCGTGCCGTTGCTCTAAACAGATGGATATAAAATTCTGCCATTTTCACATAAAAATCGAACAAAATTGAGTAGAGTGATGTGGATATAAAATAAAAGCCGATTCAGAGTTCCGGATGATCCTAAGCAAGTCCAGCTATGCTGCTGGTCTTGTGACTTCCATACAAACAGTCAGTTGTGAATTCCTCGCAAAGGCAAATTTTGTTGGACAGTGTTTCTGGAGCAGGTACTGTGTTCAGATGTTTCCACTGTGCAAACAGTAGTTTTGATTTATTGCTAAGAATGAAATATAGCTTTTTTTTTTTTTTTTTTTTTAACTGAGATACCTTACTTGCTTCAGCAGATGTAGAATTAAGATGTAGGATTAAGGAAGGAAAGAAAAAACACTTTTTGTTCCTTATTCTTTTAAGTTCTGGATTATTTGCAGCGTCAATTATAAATAAGAGCTTTTTAAGGGTGAACGGTGAATGTTTCATGCAGTCATCTGCTTACTAGAAGAACTTTACCCTTAAAAGTTGACCTAATCTCTTTCAGGATCCAAAATTCTGCTCGTGACCTACAAAAAAAGCCTGCTATAATCAAGTTCAAAGACAAAACGGTTGTTACCTTTAAGGCATAACAAAGAGCTTATTTAAAAGAAGCTTTGTCAAGGTTTCATGTATTTGCTAGCAGATACTGAGATTATTTTTCTTTCCTTTTGCAAATCTTAATGTGTTAATGAAACTGGCAGGATTTTAAACTCTGCAGGTTGCTAGAAGATTTTAATAATTGAGGCTGCCTGTAAGCCTTTGAAGAGAGTTTTGTTGTACAAGATGTATTTTTTAACATCTGACTTAAATGATTTATCTGTTAATTTTTTGACTAAATTAGAATGTTTGTAGCACCTGTGTTAAATTGGTGTCCACTGAAGTTGTTTGCTTCAAAAGCACAAATGAAAAATAATGGCAGTGGCATGCAGATTGCATCCTGTGCAAGTGAAATGTTCTAGTTTTGCATATTTCATTGAAGGAATGCTCTCTCTTCTTTCATGTGATAGCTTACACACAGCTTAGATTAACACGCAGTGTTGTAAAACTTACATGAGGCTTGCAGGGGACCAGCAGTTTGGCAAATTAGGCCTAGGGTGGAACGCCAAAGTAAGAGAGATTCTAGTTTTAGGTTAACAGCTTTTGGAAGATGCACGGATTGAAATGTAACATTTCAGGTGCAGGTAAGATTTTTAAGAAGTTTGTTCTCTGTAGTCGCATTCTGTGTGTTGTGTTATGGCACCATAATGTAGGTAATCATTCACTTTGGTGTCTTTATCTTAGAAAGAAATACTGTCAGGTTCAAAGAAGGTATTACATGAGTAGATTTTAATGACGTTATCGTAATTTAGATTGCAGCTTTAAAAGGAAGGCCTTTATGGGCTCTTGTGCACTGTTGATTTTTCATGAATAGGTGATATGGAAAATGGTTAAATGACCATCCCATATTTCCAGAATCAGAATTGAGGGCATATATGGGATGTAGGTTTGGATCTTTTAACTGGAGGAGTTCTGAATGTTTAAATTGATTCAGTGTTCATTATTTCTTAACTGTTCCAATTGGACTGTGTCTACAGATAGTTCGTTGGGATTTTTTCCCCTTTCACAGAGGGTGATGCTCTTATTTTGCCTTGAGTAGACAAAGGAGCAAACTCCTAATTAGTATGGTTATAATGGGACTGTGTTTCAGTATCACAAGACAGCTGATATTCCAAGTCTAGACAGTTAATCCTGTCTTAACTGTTGGTTTGAAGAAACTTTTTTGAATGAAGTATGGTTGGGGTATTACTACTGAAACTGAAGGTGAAGGGTTGAGAATTATAACAGTTTATTTAAAGTTTTCTTGGGGAAGGTATGGTGAGATTACAGCTCATTCCCTTTCTGAAGGTGTTGTAGAACTGTAAAGCAATTACTACTAACTTTATACATAGTTGATTTAAAAATGAGAATGGCTCTCTTCCTGTCCATGAAGATAAGTTGCTCCTTCAGATGTCTCATCAAAGCAGTGAGTTTGGGTTGGTTGGGTTTTTTTGTTTGTTTGTTTTTTAATGGAGTAGGAAGACTTGATGGGAATCTTAATATTCATTATCAAAAATGGTGTTACTCTCATTGATTAAAGATGAAGAAAAAAACATACAAAGCATTCAGACATCTGTTCAGTGCTCTCCTTATTTCCAGTCACTTACATTCTCTTCCCTGGAAACAATAAAAGAAGCTCTGCATCTTTTTTTCGTCTGTGTGGCAGTAGTATTCAGAGGTGAAAGCTGTATTTTGTGCTTCTATTGCTGAACAGAATCTCTTTGCTGTGTTTATTCCAAGATTGTGCATTTCTTATCTTTGTTGCTGCAATTAAAATACACACTGAGCTCTTACTTGAAAGCACAAATGTATGAGAGTACGAATGTGGAATCTCTTAAGTTTCTTCTATCAGTCAGTATACTTTTGCAGGGTGATTGCAATTGAAAATAAAGTGGTTTTTATTCGTTTTTTATGTTGGACTCTAGTGTTTTTTGTGGCTGTCCTTGAACATGGTGTAGTCATCTTTTTTCCCCGTCTGTTTCCTTGCTTTCTCCCTCCCAAAACCTCAGTAAAGAACATCAAAATATCTCCAGGTTGTTGCCAAGAAATACAGTCCAGATTGACTTGCGATTAAAATTGTGTAAAAAGGATTTTTTTATCTGCTGGAAAGAATTAAGGTTTGTTTGGAAGATTGCTGTGCTGCTTTGCCTGGCCTGTGCTTAGGTTTCTGTGTGCAACTGCAGCAGGCAGTTGAATGTCTACAAACTATTTGCAGAATTAAAAGTGGAAGCCCTGTTGTGCTGTTCATGCGAGTCAAATGTCACTGATAAGACGGGAGAACTGTTTTTTGTTGTTCTTCTTGTAATCTACCTCAGTGAAAACAAAACAGTAATTAGTTTGGTTGAAATGTCAGACTTTGAATCAAACTGTTAACAATTTACTTACTGTATAGTAGATACCTAATTACAGTAGGCCTCCAAATCTTACTATCCAGCTCAGAAACGTGAGTTATTTTACTTGATATTGTGAAGTCAGCAAAATGCTGAGATTAAGCTGCTGTTATGTGTATGTATTTGTAGCCTCACCTTCCCTCTCCCTCCAGAAGCCTGACTTCCCTTAAAGTGAGAAATTGTGGCCCTTTGAGTTCAGTCCTCCAGTGGCTGACCTGCCGTTATCTGTGTGGTTACGTTTAGTTAGCTCTCACACTTACACTGCCTACAGACTTTGCGTATGGAAAACTGGCTGTATGTACTTGCAGAAACGTTTTATACTTGGAAATGATGAAGAATAACTTCTGGGAACAGATTTGAATTTTGTTTTTTTTCTTAAGGAATCCCTGTAAGTTTAAAAAAAAAAAAAAAAAAAAAAAAAGCCTGTGTATTTAATCAACAGTTATTTTTCATTAGATGGAGAAAAGTGCTTGCAAGGAGGCAGCTGATGCAGTGATGACTTAAAACCAATATATTTTAGCAGGGAAATTGTTTTGTTAGTTTTCTTAATATTTGAATTTTATATCTTGTGATACAGTACAACACATGAATGTTACATAGCTGAAATTAGTGTATGGTTCTCAAAGCAGTAAACAATATTGTTGTCAAGAAGTAGTCTTTTCTCTTAAGCTCCTTCATACACTGCACTTCTTGTATATTTTAATGTCTTGATTCTCCCCTTCAAATAATTGTTAATGCTCAGGTGGGTGGGCCTTTTGTGCCTGGTTTGCTTTAAGAAGTATGGCAAGTCTTTAGTGAGCATAAGTAGGCAGACAGGAGGATTGGCAGCTAATTTTTAATTTGGGGCATTGGTTTTCTGTAAGTGTAAGAACAAATCTACAAGCATGCTCTTTTCTGTGTGCCTCTGCTTGCAATTGCTTTGGTAGATTTCAGTAGATTGGTTCTTATTCTTTCTGTAACTGCATTTGCCTTTGTCTCCCCTCTACCACTCATTCTTTTTCTCTTCCTAGTCCCATATTTTGTTTAACTTCCACTGAGAGACGAAAAGGAGGAGTGAAGAGAGAGAAGAGGTAAGGGGAAGTCTTACATGTGTTTTAATGGTCCAGCATAAGTACCATCACTTTTTAAGAATATATGAGAGCAGTGCTCCTGGATGGGATGGTAAAGGGGGGAGAGCCTGGAACTGGCTTGTCGTATAGCAGAAGCTTTGGCTGACAGACTGCTTTTGGACTTGTGCTGAGTTCATGAAGTACAGCCTTATATCCACTGATTAGGGTTGAGGCAATGCAAGTAATGATGTGCATACT
The DNA here is from genome assembly GCF_019232065.1 of Centrocercus urophasianus. NCBI lineage: Eukaryota > Metazoa > Chordata > Aves > Galliformes > Phasianidae > Centrocercus > Centrocercus urophasianus. The sequence continues at coordinate 12,161,270 of NW_024884697.1, forward strand.
GGAGAATTGATACTTCAGTGGTGGAGACTCAAGTTTTTGTTACATGGAACTCGAATCCAGTGGAGGTGGCAGTTTTCTTTGTTTTATAACTCAAAATCAAGATTAGTTTATGAAGTTGGCTTGTCATTCTAAACAGGACTAAGGTCTTTGATTGTAAAGTTTTGCATTTGTTGTATCAGGATATTGTTAAGTATGCTTTGACTGTATTGGGGGCTGGATTAAAAGCAAAGTGGGATGAAGAGCAGCCTTACCCTGTAGTAGTTTGGCTGTAATAACCTTGATTCTTTAATAAATTGTTTTAATGATGACTAGCTTTAAAATTCAATTTGATACACTTATTAACTTCTCACTGTTGAAACTCGATGAAAATCCTGAAGGGAATGGGATGGGACAGCTGTGAGCATTGTCCTGGGAGAGTCAAGAGGCAGCATATTTAGCCATTCCTTGTTCTTTGTGCTGGCAACTGTCATTTGTACAACTCCAAACCAACCACAGAGATACTTTTTTGGGTGGTTTTTTTTTTGTTGTTGTTTTCTTTTCTTTTTCTTTTCTTTCTTTTTTTTTTTTTTGCTACGTGACAACTTGTGAGAAGGAACTGAGGTGGACCTGACTGCTGACAGTGTGTATGTCGGTGAGGCTGGCACAGGAGGGAATTGAGGGGCTTGTGGTAAGGCACATTATGATGAGGAAGATAAGGAGGAGGACATTGCTGTGAGATAGAGACAGCATGAGGTCTTGTGAGAATGCTTTAGTACAAACTACAAGTGCACGGGAAATCAGATTCTTCTAGAACAAATTGTTTCTTCTGTGTGGTATACAGGAGTTGTTCATTAATGGTACCTTATTGTTGATACTGAATCTGAGTGTGCAGTATCTCACTGTTGGTTTTTTTTGTTTGTTTGTTTGTTTTTAACCTTCTCCCCTCTTTTGTCTCATTCTAAATTTGAAATAGACTGCTTACTTTTCTGTTAGGTTACCATAGAGAACAGCAGCCAGCAATTGTCTGAATTTGAAGTCATAGTTGTTACTGAGCATGACTACTGACTACAGCTTCAGTGTTGTAATGCCTGGGAGTTGGATATCCCTCCTAATCTCTTAGCAAAATCTGTACTATGGTGAGGCATGTTGGGGGGAAATGGAGAAGGAACTTCCTTGTGGGCAAGATTAGTCATTTTATTCATGTATTCTGCTTCTAGGTCTGGTTAAAGATGTGTTATCTTCTTGGAAGCAGTCAGCAATAAATAAATACTCAAATTCCTTTTATATGTTGTATTTAAACTGTGTATATAAATATGCTCCAGATTACTGTGTGTGTGTAGATGCATACGTATGTATATATGTACAAATGCTATAGTTAACTTTTGTTATATATTTGAATCATACCTAGCATATTCCATTAAAATGTCAGTGTGCTCAGAGCAGTGATAAAAAGTTGAAATTTAGTAAAACGTGGAATTATTTTAATAAATTTTTCTTACTGTTTTGTTTTTTCCATGTAACACCCCATGCCTCCAATTAGCAAATGGATTTTTGAAAGATAGATTGCAGGCAGGGAAGCAGGTAGGGGTGCTCAAGTTTTTGAGCTGTTGGCTGCAGGATAGTTCAGGACAGAAGTTTTCCACACTGAATTTGTGGTCTGCAACACACTGCAATGATAGGTGCATTGTTACTTAGAAATTTCTCCTGTATAGGTTATGTTAAAACATAGTATATAGTGTACTGACATTTTTTAGGTACGTTCTTGTGGACTTCTTAGTGAGAAGGGTGGTTCCCATGACTGCGGGTTAAAATTGTTGGCCTGTAAATCTGAAGGCAGGCATGACAAGAACTGCTTTTGCTAATGATTGCAAAACATGTATGAGCATATGATGTAATTGGGCTTGAGGGGGGAGGAAGATGTTCAAATTGCATATTCAGTAAACTCGTAATAACTTATAGGAGACTTTTTAGAATGTTTATCCTCTACATTTGCCTTTTTGCAGTACATTCAATAGGTTTGATTTTAAGGTACTTAACTGAGTTTCTGAGTGTTACATTGAGTACCAACATTTCAGGAATGTTTTTATCTATCTCCCCTTACAAAGATAATATTTTTGAGGGGAAGGCAGGCACCAGCATACCATAGAGATTATTTTTCCTGATGTGGTAAGAAAATCAAACAATAGTATTTCTTGATCATCTCTCTGTTAACCTGAGATGTCTTCTGTAAACAAATTACACCGATGTCAGCACAAGTCACTGGAGGCAGGAAAATAACACAGTCCTGTCGGTCTCTGTGTCTTGCTTACAAGAACCCCGTTGCTGTGAAACCCGTAGTTAGTTTCAGAGTGATCCTGTGTGACTGTGTGGAGCCAAGATGAGCAGATAGGATGAATTTTCTCTTGGGAGCAGAAGCTGAAGTTGTTAGGTTTGATGCTGTATGAGTGTAGTTATTTTGCTTTTACATTCAAATTGACTTGAAGTTATAAGCAGATCAGCATCGTGTGGTAGTTGAACTGAAAGGTCTGGCTTGACTCAAGACTACCATGCATCTAGTCTATGTATTTTGTGTTTGAATTTTATCTGTAAACGCGATAACTCTTCTCTACCCTTCCTGCTGTTCCTTGGCCCGTAAGGGGTAGAAAATTGACTGTGCAGATAAGTAACTTCTTATCAGCAATTTTCATTTGTTCCAGTAAGCTCCAGTTTAATTCCCTCAGATTTGTACATGCCACTCAAAGAAGAGCCTTAATATGCGCACTGCGTGTATTCTGATACCTAAACCTTACTCCAGGAAATTGTTCATAATGTTTTGCCTGTAGTTAAAGGGTGTGGGATGATGAGTTTAGGTTAGAAAGTTATGATTTATTTTTTCCCCCCTAGTTATGTGTGTATTGTATACAGACCTTGTGAAGATGCAGAGCAGACAAAATAGAGATGGTAATTTGTGTTAATCTTTGCAGTGGCATTCGATCAAGACTTTGAGGTAAATTTGTGTGCATCAATGTAAAATTTAAATTATTTGTCTTAAATTAGTGCTGCTTCCTCTCTCAAAATAGCCAGAGTTCTGATTAGATTTTTCATCCTTACAGTTCTGTCCTACATTTACAGATGCCCTGGTGGTAACGTAGACCCTGAAGTATTCTATGATGGAATCTCAAAGATGCCTAAAATATGTGACTACTTTGTTTTTTCCCCTTTGTTGACATTATTTGGCAGATGTTGACTGGTAGGGACAATTGGTAGGAAAATGTATCAAGGTTCTTCATGCATCCACTGAAGTCACACAAAATGTCCAACAAGAACAGGAAAAAAGAGGCCATGTATTCATGTAATGCTGACTGATGTAGAAAGCTTGAATTGGTTTAGCAGCCAACTTCCTGAGGTTAGCACAGTCTTTATATGGCAAATTCTCTGATCTTAAGCTAGAAAAAAATTATTATATCTTTAGTTTATAATTTCACTGATGTCCCTTTATTAATTCAAAAATAAATGTTGTATTGCAACACTCTTTCAATTCTACTAGGAAAGTTTATGGTTTTTTCCTACTTTATAAGTGTTTTTCCTTGTTATCTGTCGTGCTGTGATAGATATGGAAACCCATTTATAGGGAAGAATCACAGAATCACAAGGTTGGAAACGACCTGCAAGATCATCCAGTCCAACCACCCTCCCATTCCTATCAGTGCCACAAGCTACTAAGCCACATCTTGCAGCTCCTCATCCAGGCGCCTCTTGAACACTGCCAGGGGCGGCGACTCCACCACCTCCCTGGGCAGCCATTCCAGTGCCTGACCACCCTTTGAGAGAAAAAGTTTCTCCTAATATCCAACCTAAACCTCCTCTGGTATAACTTCTTGCCATTTCCTTGGGTCCTACTATTTGCCTGGGAGAAGAGGCCAGACCCTTTTGCACCACAGCCTCCCTGCAGGAAGTTGTAGAGTGCAATGAGGTCTCCCCTGAGCCTCCTCTTCTCCAGACTGAACAATCCCAGCTCCCTCAGCCGCTCCTCATAAGACTTGTGCTCCAGACCCCTCACCAGTTTCGTTGCCCTTCTCTGGACACGTTCCAGGGCCTCAATGTCTTTCTTGTAGTGAGGGGCCCAAAACTGAACACAGCACTCGAGGTGCGGCCTCACCAGTGCTGAGTAGAGGGGGATGATCACCTCCCTGCTCCTGCTGGCCACACTATTTCTAATGCAGGCCAGGATGCCGTTGGCCCTCTTGGCCACCTGAGCACACTGTCGGCTCATGTTCAGCTGAGCATCAACCAACACCCCCAGGTCCTTCTCTTCTTCACAGTCATCCAACCACTCATCCCCAAGCCTGTAACGCTGCCTGGTGTTGTTGTGCCCAAAGTGCAGAACCCGGCACTTGGCCTTGTTAAACCTCATCCCATTCATCTCAGCCCAGCGATCCAGCTTATCTAGATCCCTCTGAAGGGCCTCCCTGCCCTCAGGCAGATCGACACCACCTCCCAACTTGGTGTCATCTGCAAACTTACTCAGGGTACACTCAATCCCTTCATCTAAGTCGTCAATGAAGATATTAAACAGGATGGGCCCCAGTACCGACCCCTGGGGGACACCACTTGTAACAGGTCTCCAGCTGGACTTCACTCCATTGACCACCACCCGTTGAGCACGGCCGTCCAGCCAGTTCCTTATCCAACGGAGGGTAAACACAAAAAGAAAAGAAAAAAAGTAAAGAAAACACAAGCAACAGTGACACTGTGTTTAAAACAAGCAAAACTAAAAAACTAACTCTGATATAACAAATAGAATGCTAAAAGCAGGTTTCTTCCCCGTCCCTTCCTCCCCCATTTGGTTATCGTAGTTACCTGTTTGTGGTAAGGACGTGAGATTAGCTTGATACGCTTGCTGCTGCCATCACCTCTTACCTTTAACTTCTCCTGGAAGTTTTACAGCTCTGCACCTGATTGAGAGCTTTAGTGTGCTTGTCCATACGGTGTAGGTTCTAGCAGGCTTCTTAGTTATCTTATCAAGTAAGGTGTAACGTCATGCAGAAGTTGAGCTACTGAGTATCGTAGAATGATAGAATGAATCATAGAATGGCTGGGGCTGGAGGGGCACCCTAAGGATCATCAGGTTCGAGCCCTCCTGCCACAGGCAGGGCCACCAACATCCAGATCTGGTATTAGACCAGGTTGTTCTGAGCTCCACCCAACTTGGCCTTGAGTACCTCCAGGGATGGCACATCCACAGCCTCTCTGGGCAGCCTGTTCCGGTACCTCACCACACTCTCTGCGAAGAACTTCCCTCTTAAACCCCGTTTAAACCTTCCATCCTTGAGCTTGAAACCATTCCCCCTTGTCCTATCAATACCTACCCAAGTAGAAAGTTGATTCCTCTCCTTTGAAAAATCACCTTTTCAATACTGGAAGGCTTCCTTGAGTTCTCCTTGTAGCCTTCTCCAAGATGAACAAGCCCAGCTCCCCCTTCACAGAGGAGGTGGCCCTCCTCTGGATCCTGTCCAACAGCTCCATGTCTTTCCTGTACTGGGGGCTCCAGACCTGTTCACGGTATTCCAGATGGGGCCTCTTGAGGGCAGAGTAGAGATGGACAGTCACCTCCTTGTCCCTCCTGGCCACCCCTCTTCTGATGGACCCCAGGACATTGTTGGCCTTCTGAGCTGCAGGAGTACACTGCTGGCTCAAGTAGCTGATACCAGTATGAATTGTACCTTTCCAAGTACAGCAAGTATTGCCTGGTTTCCTTTGGCTTGAAAAATGTTTATATGATGTTGAAAGAGTTTACATATAAAAATATATGGATGTATGAAGTATGTTAAGAACAAAAACCAAAACAACAGCACCTAAAATACAAAGCCTACATAGAAAACACCATGGAAGAAATTGTCTGGACTCTATGTTTAAAGGATGATTGATAGCTGGCTGATAGCCGATTGTGAAACCTTGCTGGTGTCATCGGAACAGTTTGGCTAGATTTCAAGTTCTTAATTTTCAAGTGCACTTTGTGAGGGTGATCTGTCAACTGCTTGTTTCCTGAAGCTATTCAGTGTAGCTTTTGGTGGTTCCCCAAGAAACAAATGAAAGGGGAAGGGGTGAGAAGACATGCTGATAAAGGAGGCCTGTAGTTCCCTTCAGCCAACACCTGATCAGAACTGTGCTTTGTTTTGGGTATTTGAATCTTGTAGAATTAGGTCCAAAAATATTGGTGTAACTTTAGGAGATGACCCCTTTAACTTGTGACTGAAGAGTCAGACCCTCTGTACTTGCGGTTGTGTTTTTTCTCTCCTCCTCCATGTACCAATGAAAACTATTTTCATCTTCTGTCACATAATTGATCTTAGAAGGACAAAGCAGAAAGGAAACATGTGGTCTTCATTAAGCCACAGAATAATATTGTGTAAGTGCAATACCTCAGGGATAATGTGTAACTTATTTTCTGTTGTTTAATGCATAAATGATGTTCTTTGTATGAAGCCACACAGATGAAATAATCTGGAATGTATTGTGTTCTTACGCTTCCTCTGCTAGAGCACCATTCATTTAAAAATGCTGGTTCTGGCATCGTGAGCAAAGTAAGTCGTGAGAAGCAGTGGTGAATTTTCAAGTATCTTTTATTTGATAAGGCAATTAAATCAGCAAAGTCATTTATGCTCTCTAGGGAGAAGAATTGCTGTAGAAACTGTAAAGCACTGCGATTAAGTGAAAATGGAAAAGTGTGGGCTTTTTTTTGCAAGAGGTGGACCATGCACAAGTTAGATGTTTTAACCAGATTAAATAAAAACATTCATCTTTTTTATGATAGTCATATTACTGGGGTAAGGCAAGCTGATTAGCTACAGCTAAATAAATGCAGAATTTTCTCAAATAGGGTGTTTTTCACACAGTGAAGCTGTACTGATGTGGTAGTATTGAGGAAAATGGTGACCTGGAGAAATTACCAAGATTCTTTCAGTGATGCCAATAAAGTAAAAAGCACCTTCAGTAAAAAGCACCTATGTCAATTTCTTTAGATAGCCATGGGTGCCAGATTTCCAGGATTCTGGCAGAGTAAGGACTTGAAATAAATGCTGAAATTGAAAAGTGCTGTGTTACAATACCAGATAGTGTTTTATGATTTATTTAAAGTATTGAGCTTAACAGGATAAGCAATGACTTTTAGGATGGGTAAGGAAAAATGACCACCCTGATGATTAGATTGTCTGTTCTGAACTGTCCAAATTTTGTAGTCCATATATAATTTGTGAAAAATACTGGAGATATTTTAATGTCATGATAGTACTTCTCATTGTGACATGGCAGAACATAATTTTCCTTCATCTGAAATCTGTCATCAGTGTTGTTAATTGTTGGATAGTTTTTATGATTGTATCTCTAGTGAGTTGGGGTTTTTTTTTTTGGTTTCTTTTTTTTTTTTTTTTTTTTTTTTGTGGTTTTTGTTTTTGTTCTTAGAAAATTCATTAAAAAATAAAAAATAAAAAATGACCACCATCACCGAAAGCTATATTGAGTTTGAGAAACCTCACTGTAGGTGAGACCTTGATCCCAGACTGTGGTGCCCTCTGTGTCTTTTGGACATAGAATGAATCACAGAACAGTTTGCGTTGGAAGGGACCTCTAAGATCTTGCAGTTCCAACCCCTGCTGTAGGCAGGGACGCCTCCCTCTAGACCGGGTTGCTCACAGCCCCATCCAGCCTGGCCTTCAGTGCTTCCAGGGAGGGGGCAGCCACAGCTTTTCTGAGCAACCCATTCCAGTGTTTCACCACCCTCACAGTGAATAATTTGCTCTTAATATCTAGTCTAAATCTGTCCTCTTCTAGTTTAAAATCATTTCCCTTTGTCCTGTCACTACCTGCCCTATAAAATGTACGTACTTTGTAGCATACTGAAGTTGTTTTTTAGAGTGTTCTAATTACAGGCGTAAAGTAAAAATCCCTATTATGCTAAGGATTTGTTAGTGTAGGTGCAACTGAAGATAACAGTGGATCAGCGTGTCTTAACGTGTGGTAGCTGATTTACCTGGATTAAACAAGTTGATAATTTCCTTTTGGGTAGTAATTAATTCAGACTTGTTTTCTTTTGATAAAGGGAACTAAATGGAAACTGAAGTTTTGTGTAAGTTGTAAATGAGGTTTCTGTAGGGCAGGGTTTCTACCCTGCGAGTAAACTGTGGCAACACTATGAACACTCACTGAAATAGTGAGAGGGATTTGGGGTTTCTTTTATGCCTGCTATTTCTTTATACCTGCTGTTGGTTTACGAATTTTTCTCACTGATTGTTCGTGAAAACAGTTTGTTTTGATGCTGAATTTTATGGTAGCTAGTGATACAGTGTGATGTTTGTGATACTTAGTAAACCCCAAACATTTTCTTACCAGGAGAAAGCAAGAGGCTTTGCTCAAGCAACAGCTGGTTGGCCTGATTGTTTTCTACTCCATTGCACTTGGTGACTCACAGAATCACAGAATTGTAGGGGTTGGAAGGGACCTCCAGAGATCATTGAGTCCAACCCCCCTGCCAAAGCAGGTTCCCTACAGCAGGTCGCACAGGTAGGCATCCAGGCAGGTCTTGAACATCTCCAGAAAAGGGGACTCCACCACCTCCCTGGGCAGCCTGTTCCAGTGCTCCGTCACCTCACTGTAAAGAAGTTCCTTCACACATTTGTGCAGAACTTCCTATGCTGCAGTTTCCGGCCATTTCCCCTTGTCCTGTCTCCACTCACCACTGAAAAGAGTCTGGCCTCGCCATTCTGCCCCCACACCTTAGATATTTATAGACCTGGATCAGGTCCCCTCATTGGGACTGACATGTGACTGCTGCTTTCCTGAGGAGCAGTGAATTGGAGGTTTAGGCATTAAAAAGCAGGTTGAGATGTCAGGCTTCAGGAATGAGATCAAATGTATTGGGTGAAGACTTTCTATCAGTCTGTCCCTTACAGACGTTCGTTATTTTAGATGCTCCTTCATCATTCTGGAGATGCTGACTTGATCAACAAAAGCAAATTCAAGTTTGCCCGCATTGCTTTTCTGAGAAGTCCTTTTTACAAGTGCACCATTTTCCACGAGGCTTGCTGGTTTTTCCTTGGCGATGCAGTGTGTTTGGCAAGGAGGAGCGTGTTAAAGTATATTGGATCTCAGAATTGTTGGGCTTTTGTAGTGTTACATCTTAGCTGAAGTGTATGTCAGATGGAAGAATTGTATGTATTGTTACTGCATGTGCTTCAATGCTGAGTGATCTAGATTCTTGCAGTTCTGCTGTGGGAAGGACTTTGCAATTCTTCATTATGCAAGTAGTGAAGATGAGGGCATTTTGCTTCAGTTACGTGGTTACATGTCTCCATCAGGATGTGAAATCACATTAGTTTACTAACCTGTGAGTAGAGGTGCTAGTTCACAGCTCTTCTGTGTTCTGTTCTGTCTGGTTTCCCCCTTACTCAGTAATAGCAGCAGGTGACCAGTAATAACTGCCATAGCAACTGGCGTTGGTTTTGTTTACTTGCATGAATCCTTCCTCTACAACTGAAAACTACTACTGATTTTTTTTGTTTGTTTGCCACTTAAGAAAATCACTTCTGAAAAAAGTCCCCTTGCTGTGTGTGTCTTCTGACAGTAATCCATAAAAATGAGATTGAAAATGCCATTTCATATAATTATTTGTAATCATCATAATTATTTTGGTTTTAAGAGGTACAGAATGGGAGTTCTGGCTTTCTTTCATGGCATTTAGTTTATATTGCAAGCGTTGGAGGTTTGACTTTAAAAAAAGTCCCTAGCAAAAGTCAGGAATGCTTTCTGAGAAACAGGTCAAAAAAAATTGTTACAAGATTACTATTGAAAGTTAAAGCAAATAAGCTCTGACAGAATGGACCAGTGAGGAGGTGTACTTGATGTCCAGCATGTTTGCTTCGAAGCGAGTCTTTGTTATGTCATGGAGTATGATGAAAGAATGAATGTTTGTGATCACCAATTTAAATGATTATATTTTCATCAGTTTGTAGTATTTCTGAGTCGTAAGATCATCGTTGGTGTATTTGAAATCAAAAGAAAACTGAATTTTCTATCCATTTTTTGCTCGCATAAAGCAACACTAAATTACTGTGTCAGATATACATGTGATATAGAGTCGTCTGTTTTAAAATCATCTGGCTCAATCTGGCTTTGTTTTGTGTTGTTTTTTTTCACAGGGTTTGTGGATGCACTTAGATGTTTGCAATGAGCACTGTGGCTGGCATGCCCCAGTGTTTTGGATACCAATGCATAGGACTCTGTAGTAATCGAATTTATCAGAAACGAACGTCATGAGCATAGTGATCCCACTGGGGGTTGACACAGCAGATACTTCTTATTTGGAAATGGCTGCAGGCTCAGAGTAAGTATGTTAATTTACTAATTAAGTTCCTGATTTCTGTTGCTTTCTTTTTTTTCCTACTGAGGATTTTCTTTAATGCGTTTAGTTGGAGAAGACTTGGGAGTTTCCATAGTTATATTGGATTTTTAATAACTCTAAGCAGTAATCTATTCTTAAGTCCATTTTTTCCTTTTTGAGGAGAGTGAAGGAACGAAGGTGACTGTTCTACAGAGGTATGTTTTTTTATTGCTTAGCAAACTGAGAAATGCAGTTACTATCTGGCTTGCTTTTCACACAAAATATTTCACAACTCAGTATTTCCTTAACCCGAGTATTTAAAATATGTGTTGATTTCCCATGCTGGGGACAGTTTCTTTTGGTAAAGAACTTTGTTTCAAGAAAGCAGCAGTAAGCACTCAGTCTCCGAGTGGAGGTTGGTCTGGTATTGGGCTGGTATTGATACAAGCAGCATACACACAGTCTTTGCTTTGGAACATGTGCTGTCCTAGTAATCTTACTCCATTTAAGAAGGGAATGTCTTTTCTTCCAAACTTCAAAGAAAATTTGTTAAGCAGTTAAAAAAAAAACTTTCAAACAGCTTTTTAAATGCCCGTTTCTTTTCTCTGTTTCCAGTTGTGTGAGCTTAACTGCACTAACATAGGCAGTTGGTGCCATTTATCTAAAGGAAATCAAAAATTCTTACTTTGAAACTTAATGATGCATTCAAGTTTTCAAAATTGTTTTGTTGATGTCTATTTCACATCACGGACAGTAATTTCCTTGGTGCAGAAAACTCTATAAGTCTGTGTTAAGTAATTCTACTAATTGTAATTGAACTGTAATTGTAAACAGTAATTGAACTGTTCACAGTTTCTGTTATTTTGTGTGTGTGGATTTCTTCTATGTTTAGAGAAGAGAAGGTCTCCATCCCTGAGGTTACTGACATTTCTCGCAGATGCAACAAGCCATGCTGAAATTAGAGTAAATAAATGCAATTGTCAGTACAAACATGATCGCTCACTGTGTTATTTGCTTTGTGCTGCGACATGAAGACCTGATTAGGTACTGGTGTTCTTCAGATGTTAAGTCACTGGTGGCAGTTAGATTCATTAATGTAATCTCTGGCATAGGCTGAAATATGTAGTTGCATGATCTGCTTATCTTGATATGAAAGCAACTTCATTATCTAAAGAAATGTGACACAAAACAGTATCCCTAACCTAACAACTTCCACAGTTTTTACCCTTTTCTGTCACCATCCATCTGCTTTAAATGTACTTTCTGTGTTTGTTTGTTGTTTTTTTTTCAGTAGATATGTTGGGTATAGATTGTATTTATAGTGGTCATAGTGAGTTGTGACGCTTTCCCAAGTGGGAAAGCTGTGTTGAACAAATGGTCATGAGTTGTTTGTTCTCTAGGTAGCTATAAGCCCATCAGATGAGTTTGGCTAAATGAAGTGTCTTGAAACACAAAATGTTGGCTTCTTCTTATAAAAAATACATTGCACTCCTTTCTCTTAGCTGACCTTCAGCCAGACGTAACTCAGGTGAGCTGGTGCAAAGGGAAAACAAACCCAAATTCTACAAAAAATTAGATAAGTTAAACTAATGGCAGTTTGATACTGAAGCATACTTGGAAGCAGGAGATTTCATTTGGAGTTTCTGTTAGCTAAGCTTTTGAATGTAGGTGTGTAGCTTAGCCTTAGGATGTGGAAACTTCCGTTTTATTGAGATTCTTTTCTGTTTGAATACCTGGAATTCTATGAAGGTAGTTGATACCCCCAGATGTTGATCGTATCTGTAGTGTTGGTCAGAATCCACCTTCACTTCTTTTGTAATTTCTGCTCAGTCAGAAACGAAACAGTGTTTGAAAGCAGTAAGGGGAACTTTTTTAAAGAATTTGCTATTGCTTAGAATGGCTTATAATTGATTCCCTTAATAGAGTGAATGTAAGGTCTGATTTTAACTGTCTGGTTTCGTGTCAGTTATTTAATTTTTGACTACTGCCATCTGCTGGCAGCATGCAGAATATTTTTTTTCAGTTTGCACTGTGCTTTTAAATATGAACGTTAGGGAATGATGAGAACGGGAGAGTCTTCATCTGCAGAGTTGAAAGTTATCTGAGAGACATTGTTACTTCTTAACTCTTTTTCGAGTTACAAGAATGTTTTTAACCCAGAAGAAACTTCTTCTTTTTTTTTTTTTTTTTAAATACTCCTTGCTGTTGTTTTTGGTTTGTTTGTTTTTAATTCTGAATATTTGGCACGGTTGTGAATTGCTAATCAATACACATTCAGTCTCAAATGAAAGTTGGGCTTTTGGGTTTTGGCTCTGCATTCTGTGTTCTCCAGGTCTTAGAATAGTTGGAGATAATGGATTGCATTTGTTTGTCTAATGCATTTCCTTTTTAGATGTTTTAATTCTTCTGCTTTCCACAACTGCTTTCATCTAAACTTTAATGGCTTTACTCTTCAGTGGTTTATAATTTTCTAGCTTAGGTAGAAATACATTTAAGGAGTAGGGTGTACTCTCTTGCTCTATATTTTGCAGGAGTACCTTTTTAGTTTTGTTGTCAGTTAATGACACACGTGACCTCACTTTTTAGGACATACATTTCCATTCTGATAGTTTCATTGCGTGCTCCCATGTCGAAGCAGCTGCTATTTAGGTCGTGGTAAGATGGACTTATTTTCAGTGAAGAAAAATCTCCTAAATCAATCACAGCACTGCTTAAGGATGAACTGTAGACGAATTCCCCACTAGTCTGTATGAGTAAACCCTCCTGCTCTGAAAATGGGGGCTTTTATTTTCCATATACTCAAGAAAACCATCGAGGTGGAGCTTGGAACCCATAGTGGTGGGCATGGAACCATGGTTTTGCTTTTCCAATTCAGTAAGTGGTGAAGAATAACAACGAAAGCAATACAGTGATGGAGACTCTCTTGAATTGGAGAGGAAAAAAGAGAATTTCTATTTTAGACATCATGGATGAAAGGTCAACTTCTAATCCACTGGCATTTAGATTGGCAAGACCATCAGAAGGATTACCTAGATGACATTAATGGTGTGCAGTTACTGCATAGGTGCACTGCGTATCAGAATATGGATAGTCATAATGGAAAGGGAGATCTGTTGGAAGAACTTTGTCTGTCCAACTGGTGTCCTTTTTTTCTGTATCGTGTTTGATGAATCTGATGAATATCCTCCTCTTTCGTCCACCCTTCTTGGTGACTGTGAGAAACATTAGTATTTTTCAGAAGATTTTTTTCCCTCTTTGGACTTCATTAACTAACATTCTCACCTATGGGTAATTTTAACAAGTGTTTCTTTTTAACCTGTTTTATTGCGTAGTAGTATCACATAGGGCAAAGCTAATAAGAAGCAGGTTGCTTAAGATATTAGTAGGACATCTGCAAGTAGATAGAAAAGTGCTCTGTATTGTTTCCAGGAAGAATAATTATATTCTTACAAAAACGTTAGCAACAAGGGGGAATTGCTGCTGTTCTCCTCCATCAGCCTAGTGTCACCTCATGGCAGAACAACAACAGAAAGCCTGTCTTTAATATCTTAGAGTCTGAAGAAAAGTACACAGGTTTTTGAATTAGCAGTGTTCAGAACAACCATCTTCATTTTAAACAGTGATTCAAGGAATTACTGAACTATTTGTGATGGGAAATATATTTGATGCATAACAAAGCTAAATGTAGGGAAGAAATTAGCCTCGATTTGTATTGTGAGTCAAAAGCCATTTCAGTTCATTAGATAAAGATATTTTGTTCTGTTTCAATGTGAAAAATAAATTCTTAATGCAGCTAGGTAACTGCATTCGTTTGGAGTTTGTACTTGTCTATTTGGGTCATGGGGGTTAAAAAAAATAAAAGCTTCAGGATGCTGACATAAATGTAACTGCTGAGGAAAGGTGCAATTTCTTGGACTCGGAGGCTCCTGTTTTAGTGTTCCTTTCTCATCTTGTGTTGTAGTTTAGATCATGGAAGCAGTGGGTTGACTGTTACAACCTTTTACTGCAAAGCGTTATCTAGCAGTTTTTTCATTTTTTTCTTTCTAGCTAAATGTAATTCGGGAACTGCTTTTTGTTTCGTTTTTAATAAATAAGTTTGCCTTGCTTAAGGTTTCTGTCTGTAAAAAGAGTACTGCTCTGCTTCGGTGCTGGTTTGTGAAAATGTTGAGAATGATGCAGTGGTGCAGCCGCCAGGTGGCATTACACAATTGAGCAGCGTCGCAGCTGGTGCTGGAGCTGTATCAATAGGTTTGCAATTCTGTGTGTATAGCTGCTTACTTCTCTTGTCATTAAGCTGAACTCCTTTGTTTAGCCTTTATTACGGCTTAATAGATCCTTGACAAACTGCATAATATGCTTTTCTGTTTCATAAGCCAAATTTGTGGGTTATGTGAAGTGATTTAATGTGGACTTCTTTTTTCCTTCAAGGAAGATTTTGTAACTACAGAGGCATAAGTTCTTTGTAACTCTGAAAGCTTTCTTTTTAAGTGAAAGTTGTTTTCTCTGAAGGGATAAACGAATACAGAGTTGAATGTTTTTTCCTTTTTCTTTTTTTCCCCCCAGATTTACCCTTTACCTATTTGTATGCTCCTTTTTAACAGGAAGAGCAAGTAATTACTTAGCAGCTGTGAAACAAGCGCATGAAGTTTCTTAGTGTTATGTTAGCTTACACACTTTGATATTTACATTTATTAGTGTAACTGTATTTATTCTTCTTCTGATTTGATTTTGCAGACCAGAATCTGTAGAAGCTAGCCCTGTGGTAGTTGAAAAATCGAACAGTTATCCGCACCAGTTGTATACCAGCAGCTCGCATTCACACAGCTACATTGGTTTGCCCTATGCAGTAAGTTTCACTAGATATTGTATGTACATAGATAATGTAAAATCTGCTGTTCTAAAATAGAAGAATGCTGATTCTTGCTTACAGTTTTGCATTTTATTGAGGTCTGGGTAAATTGACTAAAGGTGGTTGATTGGAAACTCAACGCAGAACACAGTTAACTTTATGTAAACTACAAACTCATAGAATGGTTTGGGTTGGAAGGGACGCTTAAGATATGCAGTTCCAACCACCTGCTGTAGGCAGGGACACCTCCCTCTAGACCAGGTTGCTCACAGCCCCATCCAGCCTGGACTTCAATGCTTCCAGGAAGGGGGGCATTTACAGCCTTTCTGGGCAATCTGTTCCAGTCTCACCACCCTCACAGCTGAGAAGGTACATAACCAAGAATGGACAACGACAAAAACAAAACTGTGAAGTGTTATTTACAAATGCTTAGAGCTTTAGAGGCTTTTTATGAAGTTAATTCTTCTACTTTGGCTTAAATAACTATCAGAGCATGTGAATACTTACAACTTACCTTTCAAAACCAATCTAGGACCATAACTATGGTGCTCGGCCTCCTCCAACGCCTCCAGCTTCTCCTCCTCCATCAGTAGTTATAAGCAAGAATGAAGTAGGCATATTTACCACTCCCAACTTTGATGAAACCTCCAGTGCTACTACCATCAGTACATCAGAGGATGGAAGCTATGGAACTGATATTACCAGATGCATTTGTGGCTTTACACACGATGATGGATATATGATCTGTTGTGACAAATGCAGGTAATGAATATTAAATGCATCAAGAAGGTAAAAATGACTTAGAACTGCTTTGTAATATTAAGTGCAATTAAATAGTGATTTAACTATGTTGATTAATAGAAAAGAATACATTTCCTTCATCAGAACGTTGTTTGAAAATTGTATGGCTTTCTAATAGGCAAAGTAGTTGATGAAGGCCAATGAGTTTATCACACCTTATTCCTATCTGTCTTAACATGCCTTTATTTGTGTATTGTTACTCCAGGAAGGATTTTATTATTCTCAAACAGGTATCTGTCTGGTACTTTTTCCAAGTTGTTTGTTATTATGGCAAAGAAAAATCTGCATGTACCAAGTAATAATGAAGTATCTTGGTAAATTAGGTATGTGTAAACCAAATAACTTGAAGAAAACAAGGTGATTGGACATAAACCTCTCAAATATCAGCCTCTGTATGCATCATCTTTCTGATAAGAACTCTTCATCTTCATGAGAGTTGACTTAGTCTTTCCCTAGTTACTGAAATTCTTAAACCTAGCAGTTTCTTATTTTGGAAGCCAAAGTTAAATGTTTAAACTTCTGTGTTCATGTTTAAGTACCTGCTTGGGCATACTAATGTGAGTGGGTGCTAATAGATTTCTGGATTCTGGAAAATTGAGCTTTGGGACTTCCAATGAGCAAATTGATGTTGCTTAATTTATGAAGTCATTGTGTGTTTCTGAAATAATATCTACAGCTAGTCACAACATTAATTTGAGCCTCGTTCAGCCAGCTGCATGTGTAACAAACTTGTTTGTTTTCAGTGGTCCTTAATTCTGGTAACCTTTACTCTTATTTTAAATCTTACTTTTAACCTTATTTTAAGATCACGGTGAAAAAAAAGGATATGTGTGCACACAAAGTTTCTAAAATTTTCCTTAAAGTAACTAAAAGTTTGGGGTTTTGTTTTTTAGTGTCTGGCAGCACATTGACTGTATGGGAATTGACAGGCAGCATATTCCTGACATATATCTGTGTGAACGTTGTCAACCAAGGTGAGTAGTTCAATGGTTTTCAACTCCAGATAGTTAGAAGGAGTGGAGAATATTTCAGGGAAAAAAAAAACAACAAACACAACAGAATAGATGGAGGCATGTTTCTGATGCAGATGATCATACTGATATCCATTTCCATGTGCTCCCTGATTGTTGTTTTACCTCGCTAGCTGACAGTGATAAACACTTGAAACACTTACTGCCATAGCAGCATCTCCTGGATTTTGTCTGTCAGCCTGAGAAAACTCATTCTATCTTTTGTTTCATTGCTGTCAAATGTGGGGGATTCTTTACAGGAGCTCTTTCGGGTTCTTAACTGATCCATCCGTTTTGAGTACATTTCTGGGTATCATTCCAAAATGCTGCAGTCCTCACTTCAAAGGTTTCTTGCTCTGAAATAGGTACCTTTTATCCTCTTTCTCAGTCTAGAAGTCATAAGACACTACTAGGAAGGCATTTTGTTTTGTTGGTAGGTGGATGGTACCTGACTAATGATTGTTGCCCTGTGACATGCAGCATAAAATGCTTCCTTTAGTTACATTGCAGATTGTCAGTTGCACAGTGAATAAAAGACCTGTGTTCAGAACACATTTAATTACAAATAAATGATTTTTTTTCTTCTGACAAAATGTTTGAGCCCTGTCATCTTAGGATCTTATATCATAATGATTATTTAGATCTGCAAGAAGATGGTTTAATGCCTGCTTATTTGTAATCCGTGGGCCAACAGTCGATCTTTCTTCTGAGCTACCTCCATTTTCGGTATGTTTTCCAAGTGATGTGAATGCTGCCCTTTACTTTGCATTACTGTGGAATGAAGCAGAGCAACATTTACGTTTTCATGAGTATTTAAACTCTCAGTTCGTATACAGTTTATTCTGTTGTGGTCTCTGGAAAATGGAAACAAGAAGTCTGCTTTAATTCTTGGATGTATGGATCCATAAATGTAAAGCATGGAGTAAAAGTTATTTCTTTAATTTCAGGAACTTGGATAAGGAAAGGGCAGTGCTATTGCAGAGGAGGAAAAGGGAAAATATGTCAGGTGGGTAAAACTTAAACTTTTTTCACTAAAGGTTGTAAAATAACTATCAATTGCGTGGACTTAAGGGTGCGTACACAGTTCTCTGCAATATTGACTGCATTCAGAATGTAAGGTTCAGTGAATCTATTTCTTATAGACTATAGGTTCTTGTATTTCTTATCATGTACAACAACGTTACATCAGAATAGTTGATGTTCCAAGTGTTTCGTTAAAAGCTGTCATCCCTGTTGGGTTTTTTTGTTGTTGTTTTCTGACTGCTGCGGAGAAATTCAGTCTGAGCCTTAAGATTTTATAAAAATGAATGTAGCTTTTATAATCATAAGAATACTTTGAGTGAGCTACTAAAAATAGATGGGAAAGTTTGAGGTTTCTTCTGGGTTAAGAGAGGGGTTACTGGGTTTGTTTTCTCTGGGGGAAAATGACTTCATTGCTCTGTCATTTCTTCCTTAGCAGTGTAGACTTGTATCCTAATACTGACGTCTTAAAACCACTCTACTGCTGCTAATGTTCCTGACTCTGATAAAAAATAAAATAACTAAATGAGCTTTAAAACAATATAGCATAATTCTGAAGGAATCCTAACTCTCATTTGTTGGCTATGTGTATTGGTGTTTTTGTCAACTACAAAAATTAATACAATTTTTTATTGTTGTAGTACCTTATCTTTGTTTTGTGAAATTTGCTCTCCACTTATGGAATTGGAAAGCTCAACTGATATAACTTGTCAGGAGCTCTATCCAGCTATTGCCAAAATGTGGCATGTTTTTGGTTGTCAGGTGATTACTTTGAAGCTATTACAGAAGTCCTAACATAGGAGATGATCTCTGTTCTGTAACTTCAGATGTTTTACTTCCAAATGCTGTTTCTGAAGTGTGGGGGTATGTGCAAGATGAGCAAGCTGCTTTTGACGGTTAAAGATGTTAATAACTTATTTAGAGCACCACTATTATTTCTGGCTTTACCTGCTTTCATTTTTGCAAAACAGAACTTACTTTATAAAAGTTTTGACTGAAATGCTAGTTATTACAAATTTATGTATTTTTTCAGAGTTCTAGAATGTGTTTTCTGTTTATTTTAACAGTAAAACAAGTACATTTGTTATATGTAAGTGGTATGATGACACTGTGAAGTTCAGTTTGAATTCATGTACAGTACAGCAGGAGTTGATGGTCCGTGCTATTTAAGTAATCTCTTAGGATTTGTAGTTACACTGTGATCGTTTGCAGGAATAGAGGTGGTCAGAATCTTATGTAGGAGCTGGAGTTTGACTTAATCCTTAGTCCTGATCAGTCTTAAATCCGTTCTATGCAGTTAATAGGAAAAAAAAGTATATGGTTAATCTTAAGTATCAAAAAAGAGTAAGCCCTACGCTTCTGATCCTGTTTAGGCTGTGACTTAGTGTGTGCTATTAATAATTGTAATTTACAGTACATAATTAGAGAGCAAGCATCCATTAATTTCTGGTTAATTTTCATTCAGCATGGCTGAATGTACTTCTTGTGTTTGTTGATATTACGTGGTTCAGTCAAGCCTAAAGTAATTCTATGTATGAATAGTTTACCATGAGACCTGTGAAAATGGCCAGTTTCAATGGATGATATCAAGTAGGAAGAGCAAAAAAGCATTGATTCAGATGGCTCTGTTAATAAAAGTATTTGAAAGCAGCAGAATGTTGCTTGTAACTTGGTGATAAGTTACAGATGTTTGATGGACGTCCAGGTTGCCCTCCTTCTGTGCTCTTTGAGTATGGTTACAGTGTTCTTGAAGTTTACACATAATGTAACTATTCAATTTGATGTGAGAATACAGAGTAGTGGGTTTTATTTTAATGATTTCGAAAGCGTTGCTGAGCTTAGCCCTGTTCCATACAGAGCTAAACTGTGGGGAGAAGAAATAGATCAGTTATTTTACCTCAGGAAAAGAGTTTTTAGCGGTACCACTTGCGTGTGATACCAGTGGGTGAGTTTTGTGTGTTCACCTTTCTTCCTTGGAGCATTTCTGGTCCGTAGTTCTGGTGCTTGCAGTTGTTTGTGGTCGAGTTTGGTTTGTTATTCTGGTATAAACATGTAATGCTGTTTGCTGTGGATTAGATTATTTCCTGTGGATCAGTGGGGAGTGTGTGTGCATGTGTGTGAACTACTTAGTTATTTGCATCAAGGATGGCTTTTTCTATTTGTAAACATACAGTTTCTAGATCTACTACTTGTTCATGGATGTTGCTTCAAGCTGCCTGGTCTTTAAAGTGGTGCTGATAATACCACTTGCTGCTTATGGAGGGAAGAGTCTGGGCCCATCATCTTCTGTGAAACTTTTTCAGTGTCTGTACCCTGTCTTCCACGCTACAAAGTCTTCCCTTAGAGTGCTCTGCTGAGGCTCTTCAAAGTGAAAGCAGGTTATGTAGGTTAGGAAGGAGCATGTCAAAACAACTCTGTGTAATTATATGTTCAATTGAGGTAATTATTCTTTACAGAAAGCTAGAGCACATTATAGATAGACAACAATAATAGCATTGTACTTCTCTGGGGAATATGGTATTTTGTAGGGTCTGTTGTTTGCTTATTTATTTGCCTTAGACATAATGATGCTGTGGGCATTCATGTCTGGAATGCAACATTGATGATTTCAAAGTTGCCTTGAATTTTCATTTATTAACTGTTGTTTAATTTACTATACATGAAAATTATTGTTTGGTTAGGCTTCTGCATTTCTTTTAATGCTAGTTCATAAAATAGTCCCAGTGGGCATGCATCAAGTTAAGAAAATATGATCAGCTTCTAAAACATCAATATTCCCATATCATCTTATTGTAGGTAAGGTATAATTATTTGCCTAACAGACTTTAAAAGAAGAACCAATATAGTAAAACTGGATTGCTTACTATTGTGGAGAGAGTAATCCTGTTTAAGGAACGTTGTGATCAAGGAAAATCTTGAGTAGCCAGATCTCTTTACAGAGCTGTCGAGTGTACTGATTAAGGCAACATCCCTTTAATCTCAGAGACTCTTCTCTGCTCTTTTATTAAGTATTTGTTAAGCCTTCCATGCAGCTTCAAAAAGCCTTGCTTAGTGTGAAATGTATTTAATGAAGCTGAATATTTGAAAAGCTGCTAAAATGTGAGACGTCTGTACTAAGCACTTGTAGTCTCTTATCTGTTTGTACCATCTCTCTTCCAAACCTCCTCACACTTGACAGCTTTTCATTGTGACAGATCTAGGGTAATCCTGTTTAAGGTCAGGAAGTGTATTTACCTGACATAAGTGATGATGTGTGCTGAATTTCATACTTCAGCTTTTAGGTTTTCTTGTGAACAGCGCAATGAAAATTTGCATCAGTTTGTGTACAGTCTTGTTTTAACAAGAAAAGTAGACACACCATTTCTCCTTGTGGGGAGTAGCAGTGTGTTATTGATAGGGGATTTTTATTTTTTTTTAAAGAGAAGAGGCTTTCAGCCACATTGACATACTTACCTTGGAAAGGACACATAACAGTCAAAATTTCGTCTGGACGTGACTGATTAATAGGATTTTAAAAGAAATGCTGGGCAGGTAATAATTTTCATCCCTTTCAGACTGTCATCATGCAAGAGAATCTTGTAGCCATATTACAAGTACAGGCCGGGTATACAGAGATGAATGAGCTGATGAATAATATTTTGCTTTTGTTGTTGTTTCAATACTAATGTTGCTTAAAATGAAATACTGTACAGTAATGCTATTTAAAAAGTTGAATTAGTGTGGTATTTTTTTCTTACCTGGTACTGCAAACACCTGCTGATGGCCAGCTTCTCACAGGTTATTCGTTTTCATGCTGTTAAAGCTGTTGGAAAACTTTGCAAACAAGTACTTGAAGTATTTGACAGTGTATGCTTTTTGCTTTTAAAAGAAGTTACAGAGTAACTAGTTAATGTTCTTTCTGATTGCTTATAAACTGTTCTTTGTTTTAAAGATGGGGATACCAGTGCGACAGAGAGTGGTGATGAAGTTCCTGTGGAACTGTATACTGCTTTTCAACACACACCAACTACATTTACAATAGCTTCTCCAAGAGTTACAAAGGTCAATGATAAGAAGAGGAAGAAAAGTGGGGAGAAAGAGCAGAACATAGCAAAATGTAAAAAAGTGAGTGAATCTGATTTCTCTTTCTGTAATTGTTACAAATCACAGCTGTGTGACATCTTTGGTTTTAAAATTCAGGCCATTGTTACTAATAATATTTTACTACCTGGGTTTACATTGAAATGAAGTGCCCTGTTGCAGTGCATGTTACAGTCTTCCCTGCTTGTTCCCCCCTCATAAATTCAAAGTAAAATGTACAGCTATGACACTTGAATTTTGTAATTGAGACAGAATTTGTAAGGAGAATTGCATTTTGCTGCACCACTTACTATAGCTATAAGCAGACTTCATGAGCAGACCAATGAGGTAACCAAAGAAGAATTCTGTGCCTGGAATCTTTAGTTGTGGTAATTTATGTTCAGAAATGTTTTCTACTTCACGAGACACGTGTCCATTTATTTGAGGTGAAATTGTGTGGAAATGTGCTGCTGGTGTTATCTAAAATAATTTGGTAAACAGTGTATAGAAGCAGTGGTATTTAGATGTGAACAGTATTTTCTCTATGTGAGGAAGTGAAGTACATAGCATTTCCTAAAGCAGTGAGTTGCTTTCTGTAGTTAAATTTCACTGGCTTCGATGAGAATTCTGTCCCTCAGAAGTGAAAAATGGTTACTGGTATCCTTTTGGAGATCTTAAGTATGCTTCCTTTTGAGAGAAAGGTTCTGCACATAGACTTACTGCAACATATTATTCTGTTTTTATCTCCCAACATAGCAGAAGAAAAATTAATTTCATAGGTTATCTCTGTTAGCTGCTTTCTGCTCAGCTCATTCCACTAGCAGTGCAGTGAGATATTTGGACTATTCACGCACTCTCCTGCTAAGTATGGAGCTGTTCAATAAATAATTCTGGAGCAGCTCTTTGTTGCATTGTGAAATAGTTGAAAGTTATGCAGTATGAGAGGCAGGCAGACTAGGTGCATGGCCTTCTAGAGCCAAAATCCAATGCACTTTCAGTTTGAAATGCTGATTTTAGTTTTTATTACATTTTACTGGAGACACGCTGCTACCTTCCTGCAATTTCGTTGTAACTTGCCTGTTTTCTTGCATGCTTTACTGAGAATAGTCTGCAGTGAATTGTTAATAAGTTAATTGGTTTTTAATTCCTTAAGAGATTGTGTATTGCCACATAAGAAAATAAACCATCTTTTTTCAGGCATTTCGAGAAGGATCCAGAAAATCTTCAAGAGTTAAGGTAATGTGATTTAGTGATTGTTTTGTTTTGTTTCACACCTTAATTGTACATTAATGCATAACTGCAGATGTGCTCTTGATGCTTTGTAATACTTATGTACTAAATTACTCTAATGAAGTTACTGCATGATTATTGTGGGAATTTTAAACTGAGATGGAAGGCTCCTCTTTTTGTTCTACAGATTCAAGCAAAGTGTAATTTTTTTTTTCTCTGAGAATATTTGGTTATCAAGTCAATAAAATGTTCAGGGCACATCTGTGCTGTATGAAGGGGAATAAAGTTGAGCGTACGTCTCATCTGAACCTAACAGCTCCAGCTCGGAGAGCTAAGTTAGCAGTTCTGCTCTGTCATACGTAGGTGTATCCATCTGGTGGGACACTTCTTGCTAGGACGGATTGGTTAAAGAATGGTGTTTGGGATGGCTGCTTTGCAAGATCTAAATGCTGCAGCATTCTTGCTTAAAGTGGGAGAAAAACACGCGTAGTGTGAAAGCTAGATGTTTTGCACAATTCATTCATCCTTGAGATAAATATCAGTAAGTAGGACACAACTGAGGCTTCAGGGGTACGATTGTGACTTGAAAATAAAATGACAAAATCAGGAAATCAGAGGACAATCTTTGTTTTGTTTTGTTTTTGAATGTGGTGTTGGTATGGTTCTGTTGCTTTTGTGGTGGTTTTTTTTTTGTAGTTTGCTTGCATCACAATTTTTTTTTATGCTGTTTGTATGTATGGTTCCTGCAATGCATAAAATAAATATAATCAGTAACAGGTAAATTAAACTGCTGAACACTTGCTGTTTTATTAATGTTTAATAGTGTCTCTGCTCAGGTGGATAGAAAAGGGAGCGTTGGCTGCTGCTGTCCGTAAGGAGCACTGGTTGGCTGCAGCCTGGCTGCTGTTTGTGAGGTCTGGAGGTACAATGGTACTTTCTTTAAAAGTGAAAGGACCCGGAGTGCTGCAGGGGAAAAAATGTTTAGTGAGGAACAGGCAAGGGGAACAAAACGATTGGTGCTAAGCTTCTAACACTAGTTTACAGTCTATGCACCTTAATGTATTAGTGATAGGCTTTGTGAAGTTTAGCTAAGTGCAAAGCAGAAAAATGTGGCATAACCCTTGAAGCTGGAAGGGGGTTTTGGATCTGTGTGTAATGGAATGGAAGCTGGTTTGCATATGTTCATAAAAATTGAGTAGAGGGAGAGAGAGATTTGATCTCAGTTCCTGCACTCATGTTGCAGGAGGAGACAGTTTCAGTCTTCATCCTTGTCCCACAAAAAACTCGAATCCCTGTTTAAGAGGAGTGTATTCCTGAAGTTGGGCAATTTTTATGAAATGATGCAGTTTTTGAAGGGCAGATATAATGCTACTGAATTCAGTGAAATGCTTTTAAGTAATTCAGAGCATTAAATTGGACTTCCTACAAACTGTACTTCCCCTTTGTATAGCGAAGGGGAAAGTGCATGTGAAGTACAGTA
Organism: Centrocercus urophasianus; assembly: GCF_019232065.1. Classification (NCBI taxonomy): domain Eukaryota; kingdom Metazoa; phylum Chordata; class Aves; order Galliformes; family Phasianidae; genus Centrocercus; species Centrocercus urophasianus. Next base: position 12,186,052 of record NW_024884697.1, read on the forward strand.
CTGACAGGTCTTAATTTTCATAGATACAACAAAGACAGAGCAAGGCTGCATTATAAACAAATTTAAATCAATGGCATACCTTTACCCTTCATTTTGTAGCATGTTGTAGACTTACTTTGTTGAGCTTACTAGTGGGAACATGTCTTTCAAAAAATATATTTTTTTTCTTACCCTGTAATAAGTGATTGCTTACTTAATTTACAGGGCTCAGCTCCAGAGATTGATCCTACTGACAGTTCAAACTTTGGATGGGAAACTAAAATCAAAGCATGGATGGATCGTTACGAAGAGGCAAATAATAACCAGTACAGCGAGGGAGTTCAGAGGGAGGCACAAAAAATAGCTCTGAGATTAGGCAATGGAAATGACAAGAAAGAAGTCAGCACCAGCAATCTGATTTTCAAACCTCCAGTAGAGGTGAGGAGCTGTGCCATGTGTTGTTATTGCTTGCTCTGTATTTGTGCTATGACCAAGATAGCCACTTACATTTATATTTGCGTATCAATATTCATGAATAGTTAAGATGCTATGTTAAGCCTGAAGCATGAATTGTCATTTGAAATACTTTTTTTGTGGAGAGCATAACACAGTAAATTTCTCTGCTCCTGCTTCTCTGATGGGTGAGGACTATTTGGTATGGTTAGAGTAGGAATAAATGTCAGAGTTTGTTTCTCTGCTCTGTACATCAACATCTGCATCTGCATCTGTACATACAACACAGTCTGTGTTTTTCAGAAGATGTGGTAAGTTGGTTCTGAATTTTTAGGTATTCGGATTAGAATGTAACTTAGTAGTTCATGAAAGACGTTTCTGGCAGTAGTTGGTATCACAACTGGTGCGACTCTTGTGATCATGTAATTTCTAGTTTATGAAGAGATTGTGCATTGTCTTTTTTTTCCTGTCCTTGGCATCAGTTACTTAGCAGCTTAAAATCGGAGCCATGTAATAGACATTAGCATTTTGTAGCAGAAATCTCAAGGAGTAGTTACTGTAGCAGATTAATAGAAGCATCTTTGCTTCTTTTCCTCAAAGACGATCATGGCATATGGGACAGCCTCCTTAGAGGAATATCCCTGCTTACAGAGCCTTTTTCCTACATAGAGGCTACTTCCTTTTTGATTGGCGGTGACAGTTTTGAGAGGTGTGAGTTCACTAATTGTCAGGGTATGTATTGGTTTTTAATTAAAAGCCATCCTTTCATCTAAAGGTATGGAAATAAGTATAAGAAATTTGCAAACTTTTCTAGGTTTCTTTATTATTTTGATATTTTCCTGTTCTGTTTTTTTTCTTGAGTGAATAATGAATGTGTGTATCTGTATGTTTCTGTTTTGATTTGAAGGAATTGAAGCCTTTTCAAAGCAATATGCAGGAATTCAGCATGTACTTCTGAGAGCTAAGTGTACTGAGGGTTATAATACTTGAAGTGAGAGCATCAGTATGTTGTTTTCTCACCATGCCACAACACAGGGCAGTGGCATTTCCTGAATTGAAATTAGTGACTAGTTGCATTGGTAGTGGAACAAGACATTCTGATCAAATTAGTCTGCAGTTTTAATAGCAATAAAGAAGTACTTAGTTCATATAGCATTGTTTAATAGTTGTGAAAGTGTAATCTGCTGTTAATAATAATGGAAAAAATGAAAGAAAATGAAATTCATAAATTAACTTCTGTCTTTATAGAGTTACGTGCAAAAAAACAAGAAAATTTTAAAAGCTGCCAAAGATTTGCCTCCTGATGCACTTATTATTGAATACAGAGGAAAGTTCATGCTGAGAGAACAGTTCGAAGCTAACGGATATTTCTTTAAAAGGTTTGTTTATTCCAGATGTTTTAATAAGATAACTATTAGAACATTTGTGCCAGACTTGTACTGAAGATGCTGAAGGAATCTTTATTACCTGTGGTGTCTTGCATTTTACTGTTGTCTCATTAAAAGTAATTGTAGCTGGTATCTGGTCTCCCCCCTTCTCTTCTGAGCATCATTAGAACATTTTTTTTCAGGAATTATTTTCCTCTTTCTTTGTTCTCAGCTGGTTAAAGGATTCCCATATTCTCATTTGGGAGTTGTGCAGTGTAAACCAGAGGTTGACAGGTTCTGCTGTCGTAAAATAATTCAGAAGGTAATGGTGAAAGCTTTCTTTTGAGAGAGATTTTCATTCTGTCAGGCCAAGGACAGAACTGAACATGGTCAGCTTGGCACTTTTCACTGCCATGGTTCTCTGGCTTGTGGATTACAGAGAAATACAAATTCACGACTGCTTCCTTCATCTGAATTGTTCTCCCCCCTACCATTAAATGCAGGGACACCCTGATAACGAGACATTGCAAGAGGCCTGTTGGAGAAGAGCGAGTGTAGATCTTGTGCTCAGTAAAGATGGAAGGATTCCCAGGTATCTGCAGTAGCAGAAATTCATCTTGGCAGAGCGTTTAGATGTCCAGCTTTCTCAAGAGGGTTGAGTGCCAAGTGGTTACTGTTGGAAATAGGCAGGGACGGGGTTTGTTTCATCTGTGGTTTTTTTTTTGGAGACAGCTCTGTGAGGCATCTACATTTCTGCTGGAGTTTTTTAGAACTTGTTACCAAAAAAAGTTTATTAAGAACACTGAAGAATCTTAGCTTTGTGTCTTCCATGTTTAGTGCTTGCTCTGTTGTTATTCCTCCCTGTAAATCCTATGCAGAAGATTGCATTCAGGACTGTGACGCAAACTTTCAGCATTCCAAGAATACAGTTGGAGAAATGCACCCAGTAGAGTAATGCAGCTTCAAACGCTCATGGATGGTTCTCAGACTAATCCACAGATTCAGAGCGTGTTGGCAACGACATGATACAAAAACAACTAATGTAAGAAGTGGGTTGTATTTACAGTTTTAAAAGGATAACAGGCTGGTTTTCTTCTCTGTTTTTCAGGCCATATCCATTTGTTTTATTTTATTCCAAGTTTCATGGGCTAGAAATGTGTGTTGATGCAAGGACTTTTGGAAACGAAGCTCGATTCATCCGGCGTTCATGTACACCAAATGCAGAGGTGAGCATTTACATGAACTTAAATTAGCTTATGTTTACTTAGATGTTCTTTTCTTTTTGAAGTTCTCCAACTGATAATTTGAGCACTGATTATAATTTTATTTGTTTATTTGTTTATTTTTAATTCGTTACGATAAAGTAATATTCTGTTACCTATAGGTGAGGCATGTAATTGAAGATGGAACGATTCATCTTTATATTTACTCCATCCATAACATTCCAAAAGGAGCAGAGATTACTATAGCATTTGATTTTGATTATGGAAATTGGTAAGTATATGAACATGTTATTCTGAAATACATAAAATACTTACCAAGTCATGATGTATTCAGGGGGGATTTTATTCTTTATATTATTTATTTCCTTGTATGCTTTAATAATGTGATTTTGTACCCGAGTGTTCCAAGTAATTCTGTATGTGCACCTAAGTCCAGGAGCAGTCCATTTAGTTCACATCTTACTGCACAATGCTCACACTTTTCTGTGTCTGCTGATAAGTCAGCTTGGCTGAACGGCATGTGTATCTGGGTTTTCCCAGTGTGTAAATTGCTTACTGTCTTTGCAGAAATAAAAAACTTCCTAGTAGATCCTGTGAAAGCTTTAGTCAGCTGATCTTCATATGCTTAGTTCACATCAGATCAGATGTTTAATGTGAAATTTACCACTTACATGACATAACGTTGTAAAGTACCATTGCTTTACAGCCTGATCAAAATGTGCTTGCTTGCATTCTTTTTACTTGTAGTAAATACAAAGTGGACTGTGCTTGCCTCAAAGAAAATCCTGAATGTCCGGTTCTCAGACGTTCTGAGCCTACAGAAAACATCAATACGGGATATGAAACCAGAAGGAAAAAGGGAAAGAAAGAGAAGGATGTTTCAAGAGAAAAGGAGACTCAAAATCAGAACATCACGTTGGACTGTGAAGGAGCAGCCACCAAAATGAAAATCGCAGATAATAAGCAGAGGAAGCTCTCTCCCCTCAGGCTGTCCATTTCCAATAACCAGGTATTGAGACAAAAAGGATAACAAAACAGAGATTTAAATACGAATAGTCTCCTTAGTGGTTACTACAGTAATTTTAATGAGTAGCTGGAGAAAGGAGTGTGTGGATTTATTGGAAAATGATGAACGAATTGTTTAGGACTTTCATAATGTGTCCAGTTATTCTTAATGTTTGATTGGATTAAAGTTTTTGGTTCCCTTATGAGTTTTAACTGTACACTTTTTCCTCTGAATTTCTGTATGGATCTCTAATGTAAAAGACTCATGTCATGTTTTCAGGATCTCCCAGTCTTTCTTGAAATGCAAGTAACCAAAAAGCCACATTACTCAGAAATTCAGTCTATTAAACATAGCAGCAAATAGGGCTGCTTCTGTAACAAATCAAACTTTAGTTCAGAATGCTGAGTTTTGCTTCTGTCTGTCCTGTAAGCTGGTTAGAAATCTAAATAGAGTTTGGAGGGTTGGGAAGAAGAAGGTGAGTTTTGAAGTAAGTGTGGTAAAGCTAGCTGGTAGTACCATGGCAATTTTAAGATCTGTCAGTATGAAGGAACTATTGAGAGAGATCCATAAAATCAGCAAGTGATGAAGTTTTCTAGAGCAGATGTTGAATTCTTCATGTGAGAAGATGGTTACCATGGTACCTACCTTTGTTTTTGCAGGGAAAATACAGTTTAAACTTTCTTTGAATACAGTGGCTTGTGATGATGTTTTACACAGAGGGAGAGAGACTTTTTGTTCTAAGAGGGAGAGACTTTGAACTTTTTATTTTGTTAATGCCAGTAGGAGTGAAGGTAATAACAGTGACAGGAGCATATTTACATTGCTTTAACATGCTTGGAAGACCGGAAGGCATGGCATGTGACTGTTAAAAGAAAAAGAAAAAAAAAGAAAAAAAAAAAAAAAGGTCTGCAAAGGCACCATTAACCTTCCAGTCTTACGTGATTTTTGTTGTTGTTGTTTTTAAACAAATGATAACTGGTATTTGGAACCTTCTCCTGGGCTTCTATGATAATACACAGTGCCTATACAGAGCAGTCACAGGAGACATCAATGTTTTTCCAAACTGAACTTAAAACAGTAAGTGTTGTGCAAAGAATAAAGCTGTTAAATGTGTCTAAATATAGAAGCCAGTCAATTGATACATTTTTTCCTCTCGTGAAGTGTATGATGTTAAGGTAAAACAAAGCAGATGGGAAAAATATTTGTCTTAAAAGTATATTTATAGTAAATAATTTCATGTAATCATTTTATCAAAAGGTAAGATTTGTGAAGAAATAATGAACAGAAGAATTCTCAAAGTTACTGCTTGTTTTTTCTGAAATCACAGGGCCTTCAGTAGTCAGCTAACTTAATATTTCTGTAGATCATGGCAGTCATTAGACAGTATAGTGAGGTTGTGAATGAAGAATGTCACTTCAAGGGAATACACTTCTGAGCTAAGAAAAAATTCTATGCAATTATGATAACATCTCTTTTGGCATGACAGTATGCATTGCATTGCATTGCACTAATGGGTGTTTAGCATAATGCTCCCTAATTCTTTGTCTGATAAAGAACTGGCTGGGTCAGTGGCCCATAAGTCTCTGTTGGTTTGGAGGTTTAATGTGGATAATTTTGTTCTGGGGATGGATGGGTGGGCATGGGACCCTAAAATGAAAATCAATATGCTTAAGAAAAAAGATGCAGATGTCCTAAGCTCAGATTGAAAAAGATTTGGTCAGATGGTTATGTTTATAGGTTTATGCAAAGGCACGAGTGGATCTTAGCTTTCTTACATTTTTGTCTTCATTTATTGGCTTGGTTACTTTTGAAGTTGTGATCTGAGGATTCTTAGTTCTGTGTAGCTTGTAGTTTTCCCTAGTTTGGAGGAGTAGCGGAGCTTCTATAATGCAGTCATTTCCATCTTTCAGGAGCCAGATTTTATTGATGATATAGAAGAAAAAACTCCCATTAGCAATGAAGTAGAAATGGAATCAGAGGAGCAGATTGCAGAGAGGAAAAGGAAGATGGTAAGTTGGGAAGCAAGTAGTTGCCTAAAGTTGTCACTAAGACTTAGTGACACATGCTCTTCCCATGCTAATTGCTGCTTTCTGTAGGCTTCTAGAATCTAAGTATATATGAAGACAGATCCTTACATGAGCTTAAAATTCAAAGCTTGCTATTTGAGTGAGAGCATTTGATGTGGCTTTATCATTGCTTTCTGACAAAAATCTGCTTTTATCTTCTGTTCTTATGTGTATGTATAAACTTTTATTGCCTTAAAACAACAAAAAAAAATTAGGTTTTGTTTTCTTTGCTCTTTGTTATTGCACATTGTTTTTAATAGCTCCTTTATAAATAGCACTATAAATAGTAATAATCCTTTTAGCTCCATCGTGAAGATGGTGAATAAGTTCAATTTGCCTGTGTTTCACCAGTCAAACAGAAGTGGCAAAAACAAAACTGGGCTGCTCATTCACTCATATGAGCAATATACTTATGGGCATTCTTTCTTTGAGATGAACACTTGTTGCTCTCAGTGTGCTGCTGTTGAGCTGCAGGCATTTAAAATAATTAAAGCTTTAAATAGAACCAGCCAAATTCCACAGCATCTGTACTGTCTTCAGCAGTGCTTGGATATTTACCTCTGTAAAAGGACTAGGACTTGAATTATGGTTTGACATAAAATGTTAACTTGTGTGTGATGTGTCGTTTACTTATTTTGAAACAGTGATTCTTGGATGCTGGATGCAGGTTTTGATACAGCTTTTGGCACTTGGAAAACTGAGTCAGAGGATAATGAAAATTTTTTGTTGTGTTTATTCTGTATGTTTATTGGTATTTAATCTTTCTGGTCATGAGTGACTCATTGTTTTTTAAATACTATACAAACAAGTGAGCCAATAATGTATGAGGCTAGCAATATAGTAATAAGCAATTATTTCCAGCACGTTCTTAAATCCAAAGTAGGACTTTCTTCCTGTTCGTCAGGATTGATGAGAACACAATCATTTCTTTGTAAGTCTGCAGTAGTTGCAGTTACTCTAACATCTCCCTTTCCTTTGGGTTTCTTCTGAAATTGATCTGCATGTTAACATACATTGTACGTGTTCTGAAGAAAAAAAATCACAGTATTTATGTATGTGAAGGATTATGATTATGACTGAAATATGATGACAATTATTATTATATCCATCAGACAAGAGAAGAACGGAAAATGGAAGCTATCTTGCAAGCTTTTGCCAGATTAGAAAAAAGAGAAAAAAGAAGAGAACAGGCTTTGGAAAGGATCAGCACAGCAAAAACTGAGGTTAAATCAGAATGCAAGGAACCACAGATTCTCAATGACACTGAATTTATTCAGGTAGTTATCTGAATCTTTATTTTAAGGCTAGCTTTTAACATGGCACTGTTTCTCTGTTTGGATATTGAACCACACGTAAAGATACTGGGGGAGTGTTAATAGGTGCTCATTCTAGGCATAGGAGATGGTATTCATTAGACACCTTCTGTAGCCAGTGGGAAAAGACATGCTTTGTCAGTAGATTATTCAGAACAGGTCATCTTTACTCTTGTTGCTAGTTACTAGTGCACTTCAGCCCTTGCAGATATTCGTATGGCTTCTCAGTTTGGATTGTTCTGTCAGCTTTTGCTGTTAGTTATCTTACAACAGTGCTAAGCTATATGTTAGCAAACGATACCAGTCAACTATAAATGAGAGAAACTGTATTGAATTGAAAGGTACTCTTATGTAAGCTGCTGATTTCTAGCCCACAGACTAATGTGATACAGCAGTTACAGAAAAGTGTGGTAGTCTGACCAGTGACTGGTCTGTGTGAATTACCTGATGTATCACTGCCAGAACGTTGGGAGGAAGGTATGGGAAGTCTAACTATGAAGTATTTTAGTTGTAAAAATAGAAATTATATAAAGGCAGATAATAAAGATGTATTAAGAGAGAACTTACAATTCCTCTTGAGAAAAGATCTGTAGCTTTACATGTGTTAGATCCATTTACTAGATTGGTGTTTTGTACCAGGAACCAGCAAAGGAGGAAGCTGTCACTAAGCCTACACCAGCCAAGGTTAATAGAGCTAAACAGAGAAAAAGCTTCTCTCGAAGCAGAACTCACATTGGACAGCAGCGTAGACGGCACAGAACTGTGAGCATGTGTTCAGATATTCAGCCATCTTCTCCTGATGTGGAAGTAACGTCACAACATAATGAAACTGAGAATGCTGCACTGGTAGCTGAGCCAGAAACAGAAACTGTTGTTACGGAAATGGTTACCGAAACAGAAGCTCCAGCACTTAATAAATGTCCTACTAAGTATCCTAAAACAAAGAAGGTATGTCTCTTAAGGGATGGGTAAGAAGAAGATGGACTTTCATGGAGTTTTTAACAGCTGCCTCTTAAACTACATGTTATTTTTTTAATTTTCTTTAAAAATTACGCAGCCGCTCACTGATATTAATTATGAAAATTAAAAATATTGCATTGCATCCATTTAGATACTGAGTTTTAATACAGCTTTCAGCACAGTTTTGGAACAAACGTTTTCTAAGGACAATACTTTCTAAATGGACTGGATTTTGTGTGTGTATAAATATACAGAACATAAGTAAAACTGTTAATTTCAAGGGGAGGGAAGGAAATCAGTCAACTTCCCTTATTTTATTCATCTTATGATATGTAAGGTATCTTAGTGGCAGTAAACAGAATATCTCCAAAATATGAGCTTTCAGTATTTCTGAGATGTCTCCTAGTAATGCTGATAAAAGCTTAAAACCACCCATCTTACAACTAAGAAGGCAGTTTTTATCTTCAGCATGTATTGCAGAGGATGATTAAAGCTGCTTATTTTGAAAACGTAAAGAATTTGAGTGTGAACCTCTTAAGAATTTCAAATACTTGCAGGCATATTTGAGTTCAGTTGCTTTAGTTCTTGTTCCCTGTTAATGGGAACTAAGGTACACTGGCCTGTTTTTCAGAAACAGAACAACAAAACCTCTGTTACATAGCACAATTCTACACTGATTCCTGCCATCGCCCGGTTAACTTCACCAAAGCCTTTTTCATGTTCTCAGTCTCATGTACAAGGAATATTTGTATTTGTAAACTTGCAGCCTGGAAATTGTTTTCTGGTTTGTGTAATGGGTGACTAGGTGAATAAGAAGACCAAAAACTGTTTGAAAGCTACTAATGAAAACATGCAAAAAACACTTTTTTTTTCCTCCTTGTGTAGCACTTGGTAAATGAATGGTTAAGTGAGAAGAGTGATAAGACAGGGAAGCCTACAGACAGCATTTCAGAAAGGCCTCTGCGTATAACCACCGACCCCGAAGTTCTGGCTACGCAACTGAATTCTCTACCAGGTCTCACCTACAGCCCACATGTATACTCTACTCCAAAGCACTATATTCGTTTTACTTCACCATTCCTTTCAGAAAAGAGGAGGAAAAAAGAACCTGTGGAAAACATGACCGGCTCTTGTAAGAAGGTAATGCTTCTCTTCATTACGGTTCCTCATGCCTAATTACTTAAAAACAAGTCTTTATTTCCTAGCGTGAAATCCGGCAGAGAAAAGCTGCTTGGCAAATGATTTGTAGATAGACATTTCAGTGTGTATCTTTAAATTGTTAAGTCACTAATTTGAACTTACTTTATTACAGCGTTGGTTGAAACAGGCTTTGGAAGAAGAAAACTCAACAGTGATTGATAGATTTAATTCGCCATCGCTAGAGGGATCTAGAAGCCCAGCCATCAACGGTGAAAATAAAAGCCCGTTATTACTGAATGACAGCTGTTCCTTAACAGGTGAAGGTTCCACTAATAAAATACATACAAGTTATGTCGGAGTAGGTAGATGTGGAGGACTGAAGTTATTTAAAGCAATGAGTTAATGAAAATTCCAACAATATTTGCCCTGTTTACTGATGTTTTGGCTTTTGGATGGTTGTTGGAAAGAAAAGCTCAGTTAAATAATTTCCCTTTTTCTTTAATGTATAATTGAGACTAAACAAGGAACAACCATTTTTCGTAGTAAATGTGGACATTCAGTCAACAGAAAGGTTAATGGTTTGGAGTATGAATATCAGGAAGAGTTTAGGTTATAGATCATTTGTACATGCTGTTAGGGTTAGATTTACTTTCAAATCAGTGGCCCCATTGCACGTGGGAAAGTTAGTCAGCTTTTCAGGAATAATGAGAAATGGAAACATGCTAGAAGCTACACACAGTTTCTTAGGGATATGGAACATATTAGATGATCCGTCGAATTTCCACTTAGGTGAACATTTGTTTGGAAGTGTAAACAGTTCTTCCATTATCTCTTCCATTGTCTTAGCAGGGGGAAAAAAAAAAAAAGAAGGTAAGGAAGAAAATAGTGATCTCTGCTTCTCATTAATTATTCTTCAGGAATTCTGCCCACAAGGTGTTTGTCTTAGTAATGTTTGAATATGGAATTTATAACTTTACTGCTTCAAGCGTTTAACTGGGATTGCTGCATCTTTATCTAGCTTTTTTTTTCTGATTTTAATGCAGATCTAACAACACCTCTAAAAAAACGAAGACTGTACCAGCTGTTGGAGTCTGCATTCTCAGAAACCTCTACACCTACTCCTTCTCCATATGCCACACCAACTCATGCTGACATTGCTGCCTCAGAGCCATTGATGTTTGCTACTCCTCCTAGGGTAAAAACAGAGGATGAAGCTTGTAGAAATGGTTACAAACCCATTTATTCACCAGTTACTCCTGTAACTCCATGTATACATGGAAATACCATGCACTTTGAGGTGAGAATTATAATGCATTTCAGATTCTTTATCACTGTTGTGTAAATCATTATTTGTAGTCCTATTAGAAGGGGGTGTCTTACATTCTCTACGCTAACAGTTAAATTGACTTCCCATTTCTTCTTGTTCATCTAGAATATTTCCTCACCCGACAGTTCCCCGGAAATAAAAAGGCGAGCTTACTCTCAAGAGGTGAGGACATTGGCTAAAATCCCTAAATGCTTGCTTAACTTCATTTCTGTATCTGCAACGTAACTGAGGAGTACAGAAAAACAATGCTTGGGTTTTTTGGGCTGTATCTAGATTTCAGTTAACATTCTCCTTTTTAATCAGTGTTTCTTAAATGCTTGAGCCTAATTTTACTTGGACTGAAAGAGCACAGAAGGATAAATATTATGGTTTGGGTGGATTATTTGAGGTACAGCGAGTGCTACAGACACGTGCCAGGAGTTTCCCGGGTGAGGGTGTGCTCCATTCCGTGCGCTCGAGCCGTACGGTCGAACCACCAGGGGGCGACTTGGTTTATAGATACGAGAACTTCTACAGGGATGTTTCTGTCTGAAAGATGAGAAGTTCCGCAGCAGTGTGGAACTTGAGCTGTGTGACAGCTACCACATTTACATAACTGTGTTGAACCGTGAACTTAATAGCACCTGAAAAGAACAGGTGAAAGTAACTAGTGATAGAACGTTCAGGTGGTTGTTTCCAGAGAGCTTTACTTCTGGTGTAAATGAATGACCCAGGTGCTTTCTTTCTGTGGGCTAAGTACATATGTACATAGAAAACTTCATTATTTTTAAGTCAAAGTGTTAACAAATATTGAAACACAAAACTTTTCATGCAGTCATAGCAGTTGATTGAATTTAACAGCTACTTTCAAACTAACATAACTGACTATTTCAGCATTTAGCTGACTCAAAAAGAGGAATTCTGCTTAAGAATTTTGTATTGTGAAAGAAATAATTGAAAAAGCATTATAAAGCCATAAAACAGGATGTTTTAGTAAGGATACTTCTAAGCTCGGGCATATGCTGAGCTTTTTATGGTTAGTACAATTATAAGAAATACTTAAGTCAATTTATTTAGCTTCTAATATTTTTTCCTCTGCAGAAGCATGAATTTGCTATGGTCTTAAAATTCCTCAGTGTCCTGGAACCCCTCACCACCCTTTTTTCTTGAAATAAATGTTTTGACACCAAAGGTCCGTTTTAGGTTTAAGTTCAGCTCCTTTGTAACCAGGGACTTGCTCCTGTTGAAGCTCTTCTTCGTTTCCCAGTCATAAGCAAATACTGGTACTGAAAGCTTATTTTGATGTGGATTAATATTATTATTTTTTTAAATTTAAAATCCTTTTAATGGCAGTAGTAGAGAAAAGTATCTGGCTACACAGCTGTTTCTTAAACTCATGGTAGTGCAAACTCCTTATGCCTCACTTAAAGGCGTAGGTGAATGTCAGAATGATTTTACTCCACAGTTGCAATATGGAAGAAGAATTTACATGTTTTCTTCCTTTATTTTTCATGCAGGGATATGACAGAGCATCGATTCTAGCACTGAATTCTTTCAGAAATTCCAACCTGACAGAAATGGGCCTGCAGGAAATAAAGACTATTGGGTATTCCAGTCCAAGAAACAGGACTGATGCGACACGGCAGTGCACAGGAGAAATGGAATCTGTGTCAGACCTCCAGCTGGGACTCGAAGTAATTGAGCAAAGCACACTGCATAAAAACCTGGAAGCCCCTACACATGATAGGACTGATTCAAGCAGCCAGTTAGAAACTGCTCATTGTGGACGGGGCACAATTTATTCTTCCTGGGTAAAAAGTCCCGACAGGACAGGTGTAAATTTCTCAATGAATTCTAATTTGAGGGACTTGACCCCTTCACATCAGTTGGAGGTAGGAGGTGGATTCAGAATAAGTGAGTCAAAGTGCCTGATTCAAGACGATGCTAGAGGCATGTTCATGGAAGCATCTGTTTTTTGTACTTCAGAAGATGGAATTGCATCTGGCTTTGGAAGGACTGTCAATAATGACAACTTGATGGATGGGAATTGCACACCCCAGAATCCTCCACAGAAGAAAAAGGTTATAATTTTAAGAATCATTTTGTCTTTCTCACATAGGCTATATATCTTACATATTTTTCTGTGGCAGAATGAAGCATTAATAATAATAGTAAAAAAAAAAAAATCTGGCTGATTTATATTTAATGTAGGTATTATTCAGGAGAACTTAAGGAAAGAGGAAAGTTGCATCCATTAATAAATGCAGATTTCCAAAGTAATATATAAAAATATGTTTACTTCATGTTATTTCATATGAGTCTCAAATTAATTACTCAATAAAGAACTGCTTTTCAGGTTTGGAGACGGTTGCTTGTGCTACCAAGTATTAAAATATTCTGTTAGACAGAATGGTGCCAACCGAATCACATACAGAGAAAATCTCTGAATTCCTACAAGTTGCATTAGCAGGTTTATGATTCTAATGCTTCAGAATTCTCGTTTTTATGTACTTACAGTATCTTTGTTTTGCTGTTAGCAAATACAAATCCGTAGATACAAGGAATCCTTTATTTCTTCTTCTATAAAGCACCTGCTTTGGTAGATGAGCACAGCCTAAATTTGCTGTTCTTGTCAAACAGCCCCTGTAGGTAACAGCTTTCAACGTGCTCAGCTGGAAACGAAGTTGGAAGTTAACCTGTGTGGATATCCTGACTCCTGTCAGGTTAAACTCCTTGATTCCATGCAGAAAGGTTGACAAATGTTAAAAGTAGTTGTTTCTGATGCAGCCATTCCTGAGTGTCTTGTAACAGTCTGTAGAATTTAGTGATTTATATTCTTCATGGAAGTAATAGTTGAGGGACTGGAGGTGAGTTTTGTCTGTGTGTACGTACATTCATGCCCAGTGGTGCTTTGGTCCCATCAGGTTCCCTTGCACTTATCGGGGTGCATCGTACCAGGGAGTGGCCATGACTGTACCGTCACAAGTTGCTTTACCTCTCTTTGTACCCAGACATACCTGTAGTGAGGTAGTAGCTGTGTTCTCACCTGGTCCTGACCCTGAGAAGTTGAGTAGTTCTGTTCATATTACTGTATCCCTGCTGCTTTTGCAAAGCCAGCTGAACACAGAAGTTGTTAAGACTTGTTTAGCTGCTGCTTTTATCTGAAGGTGAAGTGAATTTCCCCTCAAATCACAGCAGCACCTGATGGGTGCATCGGTAACACCCTGTTCTCTTAGTGGCAGGCATTCTTTTCCTGGTTGTTACTGCTCAGTGCTTGCACTGCACTAATGCACAAATGAAAAACTTGTGGTTCTCCCTCTGCCTCCCCTGCACACGCTCAGAATTCCTGTCTAAAGTCTCGCTTTGAGGAATCAACCAGAGGAAATTGTACCTCTGAGAGAATGGTTTTCTGGTTTTGTAAGGATGCACGCACAAATTCAAGTATACTTTTAGACTTTGCAGTCTAAAAGAAGGGGACAAATTTCACTTAAGGTGAGGGGAGAATTCAGGATTTTTGTAGAATAACAGTAGAAGCCCATGAACTGGTGAGATACGCATGTCCTTACGCAGTTATTAAAGGAGGGGGTTCTGTATCTCAGCATCTCTATGGATGTTTCCTTCTCTTGGCACTTTACGAGTTTCTCATTTCAGTATGGCTGTACATGGTGGCCACAAATCACAGATGTAATCTGTTCTTAACATTTAAGCTTTGCTTCAGTCTTCACGGGTTCCAATTCCTGTGATGTGGAAAGTATAAAATATTTCAGAGCAAGATCAGTTCTAAAGCTTGACTTTCTCCTAGAAAAAATTAGGTGGTTTTGACTTCTTATGCTGCCATACAGATGAGTTTTTAATGGATAGAAAACAATCATGTGGGGATGTGGACAGAGCAGCCTTCTTGCTTTCTAATTCTGAGTAGAATTGGATGTCTGCTGTTAGTGAGGACTAAGCAAGTTCCCTGATACGTAGCAGGAAAGATACGAAATGAGACTTCCACAACACAGATTTCCTAAAAAAAAGATGTCTGAATGTCAGCATTTCAGCATTCTGCATCAAATTGTGAAGATACATAATGAAAGCATTTGAAAATCTTTTTTTTTTTTCTCAGTGGAAGTAATCTATTAATATTCTTGAATTTAAAGCTATGGAAGTTTGTGTTCTGTTTTACGTGAGAACTTGTCTGTATGTGTGTATATGAATATACACACATAAATGCGTGTAAAGTACGCACACAGATGAGAAGAAGGACTGCTCATCTCTTCCTGGGTCATTGGTTTTGGTAATAAACGTTTTGCTTGAAATTGATCACTGAAGTATTTTCAGAATAGACATTGTAGAATACAGAAAAGACACTGATTTAAAATAAATTGTGAAAAGAGTGTCATGAGGCAAATTCTTTATGTTAAGAAAAGCATACGAAGAGTTCAAAGACTCTCCTGCATAAATCATGAGATTGAAGCCGAAGTTTAGTAGATTTTTCACGCAGGATCCAGGGTCAAAGTGATTCAGTCTCAAACTCAGCATTATTTTATCAGTATGTTCTTTGCATTTCCAGGAGGATCCACAAAGTACTTTGTAGCTTCAGCCAACAGTATGAATTCAGCAGCAAATTTTTTTGACTTGCATCAACTTCTCCCTCTTCCCTGGGCAAAATGCACACCTCCTTCTCTTGGCATCTTCTTTGTACTCATTACTACCTTGGTGCCCCGTAAATTTGCTCCAAATGTGATGAAGCATTTTCTGTTAAGCTCCATGCATTTTCTTTTAGAACCAGGTAGATGGTGTCTTACTGAGGAAATGTATTCAACTGAAAATGTCAAGAGGGAAGCAAGTCAACTTTCTTCTGATCTTTTCTCCATAGGTATCCTTGCTAGAATACCGTAAGAGACAACGAGAAGCTAGAAAAAGTGGCTCAAAGACAGAAAACTTTCCCTTGGTTACTGTATCTCCTCATGCTGCTGGTGGAGGAAACATAAGTAGTAACAGTGGTGCTAATGATGGGTTTAACAACAGTGGTGAAAATGGGGAGCAAAGTGACAACACTGCAAGCCTGCCTGTACCACTGCCAACTGCTGTTTATAATGCAGCTCCAGAAGATGTGGGCAACAACAGTGCAACCAAGGAAACTTCTTCCAGTGAGAAGAACGAGCCTGAGGTTCAGTGGTAAGTTGCAAATCGACAGGACAAAAGTTCTGAGACATTGCTTAATTTTGTGTCACTTCTATTCCGAGTCTGTTTTGTTAGTAAGATTACTGA
This sequence comes from Centrocercus urophasianus, assembly GCF_019232065.1. NCBI lineage: Eukaryota > Metazoa > Chordata > Aves > Galliformes > Phasianidae > Centrocercus > Centrocercus urophasianus. The sequence goes on from NW_024884697.1 coordinate 12,202,121, forward strand.
TCTTTTTCAACCCTTTTTTCAGATTGGAACAGTTGTCTGACCTCTTACCTCAGCAGTATAGCAGATACCTCATAAAGAAGAGAATGTATAGAAAATTATCTGTTATATATGTCAACTTACTTTTATTCAGGGTAGTTGTTTTTTTTAAGAGTGAATAAAGCTTTAGCTTGAACAAGGCAGGTCACCCAGTTCTGTAGGTTATAAAGTTTTCTCACAGTTCACAACTGCCCTCAAAATGAAATGGCATTGCATTTGTTCTGCAGTTGCACAGATCCTGCAGAGTGTTCTTGGTAAGGTGTGTGAAGGTGGGAGCTGGATGGAGAGGAGAGGGTGCTGTGAGAGCAGAGTCTGCTTTTCAGCACGGCCTCAGCTCTGCGTTAAGCTTCCTTGTATTGCCACTGCTTCATCTGTGGCTGAAGATTTGTTCTCTTAAATTTCAAAAGCTTTTACAGAAGTACCGTAGGGAAGAAGGAAATTAATTACCTGTGATGATGAACAGAAGCTTCCAGAAGACTGTGGGAAGTCTTTTTCAGTGATCTAGTTGGAATGCATTTTTGTTTGCTGTTACTTACAGTGTACAGTGACAGCATGCAGTCTACCTAGCAGTTCCTTCTGCTCAGGTAGGCAGTGTGTGGAGACACTTGCATAGTTGCTTATGGTGGCTGGATGGCTCCCCTGTGTGCAAACTGTGTGCTGTATTGTACTCCAGATATTGTACTGCCAGGTATTCCAGCAGCCTTAAAAGCAGATGCAGTGTGAAGGAGAATGACATAGGATGGCTTCAATTTGTGCAGCTTTTCCCACTGCGTTCTTTGGTAGCCTGAAAATAGCTAGTCATTCTGCCAACTCTGTCTCCAGAATATTACTGGAACAAAATAAGCACTGCAGTTCTTTATGCGGTAGTGAAGGCCCGAGAGTGTTGCAGGTGAACATGGGCTGAGGCGTTGAGCACCACTCTGCATAGATGCTCCAGCTGCTCCAGAACAGAAGGAGTTTGTGGAGCCAACTAAGGGACAACGTAAGTGCAGTCTTCAGTATCTCACTGAAAAGTGGCTGTAAGTTCATTACACGGAAGGCAGTGTATGTATTTCAAGGAAAGAATGTGGGGAACAGGCTGAACTCCAACATTTATTTCAGTTGCAACTGCATTGTAGAGTACTGCCATATGTTCTTGCCTAAAAGAATAATGGAGTTTATAATCAGAGTGCTGTCATTACTGTTCTCGATCATGTTGTGAGTGTGTAACTGATCGTGAGAGGCGTAGCTGTCATTTCACTCACTATCTAGCAAGGTAAATCTGGAAGCTTAAATAGTTTACACCTGTGATTGTGTAATATTCACAGGTGTGGATCCGTTATTAGAGAGCAAGTTACTTTTTAGTAAAGGTAGGGCTTTTGAAGGCTGCTTTCTACAAATGGAGAGTATGAAGCAATACTCAGTACCTGTATTTTTTATAATGTGCATTTTGGTTTGTCAGCTCAGAATTAAAAAGTAAACCACAAAACAACTCCACACGTGTATGGAAGAAAGGAATTGATATTTCTCATAATGTAACAAGGTTGCAGGAAATTCGTGTATTTAAAACGCGAGAAAATAGACCTAAAATGGCTAACAAATGGCATTTCTCCTGTAGGGTGAGTTATTTGGCTCTTAAGTGCAGTCAACCATGTGAGCTTTGTGCCCCAGTATTTGCATATATATTGTCTGAAATTTGGTCTGTGGGAGTACATCATCTTAAATGAGAACATGCTTCCTTCTTCCAGGACTGCATCAACCTCCGTGGAACAAGTGAGAGAACGAAGTTATCATAGAGCTTTGCTTCTCAGTGATCATAGGAAAGACAAGGACTGTGGTGAGTTCACTTAGAATCATAGAATCATAGAATCACCAAGGTTGGAAAAGATCTAAAAGATCATCCAGTCCAGCCATTCACCTATTCCCAATAGCTCCCCACTTATCACACTGAAGGTGGATCCTTCTAACCAGTTCCCCCGCTGTAGCCCTTAATTGTTCTGATGCTGTGTTTGGATCTGCTTCATCTGTAGGGGGAGAGTCACCCTGTAGTCCATGGTCACTGTCCCATGTTCAGTCTCCCACCTTCATCTCATTCAGATCTCGTTTTCCAGTTGCAGCTTAAGGTCCATTCTTTCACTGAATGTATGGAAGGTCAGTAAGCAGATGACCTTGTATGACACTTGATGTATTTGAATGATCTCTTACATAAACTTCAAGTAGCTCTTTTAAAGTCAAATACAGGATGCTTAGTTTCCTTTGCAAGATAATTTTTTTCTCACTATGATATTAATCTCTAACTTTTGTCTGTAGAACCTGATTCTGAAAATCCAGAGCCTACTTCTGAATGTCCATCCCCAGATACTTCACAGAAGACGTGCAAGAGTCCTTCAAAAGCAAGCAAGGTAATGCACTGCGTATGCAGGTGCATGTAACCATGTGTACTTGTCTCCAGTTGGCATCGTGCTTTACTACTTAGATGAAGATATGTGTGACATTTCTGTTAAATTACATAACATGGGTAAACATCTGTGAGCACATTTGCAGATCTTCCAGCATGCTAAAAAGTTTGTCTTCCTCCAGTAGCCATATCTGCTTCTCTATGGTGTGTTCTGTAGGCACAGAAGAGGTTTTGTCAGTGGATTCAGTATTGTGTCAGTTCTGCAGGTGAAATGCTGAAGAACTGACAGCAGTAAAATGGCTGAAGTACTCCTGTTAGCAGGAGCTGGCTCTTGCCAGGCCAGCACTGGCACTGCTTCTCAGTAGAGGCAGTGAGACATGCAGAAAGCCACTGAGGAGTGGTGTGCATTATGAAATGCAGCAATTCAGGTTGTAATGACCAGTCTCTTTGCTTGCATTTTGCCAGTTCTAGGATGTTAAATCACTCTGAAAAATACTCTGTTTTAGTAGTAATGATTCCTTTCAGACTTGGAAATATGAAGCTCACAAATAACAGATTCTGACTTAGCCCCAACAGGCCGTATTTCTGTTACTACTTCCAGATGCACTTGCTGGTCTTTGATTTTGGAGTACAGTTGGTATGTACTTGCTAGAAATGATGCCTGTGCTAAGTTTAAGTTTCCTCCTCTTACAGGTTGTCACATGTCAAATGCATTCTGTGCCTTAATGTTTTTCTGCCATCATAAGAGAGCGCTATTCCGAGAAGCTGCTTCTTGTTTTAATGCTTTCATAACTAAAATGTTCTGAATGTTTTGCCCTGACTCTTTTTTCTAGCCCTCTTCACCGAGTCCTGCAGTTTCAGCGCCCCCACTGGGAAAAACACCCACGAAGCCAGATTCACACTGGGACACTGCAGCTAATGCACCAGAGGCCGAAGGCGTGAATCATCCAAAATCAGAGCTGCAACAAAAACAGCTGACAAATAACGTCCAAGCACTTTCAAAAACTCATCCATCTCAATCACATCTGCGCAGTTCTGCTGAGCAACTTTCACATTCACAGAAGTTGCCTTCTGCACCTTTGAAGCTCCATTGTCCCCCTTCGCCTCACGTAGAAAATCCCCCGAAGCCATCGACGCCCCACGCGCCCGTGCAGCACGGTTATCTCTCACCAAAGCCTCACTCGCAGCAGTTGGGATCTCCGTACAGACCTCATCACCCACAGTCACCTCAAGTCGGAACGCCCCAGAGGGAAACGCACCGTGGTTTCTATCCCGCAGCGCCAACCCTTCAGCCCAGTAATCAGCAGCAGGCCAGCGGGCCGCTGTTCGCTCAGACAGCTTCAGGACAATCCTCGGCTTCTTACGGCCAGTTCAACCAACAGAATCTGAACAGCAATGCACCACCTCCCCCACCTCCTCCACCCCCTTCTTCCACCTACTATCAGAACCAGCAGCCCTCTGGAAACTTTCAGAGTTACAGTCAGCTGAAGGGTAGCATCCCCCAACAGACTGTGTTTTCATCCGGACCAAATCAAGCACTTCCCGGCTCTGCGGGTCAGCAGACAGTGCCGGGACACCACGTAACCGCAGGGCATTTCTTGCCCTCTCAGACCCCCAGTATTCATCACCAGGCTTCAGCGTCTGCTGCTCCTCCTCCTCCGCCGCCGCCCCCGGCTCCGGGCCCTCACCTGGTTCAGCAGCAGGGCAGCCATCAGCAGCATTCTGTAGCACACGTCGTCGGCCCGGTTCACGCTGTGGCGGTGGCTCCCGGATCTCACATTCACTCTCAAGCTGCCGGTCACCATCTGCCGCCCCCGCCTCCGCCGCCGGGCCCCATTCCCCACCACCAGCCTCCTCATCCTCCAGCCGGACACCAAGGTTTGCAAGCACAACACCAGCACGTTGTAAACTCTGCTCCTCCTCCCCCTCCGCCTCCCCCGTCCAATGTCATAGGTTCGGGGCACCACCCGGCGTCGGCACAAGGCTTGCACCACCCGTCGCATCAAGGACCCCCCCACTTTCCCTCAGGTGCTCACACGAGCGTGTCCTCCTACTCCTCGCAAGCCCCCCACCACACCACGTTAGGACCCGGACCTCAACATCAGCCTGCTGGAACAGGGCCTCATTGTCCGCTCCCCGGTCAGGGTCCCCACATCCAACCTCAAGGACCAAACAGTATTGCGACCCCCACCGCTTCAGGGTTCTGCCCGCACCCTGGCTCAGTCACGCTCCCGCACGCAGTGCAAGGACCGCAGCAGGCGTCCCCGGTGCCCGGACAGATCCCCATTCACAGAGCACAGGTGCCGCCCACCTTTCAGAACAATTACCATGGTTCAGGGTGGCACTAAAACGGATCCCCTTAATCCTAACATTTTTAAATGTGCTGTAATATAAACTGTGTATATTTCATATGTACCTACGGGAGGTACTTTTTAAAGCTTGTACATGATACTTTGTATAAAAGCAAACACCAGTGCTCTCTCATTGTATCTTTCCATTTTTTGCTTTTTAAAATTCCCAGAAACGTGCTGTTCAGCCAGTATTAGGTATTCCTTTTTATTTTGTAAGTGAACATTCCAGCTGTTTTTTCTGGCAGTAGGTTTGATGCTGCATAATCTTTAAAGTTTTATCGTTGCAGTTAAATTCATTTAGTGAATGTTTTCTATATTACTTTTATACATATGTAATTAAGTAAGTACACAGGCTAAGTGATGGCACTAACAACTTTTTTTTTTTTCCATTTTCTTCTGTCGACAGTTTTGTGTGCATAGAGATAGAAAACAATGCAATACAAATTTTTATAGTTTTGGTGTGGACATGGCTTTTTGTTTCATCAGTTATTTGCAGAAAATGTAATTTAATGTATAGACCGTTTCTAATGTCTGAGTGCTGTAAATACTGTATTTCTTTTGCTTGTAAAATTGCTTAAAGCTGCTTTCATTTGATAGAGTATTGTATATAATAAGTCTCTTTTGCAAAAAAAAAAAAAGTGTGATCTTTGTGAAAGTAGTACAGTATATGATCTTTAATTTTTTTTAATATACTGTCACATTGCAGCACTGGTTGGGCATTTTAATTCATGTTAATAAATCACAATTATGTCAGTTTTAACCACTTGTCCGGAAGGGGTGCTGTGTGTTGAGGGCTGAGCACAGAGAGCAGCCCTGCCTGCTGTGTGGCTGTTCCTCCTGTGTGGTGTCTGCTGATGGCCTTCCTGTCATTGCACAGCTGGCTGTAGAAGTGAGTGCAGGAGGGGGATTTTTGTTCCCTTGCTGAGCTTAGAGGTGAGGAAGAATTGTTTTGATTCAGGCAGGGTGTGCTGTCAGGTAATGCTGGGTACATTTATGAAGTATGTCAGTTTACTTGGTATTAACCCATGCATACCAGCGTGTCTAACGTATGCTGGCACGATGGTGCAGCAGGGCTCTGTCAGATGTTCTGATCTTAGGTACAAATCACAGCACTGGCTGCACAGGTCAGTATGTGCCTTCCTGCTTCTGCTGGAGCTCTTACTGCAGTATGGTGGGAGTGAGGCATTACAGCGTGACTGTGGTGTATGAGAGCATCCTGCAGCTCAGCAGTGAGTGCTGAATTCTGCTCACGTAACAGAACAAATGCTTGCTGGCTCTCTTTCAGAACCCAGAGAAGAAAACCAGCGTGCACCTTCCTCTGCTCTGGCTGCTGGAAAACCCGCCACTGGACAGGATGGGAAATGACAATTGCTGCTCTCTGAGAAAAAGTGGTAATTCTTAGCATACAGACACTATTGGGTTTACTTAAAATGATCTGCTCATAATTATCAGAAAAGTACTTTCTGTTCCTTCCCTGAACAGGCATTGGCTCTGCAAAACACACAGACGTGATACGGAACACGCTGTGTTCTGTGCGGTCGTGCAGTAGAAGCAAATTGCCCAGCTACCAACCAGTGCAGCAGAAAAAAGAAAAAACCCAACACACTCCTGAGAAATCATGGCCACAGTTCACAGCTGGTTAACCAGAGCCACCTCCATCTATGACCTAATAACTGTTAGCACTTTGCATTGCAGTTACCGTGCGAGCGGGTGCAGCAGAACAGGCCCAGGATTGGCTCTCTCTCTCCCTATGGTTGGTTCTGTCGCGGTGGTCAACCAAATGGAAAGGAGTGCAGCGGCGGTGAGTCCCTCATTCTACTGGCATTTAAACTGATGCAAACGCTGCTATTCTCTGTGTATTTAAGAACAGCCCTGAAATCAGTTGCAGCATCCAGACACAACCAACGGCATGGCCAAGTGTGAAGCGTAACGCTTTACCTCTCTGGATTCCTTTGTAGCCTTTTGTTTCTTCTCATCAGTGTCATCCTTGAGGCCTTTAAAAGCGGTTCCTGCGAGAAGAGGGAAGCAGAAGGCAGAGGGACCCGGTGCTGGCACCCCGTTGGTGCAGGGCCGCAGCACAGGATGAGTTTCTGCACCCGTAGCCTTGGCGGCGTGCTCCTTGGCAGCAGGGTCTCTTTTTGGATGAGGTGTGTAGGGGTGTAGGGAGGGGGTAAGCGGCTGCTTGCTTGCATCGAGTTAAAACACCTTGAATGAAACACGGCTCAGTTTGGTCTCATTTCATTTAGCACCCCACGACTGCAGCCCATCCTGCCCCGTTTCCCTGCGGAAGGATCGGATTTACCCCATGCGATGTTGGTTACGTGAACAGAGAGCTGCGCTTCAGCCTGGGTCACCCCCACCCACCGCCAGCACGGCGCGTCATTCTAGCCAACAGTGGCTTAGGGCTATCAAAGATGCCAATGACAGCACACTGAAAAAACAAAACACTTTAATTAGACAACTGCAAGCACCTCAAACAACTGGTTATTGTTACAGCATGGGGCTATTTTCTCACAATCTAGTTATTGCAAAGGCATGTGAATAAATTTCATATGGACAAAATCAGTAAAAAGTGGCACCATAGTTACATGAAAATCAGAACTAAGCTTACATTCATCCCACTGACTTCTAAAAGAGGCCAAAACACACCTCCGTATCGTACATTCTAAAACCTGTATTGCCTATAAGCCTCAGTCTATGTAGCTTTTTTCCTAGGAAAGCGTAGTTTTGCGTGCAACGTACAAAGAGCTGTATGTCTAGTTATGGGAAAAATAAAGCTAGTGCAATTTGTTTTAGAAACATGTAAAGCTATGAATGGGATGAGCATGATCTCGCTTCTTGCATTTTACTCACTGCACTGTAAATATTTGCAGCTGTCCTCCCTTTGCTGACTCAAGCACACACTTTTATTATAAAAGATCAGTAATTCTACACAGAGTGGTTCTCATGCTCGACCTTTAATTTGTTTCTTAAGGTATAGTACAACTTACAGTGCTTAGAAAAAGGCAACACCATATGGTACCATGTCTTCACTATCACATTGTAAGGGAAATTGCTTTTTTCTTTCCTTAAAAGCACTTAAAATAGGCAAAAGTTCTAAAAGGGAGTGCTAAATGATAATGCATACTTTATTAGAAAGAAGTCTAGCCTTCCTTTAAAGTGCCGTTTGGGGAATGAAATCCTGTAAACCAGAGCCACTTTGTTTAAAATCCAATGAACGGGAACTGCTACAGAATAGAAAGTTTACACAATTCCTTAAAGCAGTCTGAAGTCACTACATGCAATTGGTTTGCTATAAAGCTCTCTAAAACTTAGTAGCTTTACTCTGAAATTGAGTCCCCGGTCCCGTATTTAAATGGAAATAAACATTTACAGGGTGCATTTACATACACTATAATACAGGAATGACGTCCCTTTGCCAGAAGATAAAATTGTACAGTTCCTTGCCATAACTCACTTCTGACTTCATAAATTTCTTACGCTTGTAAATTATATAATATGCATCAGCTAAAATAGTTTTTTCATAAATAGTTACAAAACTTGCCAAAACACATGGGAGGAAGTTTCTTTTGTTCAAAAATCTGACATCTGAATGCCACACAACACAAGAAACAATGCTTAAAGACACGTTAAGTGTTTTCTGAAGAAAGTGGGTGAGTAAACTACTAGCTGAGGACAAAAAGACTACCCTTCCCCAAGAACACAGTGCACAAAAAGCAAAATGTCAAACAGTACCTCAAGCAAAATAAAGGTCTGAGGATTGAAGCCAGCTCACGTGTGATCCTGCTAGAGGATTTGTGACAGTCACCATTTAGGTCCGATGCATTGAAAAGTGGTTGCTGGCTTGTTTTATAGCTGAGAAATTCTGCTAAGAATTCAGCCACGGATGCCTAAGGCATTCTCCAGCTGAAGCACGTTTCTCTGGGACCATTTCTAGCATGGGGATCAGGAAATCTGTAAACTGTGCAGCGTCTTCGTGAGGCCAGCCGTACTTCTCCACAAGCACATCGAAAAGACTCCAAGGCTTCAACTTCGTAATGTGTCGGAGTTCTCCTGCAAACACAAACATTACCAGTATTAGAGAAATGCCCCTTTACCCAGTAGTGACCAATCCTTGTTTAGTTCTTCTCCAAGAAGCGCTATTTAGTAACATCAGCGCACCACGTGCCTGCTTGAGGTTCTCGCAATGAGCACGGCCAGCGTGAAACCAAGGAGGGATCCTTACACCCACACAGCACTGGGGCCAGCCTGTGTTTTCCTCTTATCTTGGAATCACAGAACATCTCTGAGGGGGGAAGGCACCACAGGGATCACTGTTCCAGCTCCTGGCTCCACCGCACCGCTCAAAATTCAACCCCTATGTCTGAGAGCACTGCTCAAACGCTCCTTGAACTCCAGCAGCTCCGCGCCGTGCCCACAGCCCTGGGCAGCCCGTTCCGCGCCCACCGCCCCCTGGTGCAGAGCCTTTCCCGAGCCCCTTTTCCCGCCCCTCCCCTGACGCAGCTCCATGCCGTTCCCTCGGGCCCTGTCGCTGTCACACAGAGCAGAGCTCAGCGCTGCCCCTCCGCTCCCTGTGAGGAGCTGCAGGCCTTCCTTCTGTTTCCTCCACACAAAAGCACCCCATCGCGCGCTCGCAGGCAGCAGGAATACTGAAGGCTCTGCTTTCTCATCAGCCCACACCCCTGAGTCTCACAAAAACTGCTCCAATCTTAATGCACAAGTCTCAGCAGCACGGGTCACGCTGCCACGCTACGTGACATTTGCCATCAGTGTGGCTGCAACTAGCTGCAAACCGAGCCAAACACAGAGGTCTGGCACTGAAGGCTTTGCTCCATCTCTGAGGGGCCCAGCTGACTGCTCCCACAGAATGCGGCCACCAGTGCTGTCTGCATCATCTTCAAACCCACCAGAGCATTGAGCCCCACCAAAAAGGTGGCACGTGGCCAACCTGGCAGTGTGATTCAGACCAAACGAAGGATGTGACACCTCTTCTGCCATCAGGCTTGGCAATATACCTACGTGTATCCGCAGGCTGTCAGCACTGATGGCAAAGAAAGGCTCTTCTGGCTGCTCCTGCTCTGCTGCCACCTCCCTGCTTCCCAGGCACGTACCTGGGCCTCAGCCCCTGTGCAATGCTACAGAAACAGCTCTGCGGGCATTTTTACCCTCATCACGATTCTGCACCTTCCCCAAACGGCTGGGGCTGCCAGTGGGTTCTCAGCCAGCACTGGAGGCTGAACACAACTCATCCACAGACTCACAGACGTGCTGTGTCATCCTGCATGGGGCACACAAGTCACACTATTTTAAGCAGAGCGGTCTGGCAAACTGATTGCTGTCAGCAGCTGAAATCAGCCGCCTGCAACCTGCTGCCCATCATGGGTAATATGATGTCGGCTCGGCGTCCGTGGTCATGGAAGCTCTAGGGCAGCCAAAGACAGCCATACCCCCAGCCTGCCTGTGGGAGCCTGAGCCAACCGCTTGGCAGTGCCACGTGCCCAGCAGGGCATGTCTGCCACCTCAGCACAGCAGAAGGCTCTCCTCGTGGTGCCACCTGAAAAGCAGCTCTCCAGGCACTGTCATAAAGGCTCCAACTCAGTAAGACTGCAAATGGTCAATCCCTGGCAAGAGAAAGAGAAGACTGCTACGGCAACAGAAAGTGGGATGTGCGGCCCACGGCGTGTCAGTGCCCTCCTTCTTTTTTCTGTCCAGTAGGGAAGGAGGGGACTGAGACAGAGGAGGGAGAGCAGAGTGTCCTCTGGCAGTTCACATGGGGATGGTTCCAGCAGCAGTGTGTCTCATGAGTAATACTGCATCACACTAAAAAAATAAAGAAAAAAGCCCGTCTTCATCCTTGTATTTAAATCATGTTGTTTGAGGCACTATATTCTCAAGGAAAAACCCGAACACATCAGAAGGCCTGCAAATCCAACGTCGCCATCCACTTTGTGAACAAAGTGCATCTGCCACAGGTATTTTCCCCCGAGCACTCCTGTATATTCTTCTTTCCATGCTCCGATGGCACAAAATGCACATCACTGCACACTGGGATACTGGTGTTGGGTGGCTGTCACCATGACACCTGAGGTCATGTCCTTCGCATATTCCTCTTATTTTGTAATATGGGGGTTGAATTCAGAACACCCACAAACCTGGGACCAGTGTGCTTGGGCAGCATGTGCACCACAGATGGGAGCTTCCTCCCAGAAGTTCTGTGAAGGCTGTAGAAGCTCTTAAGAGGATGGGATGCAGTAACAACAATCTCTGTGTGGTCCAGACTTTAAATGATCACTTAAGTTCCACACTGGGGATGCTGGGGGGTCCATTCCTGCCCCATTATTTCACTGTTTTGCACATTCCTGGACCCTCTGTCCTTGATTTGCCTGTCCCAGGTAGCAGCAGCTCTTCAAACTCATTGCCCACAGGTGGGAAGTGCTGCTGTATGCCCACAGCTGCATTTCCCTGGCACTCACCCTGCTGTACAACAGCTGTTCCCAGCTTTTCCACTGCCACCACCGCTCTGTAAAAACCCAGCAGCCCCCTCTCCTCCACACTGAAGTCCTGGGCTTTCAGGCTCCCCAGTAAGGCAGCCACTGCCACTCTGCCTTCATTACCCCCACAGGGCCACAGTAGCAGCCCAGCAGCTGCCACACGCAGCTCCTGTGCCCCCCCGACCCCACACGGCCTCGTGGCCCAGCGCTGGCAGGGCAGGCCGTGGTGCTACCCCAGCACTTGACAGGGAAAGCAAGGGAAGAACACATGGAGAATTGCACAAGCCCTCCCGGGTAAGAAGCATGTCTTTCAGAGCAGCCTGGTCAAGTACCGGGCGCTAACAGGCCAGCATGTTTGTTGGGTTAAAATTCTGTTCCTGCGTGCACTGACGCACAGCTCAGCTACGGCCCACGGCAGTGGAGGCGCTCGCAGCGAGAGCACGGAGCGGCCGCAGCGCTCTGTCCTCATCCACCCTCCTGCAGAGGAGGATGCAGAGGAGCTCCCCGTGCACGGCTCTGGAGCGCTGCCCTCTCGCACATCCCGTGCCTGCAGCCTGCTGCCCTCCCTGCGCGTCAGCGGGTGCCAGCAGCGCACACCGAAGGAGGGCACGGCTCTGCTCCAGCAGCTCACAGCTGTGCACAGCTGACATTTACATGGACATCTGACGACAGACTTGCACAGACATTTGTAACGCTCACATGTTGCTGAGTATGTCCCAAAAGGAATTTTAAATGAAATACTGAAACGAGTACTGCAAATTTTCACTTTCTTGAAAAATCAAGCTCACACCAGAATAATTTCCAAAGAAGAGCTCTCCATTAAATGGAATATGTCTCCAGTACCCATAAATGCACACACTCTCCTTTTGGATAGTATTATGCTTTAAATTAGTGTTGCATAAATACCGTTACCTTTTTTGGTGAAAAACTCCTTGGAATATTTCCCCAACATAGCGTATTTTCGAGGGATTTTTCCCAGCAGTTCAATGATCAAAGCTATGTGGTCTGCATTGGAGAACATTGCCAGCAAAACAGAAACATACAACAGTTTAATCAGTACGGTGCATGCACACACTAACACGGCCCGGTACAGACAGAAATAGATTGAGCCTGGCAAAAAGACACACGCGGCGCCCCGTGGTTGTTCGGAAAGATGCTTTCAGCAAAACCTCTTTCTCTGAACCACAGCTGAGTATCGGCTGCCACGAGCAAGTTCTGCTGCATACTTTAAGAGGTAGCAAACAGTTTTTTGTCAGGAGGTTTTGGTTTAAAAAAAGTACAATAAAAAATCAGTTTGTCACAGATTTCCGCATGTTTTGCTTTTCCAAACTAAATTATTGCTGCACGATTTCAGAAAACGCTCCTCAGCGGGAGGTGCTACCACCAGCAACAGCAATTCCACTTCTGTCTGCATCACGGCGCCTGCCAAAAAGAAGAGGTACTACCTCTGCGATTGAAGAATTCCCGAGAATATTTTCCAGATAGAGCAAAGTGCCTTGGGATATTGCCTAGCAGCTCTATGATGTGTGCTATGTGGTCTATGAGGGAGAGAAAAAAAAGGATACGGGAGTGGAAGGGGCAGGGAAAGGATGGGATAAAAAGAAGAGGAAAGAAACTGGAATTAGTAAAAAATCAGAAATAGTTTCAAATCAACAATGTTTGCAGCAAATCCATGCAGAGGTTTCCAGGATCAGCAGAGCTCTGGCATCATTAGTAGCACTTAGGAACAATGAATGATGCCCACGTTACCACTGCAAAGGGCACTTACAAGCAAACAAGCATGAGAATGGACAGGTATACAGATGGAAGCAGGAGTTAATTCTCATTTAAAAAAAATTAGTAATTGTCTAATTCAGATAAAAATACACAATGTAAACATTATTCCAGTGCCAATCTTAGAAAATGCTACGGAGTTCAAATTCTACGCTTCTTTTCTAAACTAAGATGTTGTTATTCTCAGTCAAGTTTCCACACAAATGCAGTCTTACAAGAGGGGCAGTTTAATTCCTTCAGGCAGTTGCTAAGTAGATGAATATCTGCAGAAGGGACTTTTTGCCCACCCACTGCTACTGATGGAACTTACAACTAAAAAGAAAAAAATTGTATTTATGTTCTGAAAACAATGTGTTGCACAATTCACTCAACAACAAAAATTAAGCCCACTGTAAGCTTGCTAGAAATTTAAGAAGAAGGTGGGAATGTACAGAAACACGCAGTATCTCAAAGGGTTCATACCTTCATCTCTGGAATAGTCTTCACCAGAATGTGGTTCAAACAAATAATCTCCAGTTGCTAGCTCAAATGCCTATAATATAACATAACATAACAGACACTTTAATGGGTATTATGGAAATAAAGCTTTTAATCTTAAAACGTCAGCAATACATCGATCGGAACAAAGAGGGAACCAATGCTCCAAGCCAAAGGCCTGCAGTGGGACCTGAGGCTCTGCAAGGGCTACTCACCTGGGAACCACAAGTCCTGCCGTGGAGAACAGCATGAACCTGGGCTCTGGAGGGAGCCCCACGCTCAGCACCAACCACCCCAGCAGTGCAGCCCAACACTGCCTCCCTGCACAGCCGGGGCGAATGGAGGAGCTGGGCAAGGAGCGTGGGACCACGGCCTCGCCAGCATCCTGGGCCTTAGGTGTGTTAAATGCGTGCAACAGAGGTGAGACAGGTTCTTCTAAATAGAGGGGAAGGAGCTACGCTTGTACCTGAGGGCTAATTATCTGTCAGAGATAAAAATGCCAAGGACTGAAATACAAATGTCTGCACAGGAAATAAAATTCATTTCTAACTACAATTAATGACTTCAAATTATCAAACAGGGTAACCTTCCTCGTTGACTCTAAATCTACAACAGTCTCTAAAAATGTGTTTTTTATGAATCAGAAGTCATCAAAGTAAATACTGCAATCGTGGGGTAAATAAAACACCAAGGCTCACACTGATGAAGGAAATCAGAACAGACCGATCCCTTTGGGTCCCTGCGCTGCTCCCATGGGATGCAAACCCTGCAATAGGTCAAGACAAAACCTACGGGCAGTGTTTCTACTTATGAGCAGAGTTTCTCCTTTCAGATGTAACGCGAATTAAAAGCCTCAAAGGAATAAAATACTGATGGGAGCCTGTACTCGCGTACAAACATGGACCTGATTTGTCAAGCGATTCTCTTTCTGCTCACCAACTACCCAGGCAGCCACAGGAATCTAATTCTTTCCAGGTGGTGTAAATACCAAGCTGCTTTCCATCTCCAAGACCAGCAAAACCATTCCAAAAATCAGACAGAGCTTGCTGGCACAGCTTTATAAGGGAATTTCACTCGGTCAGAACATTTACTATAAAATACTTGTTTCCTGAAAATATACACTTTTCTGTTCCAATCCATGATCTGGAGTTGTTGAATCACCTGTAAATTTAACCTACTTACGGGCACTTGACTTTTTCAAGCTGTGAACTGCAGAGTGATCCAAGTGGGCTACAGCCAGAACAATTCAGTGCCATCTCACACAGTGGTTGAGAAAGCAAAAATACCCTTTGCTGACATTTTTGTTGATCCTACAAATGTCTTTCATTTCTGAACACATTACCACTCACAAACAGTCATTCATGTTTTTTCTTATTCTACTCCGAGTTCAAGATTGGGGGTTTTATTTTACAGCTTAAAAAAAATAAACTGAGAGACTTCATAAATTATTATCAGCTATTTAAACTGAAGACATTTTTAGGATAGCAAGGAGCTACACATGGTCAACCCAACACGGCCAACCCAACATTGTTACTCTCTCAAGATGAGACTGAGAAGCCACAAGTGTCCCCTCTGCAGCCAAGGAAAATACATCCATTTAAAAACCAGAGCTAACTTTCTCAGCACACATGCAGAAGGAGCTGATTTCTGAGGGCATTAAGAAACCTCTCTCTTTTAACACAGATTCCTAGAGAACAATGTAAATGTAGCTGAATTTAGTCACAAAGGTGAACTGCACAGGAATACTGCTCCTGTCCCAAAAAATGAAGTATTAATAGCTCAAAATGTCTGCGTGGGATTAAAATGATTACATTGGAAAAACTGTAAAAACCTTTCAGAGAGAAGCATAAGAAGCAAGCATTCCACAGCAGCACACAGAATTTTAGATCAGATGGTATTTAACGAGAGCTGCAAGCCCTCACAGATTTAGGATATTTATACCACTCTCCTGCTGAAGAGAAAATAAAGCTTTTCAAAATTGTGATGCTGTTCCCCTCTTTCTGTTGCTGTACAGCTTTGACTCCATGCCCGGGATGGGTGCAACCTCAGACATTTCAGTTTGTGATCCTCCTTACAGGCCGCTGCACCAAAACCATAACAACTCCTGAGTCAGACACGCAGGGACAGCCCAGAGACAGCCTTGCCCTCTGGGTGCTGCAATAAATACCTGCAACAACGCTCTTAGCATTCGTGCAGGAAAACCCCTCACATCTGGAACCAGCGGGCAATAGGCTCCTAGAGCCCTGCAGGGCAACAGCCAGTTAACATACGATAGATGGCATTCCCAAGACTTCCTTTAAAGGAGAATAAATCCTTGACTGAGGTTTTTACCATAAAGTAACCAAAACAGAGTCAGCATGAAAAGCATGTCGACAAGCAGGTAAACAGCTGAAAGGAAAATGAAACCTCTGGGTGATTACAGCCACAGTTCCCCTTTTTAAGCTCATGTCCACAGGTGGACCTGTCATGTGCACCCAGCAGTGCGTGCAATTACTGATAAGTGCCACCCAAAGAGCAGCTGGGATTCAGGACTCTGCCTCTGGCAGTACTCAGGTGCTCTGTAGGCACTGAGCACTTTTCAGTACTTTACACCCAACGGCAGGTACAGAGAACCACCCAATTCATAACCGGGTGTCAATCTGTGATACAATCAGGACCCAGAGACCTGGCAGATGGTAAGAAGAGCTGAGGACGGCAGAGCACTCAGGGAATGCTGCAGGCTGAGCATGTGCAGTGCTGCAGTAACAAGCACATTACCAGGGCACAAGGGATTATTCCCCTCTTCTCAGCACTCACACCCACATTTGGAGACCTGTGACCAGCCTGGGAACACCAGAATCACAGAATCACAGAATTGTAGGGGTTGGAAGGGACCTCCAGAGATCATTGAGTCCAACCCCCCTGCCAAAGCAGGTTCCCTACAGCAGGTCACACAGGTAGAGAATCCAGCACAGGAGAGAATCCAGAAAGATCAGGGGAAAACCTCTGAGATGGAAGGCAAAGGGGGGATTTACTTGTACTCCATTTCCTGAAAGGCAATGATTGAAAAGAAAGGTACAGTGAAAGGACAACAGGGAATAGAAACAGGTGGCAATATGGGAAATTCCAACAGGACAGAAGGAAAAAGTCCTATGAAGAAACTGGCGGTGCACTGGGATGGGCTGCCTAGAAAGGCTGTGGAAATGCCACCTGGCCAGGTACGTGACACGCAATGGGATGAGGCTCTGAACAACCTGATGTAGCTTTGACATTCAGCATGGTTCAAGCAGGAGCCAAGCAGACCACTGAACCTCAGGAGGTCCCTTCCAAACACAATACGCCTATCGTTTCTATGGTCCTGCAAATGCAAGCTAGCCGTACTAATGTAATTACTTTCCTTTTCAAAACATTCATTTTTTAATACTACGTTTTTTGACAAAAACTCAAAACTTTGAATTATCATCCTTTTTTTCTTAATGTTGACATTTACCTCAACAGAAATCAGCACTGCAACTATTATATGTAGATAACAAATGAGACAAAGCACACTTAACATATGGCACAAAAGCCCAAGGCAATCAGCCCTCCTTGCTGACTGCATTGGCAACTGCTACTCGCCACTTTTCTAAGGTTATCACGGGGAAACAGTCTAGACTGTTTCTCACCATCTGCAGATGGAGAACATTTCAGATAAATGGTCACCCTGCTGCTTTTGTAGGCTCTGAAGAGGCTGCGATTCCTTCCCTGCCATGTGGCTGTATATGAACCCACCACAATACTGAATTGTTGGCACTGCTATCGTACATTATGGATCCGTGTCTAATCACACAATTGGAAATAGCTACATTTTCAGTGTATGACAGCTGTGTACTCAATCTGGTGATTGAAAATGGCTGCATGCCTCGGGAAAGATGTCTGGGAGAGAACTAAAAGAATAATTCACTTGGCTTTCATCAGGCTCCCTGAATTCCTCTTATGAAGCCCCAGCTGAAAAAGGACAACAAACTACAGGCCAGGATTATGATTTCGTCAGACAAGATCCAGCTCTTGGACAGAGTTTCAGCCGAAATGAAGAGCTGTGAATGAGAAGACTTGCTGCTTTAAAAACAGGCTTAGATTTCAAAATGCTCTTCCACAGGTATGTGGGAGCAGGGAAACAAAACAAAACAGAACAAAAAAAAAAAGAGCAACAAGTGAGACAAGCACACCAGATAACAGTTTGCTCTCCCATGAACATCTTACTCTGAATATCCAGGCAGTGAAAAAATATAAAAGGGATTTTGCACGGTTGCTGCTTGATAAGAAAGGCCAGACACACAAAACACAGACATGCAAGGGATGCTTAAAGAGGAAATAGTTTTCTGTTCTTTGATAAAACTCCAGTCTCAGAATCATGCAAATGCTGAGTGGCTGCTCTGGAAACTCAGTTCCTTTGAAAAACCACTTTCTTCTGAATGTTTCAGGTTGTCCACCCACCACCTTCAAAGCAAAAGGGTGTACAGTGATTAATAACAGCATTTTGTACTGTATCTGCCTACTGAAAAATATGTGCATAGTGACTTGAAGCTTTTCTTATCTCTGGCATTTCTTGTTTTCCATGTTTCTGCTTCTGTGCAGACCGCACATGCCATCACGCCTACGGCACCGCGCTGCTCACACATAGTGCCTGCAGTGGTACTCGTGGCCCTGCGATGACACGGCTGATTCCTCCTGCTGACAGCACAACACAAAGAGCAGGTCAGCACAGCTCCCTCCACGTCACAGGGCACGATACAAAGAATTAAGCAAGGGGCTGAACAACAAGCATTCACATGTAACATCACAAGCTTGCTTCATATCATGCTCTGCTCGTTCTTCCTTCTGTCCTCAGAGCTCTCTCATATGAATAGAATGGCTCACAAAAAAAGCAACCAACCTGTAAGCTTGCTTGCCTGGTACCACAAGCTGTAATAGCATTCTCTCTTATTATGAAAGCTGTTTGCCTGCCCTCTTCTTCATCTCATCCTGGTAGTATTTCCTTTAATCATTTGTATTCTCTTTGGATAGGAAAAGCAGCAAGTACAATTCTCTCCTTCTCTGACTTCCTGCCCATCTACAACTGTGACCTATTAGCTGCTTCTCATTTTAAAAACAAGATATTTCAGGAACCACAGCTCTCCAGGAAGCCAGTTCAGACATGTTTTAAAAACATATTGTCTTGTTAATGTTCTAGCTTGCGATACAGTCATCTCCCCGCAGCTAAAACAAGGCTGTACATAACGAGCAACAGAAGTCAGATGATGACACTCATCCTTTCAGGTGCTTTTCCTGCCTCCAGTCCAAATGAAAAAAAAATAAACAGTGGAATCACAGTGCTTGCAGTCGTTTCCAGGAGCAATACGAAGGGATGCCCTCAGCCAATGCTAGCTCCCTCATCCTGCCAGCAATTCTTGGCAGCAGCAGTGGAGTGCTCTGTTCCATGGCTTTTGAGATTCAGGAAATGCTAAATCATTCAGTGTCTCTCTTCAGTTTACGCTCTGCAGAAAGTGACCCTCTCAATAAAACAAATGCAGAAATTCAGCCTGATCCAGGGGCAGTTTCAATTCAGCCAAAGGCACTCCTGGCTCCAGACCTCATCCTTTTTTGGGGGTGAAAACGAGAAATGTACTTCTTCCTTGTTGGCATAATTAAAATAGGATTCAGTACAGCGAGGGGACGCAGGATTTTGCAGAATATACTGTGAGGAGAGATTCCCAGTGTCTCACTTTGGACGAAAGCAGTTCTGCATCCCACGTAAGTAGGCCGTGCTGGTGAAAGAAGGGCACCATGCAATTTCCTTTGCAAAACGTGCTGATGTCCAGCACATGGCTGTAACAATCATTCAGGCCCAGTCCATCAAAGTGGAAAAAAAATTCAGTTACATTTTGTATCATTTTTTGCTGCGCAGAGAACAAGTAACCAACTTGTCTGCCACAGCCCTGAAAACCCCACTGGCACCTAACTCCATTAGCTCCACAGCACATCATGCGTGCAGTGATTCTAAGCCTCCAAAGCTGCTCATCATCCTGCACTTTTCCCTTTTTCTTTTCTTAGGACTCTAAAATTCATATTAGCTGAGCAGAGGACTGGTACTGGCCTGAGAATACCTCCCTTCCTTCCCTAAATCAGGTTTCAAAATGTACTTTTCTTGTTTGGGGTACAAGAACTGGGCCGCGGTGAATCATCTAAATTTAGAAGATTCAGCCCACAGGCTGCAGGCTCACAGTGGTGCTTATTCACTGACATAACACCAAAAGAAAGGGAACTACAGGGTTTTTAGTGCTGAGTTATTTCTCCTTCTCTTACCTTGCTTCAGTTACATCATAAGGTATTCAGGTAGGTAGAGTCCTTACATGACTCTTCTTATGTAGATTTCCAGCACAATTAATTCCGATGACAATCTCTGGCCATATTCACACTAAAGATAATAATACAAATGCTACAATTCCACTCTCTCTTAGGATGCTGCACCAAAATCATGGAGTTGGTGGCTCAGTGAAGCCAACGCATATGAGCAGAGCTCAGCCAAGGACAGCACTCCATGCAGACACAACGTACCATGTCCTAACAGCCAGATTAAGGGGGGCATTGTGAAAGAAGCTGTGCACACATAAACACAGACCCTTTGCATGCTCAGGGCACCGTAATTTGAGGCTTTTGTTAAAAACATCATCATCATCCTCATGCTTGTTACTAAAGAGCAAATAAAACCACTCAACAGATGGCATTAGAAAAAACAGAGTTTGCTGCAGAGTCTGTGGTACACCTCTGTGTTTGACAATAATTCTTTGTGCCTTAGGTACAAGTCAACACAGAAGCCAGTAGTTCTACTCGCATAATCAATGCTATTCCCAATGAAAGGGGTTGTTTCATTAACAAGCAAAAGGTAAGGAAAGACCTCAGGCTGAAATAAAGCATAAAGCACAAAATCAAGTTAAGACACCATGTGAAGCCTGGTCCCGATGCACTTCAGATAGTCCTTCACAAAATCTACAAACCAAGAGGAAAAGCTCGAGGTGTTTTCAACAGAGTATCCAACACGCTAATGAATATTTAGCAGATGGCAAATCCCCTTCTATTCTGCAAGGCAAGCAGTCTTCATGCACGAGTTGTACTGGTGCAGTGCTCTGACCGCTCGGGAAGCAGCCCTTCCAGGAGGGTTTGGTAGCCGTGCTGTGGAATTTGAACAACCTGCCCATGGCTTTGAAGCAGGAAGTCTTCTGTCAAAAAGAGCTACGCAGACACAGGAGTGAGGAGCTCACCTGGATCGGTCTCTGTGAGGACAATGGTCAGAAATCTCTGATTTGAGGGTCCTGGATATGCAAACATCTATCAGACACATTACCATGCAATTCTGTCCTTGTGAGGCAAAAATATTTTCAACTTTCTGTTCAGGCTCAGAGAACAACGATTCAGAGTTTTGAACAACTGTTTTAAAAGCCTAATGTCTCATCTTTGCTCAAATACTGTCTTACTTTGCGTTCACCTTACTTCATACACGCATATTAGGAACAGACTTCTGCAAGGTGTGTGTTAGCATTCAATAGATAAATTGAGACAAGAAAGCTTATTCAATATCAAAACCACTATGAGAATGAAGGACAGGATCTGTAATTGTATGACACCTCCCAGTGCAAAGCCAAATGTCACCCCTTCCAGACAAGCATTCAATACTATTCTGACAGGGAGGTATTATTAGAGGAATTACCCTGAATACAAGCTCAAATTCGCAGTCTCTTGTTAACATACTGCTAGCCCTTAGCAACCCGCCCCTCCTCCCTTCTTTAAAGCAATTAAGGGAAAACACTAAATGCAGTTAGCACAGGGGTGAGTTGGCAGACATTATGTGTGCTCAGTGATATCATATTTCATATTTTTTATATATATACGTATACATATGAAGTAAAATAGGATGGATGCTTGTAGAGAATAAAATAACAGCAATACTGCTGAATCACTCATTTTACAGAGGACAGACATCAAAACTGTTCTTAATAACACTGGACCTGTCATATATGCAAAGCAAGAATTCAAGGAGGTGGAGAATCACCTTCCTCTCCACTGAATCTGTCTTAGCACAGCTCACAGAATACCTGAGCTGTATTTTCAGTCAGTCAGAGCAAAATAAACAACGCCTCCAGCTCAGCAGACAGTCCCCTTTGAAAACATAGGTGTAAACACTACAGGATAAACTGGCATAAATATGGAAACGAGCAAAGAAACCTAGAAGGATGTTTTCTGAATCACACCCAAGTACAACAAAGAATCCAAACCTGAGGAAGCAAGTGAGACTGTCATGGCATCACAGCGCTTCAGAACCTCAGTTCTTGGATGCTTTAGGGACTGGAGAGAATCAAATCACGACTTCCAAAAATGGCCTAGATAAGTTAATCAAGAGTTTGCATTTCCACACCAGCCATGTTCCTCTGGCTTTTAATCTGTCAAAAACTCTCTGTAGAAAGACTATTAAGGTCTGCACAGTTAATACCAACCTCCCACGGTGCTTCCTCTGCTACAGGATGAGCACTTACACTGCCGTGACCCATTTCCTAACCACACAGGAATGAAAGCAGATCCTGAGGAGTTTCTAAACTATGAATTTTTGAGGTGATCTCCATCTTTTACACGACTGCACTTGTACAGTGAAGACAACTGCATTCAACAGTTGTATGTCAGTGATGTAAGATTTCAGTATTTCTACTGTTTTTAAGGGCAAAAATACAATGTCTGTAGCCAAAGAGAACTCCATGATTTCTGTCTCAAATGCTTTACTATATTTAAACCTTATATATATAAAAAAAAAAAGCAGAATTATTTTTTTCCCATGAAAATAATGAAATTTCATTAATAATTATGAATCTGAATTAAGACACCATCAGTGGGAGGGATTCTTTAGGTTTTGGGTTCATTTTCTTGAGCTTAAAAAGGATTTGCATGAAGAAAGCAATAGAGCTTATGTAACATGAAAGTGAATGCAAATGGAAGGGGTAGGATGAGCCCAATATTTCCTTGCACGTTCTTCATCTCCCCTTATGCCATACAGTGTTTTCAAAACCCATCTGGTTGCTACAAATACTTAAAATCAGGTAAAAGATCTTGCAGTATAAGAACTCATCTATCGTGTCACAGATCCCACCCTTCAGAAGCCATTTTCTCTATTTAAAAGGAACAAGAAAGTATTTTACAACTGCCACCAAGTATCATTAGCAGGATGTAGGATGAACCAGTGCAACCTTTAGGACTGCACAGTAATACAGAGCATTCAATACTGTAACAAGGTATTGAGTAGAATAGAACTTAGCAAAACATCAGATGTAAGGAATGAAAAGTTTCTATAGTACTCTTACAGTTAATTGTGGGAAGAACAAATAAAGAATTCAGGATCAAAACTGGGGAAGACCTTCTATGCTTTGTTTTCAATGTAACAGCAAAATTCTGCATTTTGCCTCAAAACGGAAGAGTAAATTTGGAAATGGATGCTCTTCTCCATCTACTAAAACAAAAACTAGTACTGAACTCCAGAGAATACATGCTTGCAGATTTACTTATAGTTAGCTACTTCCAACACATGGCTTGCTGAGCTTATAACATCTGTAGGATTTTATGTTCCTTTCAGTCCTCCTCCTCTCTGAGTTCTGCAATTCTTTTCATCACCCACGCCTGCAAACTGTGTCTAGTATTTAAGTGTTCTCCTCATCACACACTTACTCTTTTCAGACATGTATTTGTAAAATATAATGACTTGAATAAGTTTTCACTTTTTAAATAGACAAAGGTACTTCTAAATGTACTTCCAAATCTATCTTTAATGAGAAAATGCATGCAGCTTACTTGTCCTGAAAGTGAGACTGCAAACAGAATCAACATTTCAGAAGGTGCAACAATTAGGCTTTCATTCTTCCTACACTCTGAAGCTTTTAAAAAATACATCACTTCAGTTTTACCATGTTAAAACAGATTGAACAGAACATTTCCACATATTTTTTCCAATAGAATAAATTCCTTCCCTTCAAGAGTAGTCTAAAGCTGTGATCTGCAAACCTAACCTGTTGAATGCTTTCACTGAAGTTGGCAAAATTTGAAGTATTTCAGGCTTTCATTACTTTATGCAAGGAAAAGGGAACAGGGCAGGATTGCATAGTCAAAGACTGGGACAAAATATGCAGTCATACAATTTCAATTAGATTTTGACATTTAAAATATACCCGTCTTTCCCTTCAAGCTTACATATTTTTAACTGCCAGTTTAAAATGCCTGAAATGAAAACTAGAACATTTCTCCAAAATACTTCCTGTTGATCAAAGGTGCTTAAAATACTGAAATAAAAGAGATCAATGATCAGATGCTATCTGATAGTTTATAATTTATAGTATTACATTTGTGTCAAAATATCAGAACCATCCTCATCAGATTCCTTCCCTCAGAAAATGACTATTTTCAGGATTTTGTTCTTGAAAAATACTTATTGTATACATATTGTATAGTTCTTACCATACATGCTGTACTCCAGATGTCAGCAGGTGTACTGTAACCTGCTCCTATTAAAACCTCTATGGATCTATATTGTCTTGTCTGGATGTCTTCTGTGAAGTGCTTATGCTAAAACAGAAAGAATCACATTAATGGCAAAAATGAGCAAGAAAGAGGCCTGTTCTAAATAGTGAAGACTAGAGCCGAATTGATGGAGTTACACTTACCACCCAGCAGGCATTTCCCAGGTCAGCAATTTTAACTCTAATTTTATCTGCATTTCTTGGGTCCAGTGGATTCACCAGTAAGTCAGCAGCACGAGTTTTTGCTAACACAAACAAAAAGCAGAAGAGTATTCAGAACATGCTACTCATTCTCCATAAGTGACTTTGTTGAACATTAGGAGAAATTAAAGCAACATAAACAGATTTCTTACCTTGATTTCTAAACATCCTCACAAATACCAAGCACACTGTTAACAAACTGCCATATACCTATTATTAGAATATGTGGCAGAGTGGCTAAGTAAAAAATAAAGCATGTTCTATGACACAAAATGCTAAAACTCAAACTCCACATGAAAGAAATTCTTTGAACAGTTTTGTTGAGAAAACGAATCCGTCACTTCCATTCTTGGTTAAGGTACATGAAGTTTGGCTGCTGTTGTTGTTGTTTTTCGATCTGCCCTGCTGGAAAAGGAATGATCAAAACGTGGCTGATTTCAGAGCCTGGGAGACTGTTACCATTTCACAGATAATTCAACTTTGAATCAAAGTTCTCTGAAGGATCTATTTGCACTGAACGTGATTCAAAGTAAAATTGCAAAACTGCGATCCAATCAATCCAGCAATCCTTATATTCTCCCGGCACACTGCAGATTCCAACATACAATGCTTGAGGACTCCTGCTTCTTTTTCTTTTTTTTGTATTTTTACATACCACCTGCTGACTCCTAATACGTGTGGAAAGCAGGCTGTCTTAAATGTGGAAGAAAGAACCAAGTATCACAAGTAAGACAAAGCAGAGGAACCATCACTGTCTTCATCTCAAAGCTACAAAAGCTCAACCAGAAACTGATGGTGAGACACGAAAGAGATACCAGATCTGAAAGGCATCTGGGAATCCAATGGGGATATAATGATCAGTTAAACTTGCATAAGTAAATTAGAAGAAGAAAATGCATTACATATGAGACAAGGAGGAAAAAGAGAAGAAGTCTAGCAGTATGAGTTAGGAATGACTGAAATGAGATTCAGATCTTGAACCACTGGGACAGCAAGTGCAAATGGGCAATCACTAAATAATGGCCATCCGGAAAAGAAAATGGCAGAGCTTACCAGAGAAGAAAAGAAAACACTAAATGGCAGAAGATACAACAGGCAGTGACCTCAACAAAACAGTCCTCTAAAAGAGCTGCAATTGAGCGCAAGACTCGAGTTTAAAAAAAGCACCAAAACAGAGCATAAAAGTAAAACACACTGAGAGAGCATTAAAGCTGCATGCCAGCCCTGAAAAGACAGGAACTACTTAAAGTCTTCCCTTAAGACCAAGCAGCATAGCACGGTCTAATTTTTTGAAACACAAACCCATGCTTTATTCATAAAATAACAAGAGTCAGTTCAGTAGCCTTGCTATTGCTGAAATAAATCCTTCCCATACATCTTGTTGAAGGTGAAGGACTGCAGTAAATAAAGCAGGAGAATGAAGAGGGAAAAAAAGGCCTCATTAATAAGGCATCTGAAAATAACATTAGAAAGGATTTTGCAACCTCCCATTAACACAGGGAACAGACAAAGGTTAACAGGCAAGTGCCTACATCCTTGTGTTTTTCTCATGAACTCAGTGAGTGTATGTCCTGTATTTTCTGAGAGATGAATGAGACACCTCGGATTCTGATTTTGACAAATACTGATAATTCACAACTGACTGTGAAGTCAAAAAAGCTGTACTTCTTAGCAAGTACTCTTAAAAAGCATCCTATGGTACTAAACCTGAGGGCAAACTTAGTGACCATTTCTAATTTTCACTTCTAAGTGCCCTAGTTCTGTAAAACTGAGAAATAACACCTCCTCTTCTCACAGTCACACCATGACAATATACTTAGTAAACATTCAAACACTAGAATGAGGAGGAAAGTCATGATGAAATTAATAAATCTGTCCCTAGGAGCATTTGGTCACACACAGTATACACTTGAGAAAGAATTAAATAAAGGTAAAAACTTGACAAAAAGTAGTTGCTCACCCACTGAACGCAGATCAGCCAGTACACTAGTGAGACCATATTACATAAGAATGTACAGCAATGACTATATGGAGACAAGCAAAGGAAGTCTGCATCCATACATGAAAAGAGCACTAAAGATATAATGGAAAAAGTAGCACCACTTGAATAGTGAATGGCCTGCAACTGACATACCTTTCTTCATTCTAATTAAGCTTAATGGGCTGTGGGCACAGCGCTGAGCTGCTGGAGTTCAAGGAGCGTTTGGACACTGCTCTCAGACAAACATAGGGTTTGAATTTTGGGCGGTGCTGAGTGGAGCCAGGAGCTGGACTCCATAATCCCTGCAGGACCCTTCCCTTGGGATATTCTATGGATATATGATTCTAAGAGGCTACAAAGCATTAAGAAGTCACTGTTTACGGGAGAACAGAATATAAGAAGATGGACTGGAAGACTTATTAGCTTGAATCTTGACATCTTGCAGAAATTCCGCTCTACTCAATTGTATTTTATTGCATATTTCTTGTCTATTTGCAGATTACCTTCTATAGATTCTATAATAAACTGTGTGAAACACTCTTCAAAGCTCTAAAAATGAGGAAATACACTCTACTGTATTTTTCAATACAGCTGTGTTTAAATCCAGTAACTTCATCCAGGACGACATTCACGCAGGCTCTCTGATTTTCTCTTGAACCATCTCATTTTCTTCTGTTTGCTTACAGATTTAGTCTTTCAATATTTTCCCCATTGAAGCTGAAACTCATGCATTTATACTTTAGCCAATGACACCATAAATAAAACCTATGGGAGCTATTTAATTCAATGGCAAAAATCCTGACGTTAAAAGGAAGCCAGGTTAAACAATCTCACAACACCTCTGGCCTTAAGTGTATGTGAATAAAGCGTACTTTCATATATCACCTTCTTTCTCTCTTTCCTGTGTAGATGACCTGTTAATGCAAATATTTTACAACAGTAACTTATTTAATACACTTTAAAACAAGTTCTAAAGCATAAAAAAACACAGTTTTACTTTCCTCTTAAAGTTTAAGATGGTAGATTTATTTTAACAGAACAAGGTAGCTTTTGTTTTGTGTTCCAAGCTGCACTGATCAAACTCTTACGCTGGAATGCATGAAGAGGCATCCAATTTACTTAGAGCATGCTTTGACTGCCTTTAAGGACATTATTACAATTGTCTCTTAACATAACCTATTCTATTCTACTCATTTGATCCTCTCTCCTTTTATTTTTTTTAATGTAATCAATGCCCATGGTACTAGCAAAAGACTCGCATCAATTCAAACAATTCTTTATCTTACATTTTGTAAAGTCATTAAAAACGAACACATGTGCTTCTCCTTGAAACCTGGTTATAGGAGGTCAAAGTTAACCAGAACGTTTTGGGACCAAAGTAACTGAAAAGTCTCCTGTTCATTTCTAGACATCAGCTTTGCTTTTTTTCCATAACTCTTCAAAGATAAAACAGTAAATTTTAAATAATCATGACTGAGATTTTGCATTCAGATGATGTAATAGTCAATGAGTAAAATGTTCACTGCAGGCAAAGCCAAGAAGATTAAATCAGTGAGCAATGAAAAAAATGGTTCTCAGCAGTGAGTTGCAGCTGTGACCCTCTCCTGCTATGACTAATCTGACCTCATATCCCATTTTATGCCCAAGTCTGGGCAGCGCCTGGGAAAGCAAGGATTTGGGAGCAATCTGCACACTGCAGAGGAGCAGTCTTTAGAGGCTGGCACGTGGGCACCATTTTTACAGTAGGCACCCTTCATAGTCAAGCAGGGAGCAGGCCAGAACATAAGCAGGTTTGGCACTAACTCAGAAAGTGAAAATATTTAAAACTTCAGCTAAAAGTGAAGTAAAGGCAACATCACAGAATTCTAGTTCTACTTCTCAAAGTAAAGGAAATGGTGCAATAGAATCCTCCTCTATTACCAAAATGCTACTGAAAAATGTATGTGACAGCCTACTCAAAAGACTTGGAACTGAATTTTCAAGTGAAAAAAACCATGGCATTTGCATACAAACGTCACTGAACAAAGATAAAACATACATAAGGTTTAATTCCAGCACTCATTCTACAGTAAGGCATCACCTACAACTCTGAGAGACTTCAGGCATGGATGGCACATGCCAGCAAGAGTAATACTTACTTTTTGGCAAATCCCCAGTGCTTGAAGCTGAAACTGTTCTGCTCCTGTCATGAGATGGGCTGCTTTCCTCTCTTTCTGTTACAGTTGATCCTTCAGAAACAGCAGAACCACAAGCTACAGACTCTAGAGCCCCAGAGAACACTGAAGCTGAAAATTCAGAGAACTGTGACTCAGGAATTTTATGACGTCCATTTGGCAATTCACCATTAAACTGTTCATAAGAGCTGCTATAAGAGTAATCACTTTTTGCATTTGGCTCATCAAGATTATATTCTTCTGCATTTGGACATTCTTCCTCTTCGTCATCTTCATCTTCAATCTGTTGTTCCAATAGAAATGGGCCATTCACAATATGGCCATTTGTTTTAGGTGATTCTATCCACTTAGGGTCTGTAGGGTCATTGCTGACAAGTTCCTGCTCAACATCATCATCTTTTTCAGTGTTTTCTTTCTCTGTGTCTTCTTTTTCATCCTGATCTTCTGTTTCACCTAAAAATTTTAACGACCAACATATTAGATCATACATCAACATACCATCTCAAAACCAAACATTCACAAATGAACTCTTCAGTAAATACTTGACTTCCAACACAGTGCAGAAGGAACATTCAGAGACTTTAAAATCTAAGTGAAGGCAGGAAAGGGAACTAACAGGGTTGTTGGAAGAAAAAAAATAGCAACAGAAAGTGGTTCAGGATAGTGTAACTGAGGAAACAATGCAAGATAAGAATGTTATGCATGAAATCTATAAACAGTTTTGAAAGCAAGAACTACAAATCCTTAACTCAGTCAATGTCAAACAGGGATTCACCATAGAGATAGGAATATTTATAGCTTGAGTAGAACAAAAACACACACATAAAAATTCCATCAAAACTGAGATAGTTTATAAGAAAGCAACAGAAACAAGAAAGGAGTTGGACCTTAACAACTATGCTCCGAACCACCTAAGTTAAAAAAGAATTTTAACACAAAATGTTGTGAGTAAGCTGCAACTACTTTCCCTTCTGAAACAGTAGGTTCAAGGTCAATAAAAGCAGATGACACTAACCATCATCATTTCCAGTTTCTTCATCTACGACCTCTTCGAGATCAGCTGTTTTTAGTTTCACCTCTGGGTGGTACTCATCTTCTTGTTCATTTGATGGTACAGCTGAGGTTACATTTTCTTCTATTTTTTTCCTTTCGGCTTCTCGCTCCAGTTCTTCTATTTCCTGCAGGCGTTTTTCTAACAGCTCTGCTTGCCTCTTCTGTTTTTTCTTCATTTTTTTCTTTTTGTTTTTGGATATTTTCCCAACCTGAAATAGTAATAAAAACAAACCAAACAAAACCCTGAACAATTCTCCTCAAGGCATCTTACACCAAAAGCATGCAGTATGGCTCCTTTTTATTTGGAAGTACTGGGTAGTAATTAATATAGTAAATAGACTGCTGATTCTACTTTACTTCAAATGAAGTACAAACCTCGGGTTATGCGTATCAAACAAAACTATAAAATCTTAGATGCTCATATATGCTTTTGCATTGCTGTGTATTAGACCCAAGAACAAAATACAACCGAGATGACACTATAAAATTCCTATAACCTAAACCAGAACAGTAATTTTAATCTAGATCAGCAGACGATACTATTGTATGTGGAAGATGTTCTGCTATCATACCTATTTATCTGCATATAGACTACATACACCATTTCTCTCTCTGTACAATGCAGGTAAGGCTCATCAAAAATATGCTGAGAAAAATTGCATAAGAAATTCAAAAATACTGAAAATACTAAAGAATTTGAAATAAGTCCTTTGCTGTTCAGTTATTTCCCTGTGAAAAGAAAGCAGTTTTATTATTTTTGGTCCAAAACATATGATTCACAAAGAACAGATGGTGATCATTAAACATTTTGCATTTTATATAACATAAGGATTAAAAAATCCAGGTCCAACAACAAAGGAAAAAAAAAGAAAAAAAAAAAAAAACAAACAGATTCTTGCTAAGGCTGAAACAATTTATTATATTTTAATTGAATTCTGACTTCCAATTTTACTAGTAGGTAAATTAGCTTAATCCAATCTTCATTCATTGTACAGATACCACAATAATACCATAATAAATGTCCTCAAACAGTTCAAAAATGAAGTGCAATAAACAATGAGAAACATTCTTTTCTGAAAGGTTTGTCCATAAACACCATCACCTTCAAAACAAGTTACATGACAATCAAAACCAGACAGTTAATTCTAACTTCCATGCATGTTGTATGCTTACTTAAACTACATACAGATTCTGAATGCAGAAAGTAGGTTCAGCCTTAGTAGGTTCAACTACTAAACAGCTCTGCTATCAGAGGTTCTTCTACTAGCAAATGGCAAAAAGATATTTAAGACCTCATGAAAAAAACCTACCTTTTCAGACCTTGCAGATTAAGGCACTGAACTTCTGCAGCTGTCTGCAATGCATGATATTTGGTGCATGCATGCATTCTCATCAGGATAAAAATGAACGGATAATTCCATGAGAGATTACAATGGCCATGCTTAACTTTCTTTGATATAGCTACAGTATTTCTAAGAGAATTTCCATTAAAACTGGTGTTTAAAACTGGTCAGGCCAAAGACATCGAAAGAAAAATGTTCTTTGAAACATGAAAGTGTCATTCAAAGGAAGCTTTAAAAAAGTATTAATACTACTAACAGTCTAATAATTACAAATACCTCCACAAACACAGGAAGTAAGATAACTGATCTGAATTATATAACAATACTTACAGGCTTTTGCTGTGGAGCTGTACTCACTGCAAAGAAAAAAAAAAAAGTCAATATACATTTTTGCAAGAATAACTACAAGTGATAAAGCAATGATTTAAAATCTTATTTTCAACCAGCATTTTAACTCTTTACAAATGCCTCCTGTCTGAAATCATACAGTGTCTCCATTAGACTGTCTGGAATTAGAAGGATTTATCATTAATTTCTGTTCTCTCTGTTGTGGCTAGTGGAGAGTTGATCAAATTCAGATAGAGGACTCCAAAACAGTCATGAGTAGACAGAAAACTTTAACTGACTTCAGAGATGTCACAGATGAAATGCATGCAGTCAGCTGACTGATCAGATGCAGGCAGATTTTAAATAGTTCAGGCAGTATCAACGCAGATGACTGTTGTGTTGGACTGAGCAGAAAAGTCAGATATTCACACTTCCTTCCTTTTAAAGCAGAGTACTCTGCTAGGACTGCAGGCATGAAGAATTGCCTATGGCAAAAAGCACTACACCAGGGAAAGCATCTCCAGCATGCACCCCTTCCTACGCATGTCCCAGACAGACACCATCAATGATTGCTGCAATTACAAGTCACTGTGAAAATGCACAGAACAGTAACAACAACAAAGTGCCACACACAGAAACACCATCACCACCACCACAGGTGCAGAAAACTGCATTTGTGTCCCTGAAAGGGCAGTGCTGTCTCAAAGGTTCTTAAATCTGACTATCATCACCTCTAAAAAATGCAAGTATGCAGAACCTATTCTTAAAATGCTGTAACAAAAACACATCTTCAGTCCCTGTGTGGAATGCCACATATGTAACTGCAAATTGCCAAGAACAAAGAGTGATAAGAATTCCATCAATACTTTCCATAACGTTTATTTTAATGTCAGGAAGCAATGTCAACTCTGCTTCCCACACAGGCAACATACAGCCTTTAGCAGTATGATTCCCCATTATGTAAAATTCAACACAATATACTAACAATTTATAAGATTTTGCATGTCAACATAAATAATACTGTAAAACACCACAAACATTGTTAGCACAACAAAAAAAAACTCATACTCATAGACTGAGTCCAAAAAATGATGTTGAAAAGAAAGAGCTTTAGGAAATGCAGAGTCTGGAAAGAACGTTCCACCATGGAAATATCTATGATTTAGGCCACAACGATTGCTCCTGATATAGTAGGTATTCGTACTATATCTCTATAAATTTAATCCATAATGTATTTTTTCTGGTAACATTACAAAAGCTTTAAATGCTTTGTCTCTCCACTGCCTGTAGCTGATCTGTTGGACTACAAAATAAAACAGTGACCATGCACAAAAAATCTCTCAAAAAGCCGTATTTCCTTCTGGCATGTCTTCACTGATAGCTGTAAGCTCCTTCCCTTTGGTTCCTCCTACCTAAACGTAAAACGTGCAGTTCCCATCTAAGATCTTGGCAAGCTTAACAAAATATTTCACGTGCAGTGCTGGGAAGAAGGGCTTATTGTGTATTCATTCAAGTACAATAAATGCTGTTTGCCAGAATGAAAAGCTATGGACTGCAAGACTTGTCGTTACATCTTGACAGTAAGTTACAACTGGTGAAAAGACAGATAACTTCAAAGGAACACTGATGATACTGTAATAGAACCAGACACAAAAGTTAGATGTGACTATTAATTACTGCCAGTATTGAAGATGCAAGTCATTGCAGCTTGCAGGATGGGACTGTGTTCCAATAAATCTGCAGGCACTCCAAAAACCTGAACATGAAAAACTGAGAAGAAAACATTCCTTTTTAGCTCTCCAGAATATGAATAAGAGTTCAGTGGACATACTTTTCTTTTACATGCGATTTACTAGACCAGGCTGGGCAGACTGGTCTAGTATTAAATGGGGAGGTTGGTGGCCCTGCATGTGGCAGGGGGGTTGGAGATTCATGATCCTTGAGGTCCCTTCCAACCCTGGCCATTTTGTGACTCTGTGATTTCAAATGTTCATATGCATTAAATAAAACATTGCTAGCATTAATTTACAGATTAATTTACAGTAATTTACTACATTGCATTTAAACACACTGTCATACCTGCTGAGCCAGAAGGAGGAGGAGCTCCAGCTTTCTGCCATTCAGTAGCTTCAGCAGCCATTCTACGAACGTAGGCATCGTCCACACACATCAGAATGTTTTCTGGCTTAATATCCGTATGAATGATCTTGCACTTGCTGTGTAGATAATCTAGACCTTGAAGAACCTAATTGAAAAAGGAATTTTAGTTTTGTTTCCTGTAAGCCAGAACAAGCTAAATGTGTTTATTAGTATAGAAAAAGAAGTTCAACCTATTGCCTACCATCCATACGTGGCCTAGTATACTTAGCTCATAAACCCAGTTCTAGAGACATTGACAAGTTAGATACTGGCAGGCTGAACTGTTTCAATGACAGCAACCTGATCTCAGACTTCCAATTCCCAACCATTATTCAGCTGGTTTGCACACGTGTAAAAAAACTCGACAGATCTTCCTTTGGAAAAGAAGGCAATAAGGGAAACAGCAGGTGAAATGCTAACTGCAATTTGCCTTACAACTGCAACAGTAATTCAGCTTTTAACATGACCAAGATGTCACACACAGAACTGTCTACCTGTACTTGTTACTTGTATTTTTCCTCTAGACCTTCATATTCTTTGCAGACTGAATTTTGCAAGCTCATATAAAACTTGCATATCCAAATTCTTGAAAATGTCTTCTGGGACTAAAATAAAAACATAATGACAAAGCTTTCTCTGATTCTGACTAGCACAGAAATACAACAGCTGGTGTGGTTTTAGAAGTATGTTAGATGAGACTTAGGTATAAACTGTGGAATGTCAATTACCTCAATTAATTAGTACAGGGTAATGAAAGGGGGTAAAAAAACAAACTATTGCTATAGTAAGCTTCATAAATACTGTAAAAAATACATCAGCAAGAAAAACAAAGAAACCGAAACCTAGGTGACCCCACTTAAAAGATTTCTTTCAATTCTTATAGAATGTTCTACAGCAAGAAATAGACCACCAGACTCCTGAGCTTCAACTACAGGAACAGTGCCATTCTAGGTATTTTATAAGTAAACTAGCACATGGCTAACTTCCGTGCTCTGATGATCCTTGAAAACATAACTGGCAAGGGTGAGCCTTAAAAACAAAGATCTTAGATAGTAGTAACAGAATACAAAGACATCAGCCCTCAGACTCAGACTCAGTACTGAGCTAGTACCAGACTGGCACGCTCATCCTGCATGCCTGGGAGCTCAGATAAGAGAACAGCAGTTGCATGTGTTTGATGTTTACACTGAGGGTAATGCACCCTAGAAATATCTCAAGTGCTTTGCTCTGCCTTCTCCTCTTCTGGAGCTAGCCCCAGATAGCAACCTTCTGAAAAGCCTTCTATCATGAGCACGTAAAAGCTGCGTGTTCACTTGAGTAAGGCTCAAAATCAGTGTAAATGGTGCATCTAAAAACTGCTGTGTTCTTTATAATCTGGATTTTTGTTGCAAATCCAACATACACTTGAGTATGTGCCAAGTCAATCAAAATAACATACAGTGTATCACAAATTGAGAAATCTGAAAGGAAGACTGGCTATTAGTGAGAGGCTGGAAAATCTAGAAAAGACCCCCTTAGCAATAGGAACACAAAGATTGATCTCAGTAACCTCTTCCTTCCATCACTATAGATGACAATAACAATTAAACATGTGTAAACTGAGGCCAAAATAAAAAATTCTGGAGCACACTGACTTACCACAAGGACCACTAGGATTTTATAATGAGAAATGGTGCTCTTAGCAATCCTAAAACATAGATCAGATTGCTTTATCCTAAAACCTGCAAGTATACTATACCACCATACCAGTAATTAAATGCACGCTGCATGTACTTTTTTGCATCATAGTCTGAGATGATGGACAACGGGGAAAACAATTCTCCTTTTTATTTATTTCTCCACTGAAAATAAAATTACATGCACCGTGTATTGCAACTCTGAAAAATCAGAATAGGGCTTGTTATTGCAAATGCAAATTACAAAACTGTATTTCCTCCCCTGTAAAAGTCACATGGTTAGTTTCACATCAAGAAATACCATCATTGTTTGCAGTATCTAATTAAGAATCCCTTTTCTTTTCTTCCTTTTGCATTCAGGGAGCTACATCACACTGACACATTAAACAGACTACTTGCTGTACCGCAGGTGAAAAGCAAAAGTGAAAATTTTCATTGCTTCAGTAACACAATGCTGGCTTTAGTAAATAGTTTCAGAAGATGATTCCTTTAAAACAGACTGATGCTATGTATTTCAGAACTCAAAATGAGGATTCTAGAATTAAGTAAACGCACACTTCTAACTTCCACCTTCATTACACAAAAGAAACTGTGGCAACCAACCCTTTTTTCAATTCTACAGAGGCATCTCTTGCATGACATTTCATATAGCTCTGCCCCAAGGGAAGAAGTACTGCTTAAAATTGAAATGAGTATGAGGTTCTTATTAAGAAACTCAGCTCTCAGCTGCATTTTAAACTAACCCTTAATTTCGCCCCAATGCTCAAAGATACTAAAGAAGTGGGAAAAAAATTCCCAACTGTAATACAAAAAAATTCTTTTTCATTATAGCATTCAGCTATAATACTTTTTGAAACAAAATGGTTTATTTTGCTGAGCACCACTGCAACAACTGAACTGTTTCATATTCAAGTTTTACAAATAAACTTTTAGAACACGCGTGGCACCAGTTTTCTGATTGCATCTGGAAGGAGAACATGTTCTTCAAAACCTCTCCATTGTGCTTCCCATATAATTCCATTCCTAAGGCAGCTCCTTGCTAACCCCACTTCTCACTGGGTTTTGGTTACCATCCCTGAATGCCACACTTCAAAATTCCCCTTTGCAAGGTTACAGGCAAGACCATGTGAAGCTGTGTTCAGAAGTTTCCAGCTTCCATCCAAAAAGAGATTGTTTTTAGCTTGGATCCATTCAGTGGTCTGGTTTACACTCTGATTCTGCAAACAGCCATTGTAATGCACATAAATCATAGCAGGGAGTTCCAAAAACTGGTTTGTTGCTAAAGGCAGTGTATAAAGAAAGCACACTGTAAATTCCCATCCTTTGGCCAGCCTCCAGGACAATGGTGCAACATAGTGAGAACATTCCAAACAAAAAAATGACAATGCTTACGGGAAACCGTGGATATTTATAGACACATACCAACACAAACAGACACATTCCTGCTCCACAGCACACAGCTCTGTGCAGCTGGAGCACTGCATCAGTACAGCTTCTTGTTTTGGGTACGTGAGCCACCTGGCTGCACAGAAATTAGTGGACCTGCAATTTCAACTACTTACTAACAGCTGCATCAGAGCATTCAGTAATTCTGATTAAAAAGCTGATAGGCTGAGATTCATCAGATGACATACAATAAAGATTTCAAAGCAAATAACTATTTCAATAGACAGGTTATTAATACAACAGAAGTAATGTTGCTGAAAGACAATACAAATTACTTAAATGGCAATCTGAAAATATTTATGTATTGGCAAAGTATTAACTGCACATGGATTAGTATGTATACAGAATCACAGATTTTTTTCATGATTTTTTCATGTTGAGACAATACTTCTCTTTACCTCTCAGCAATTTGGTTTCCACAATACAGCAAGAGAACATATTTTGAAAGAACATTTCCCTATAAGTTGTCCTGGCTTCATCTGGTTAGGTCTCTGACTCAACAAGAACTTAAAAATAAGTAAGTAATAATTTTTAAAGAACAGTTTTTTCCTTCAGAATCAGGTTTTTTTTCAGAGACAGATAAGCTTATCAAGGAGCATATCATGCTGATGGTTTTGTTGACCAAAACCGCAACTGAATACAAAAAAATCTATGGATAAGACCCATTGTTTCAGCTTTTTAACCAAAACAGTACTGAAAACTCCCTTATCAGTGGGATATCTTGATAAAAATAATACAATATGCAGAAACACAGGCTACTCAATAAGAGGTTCCTACAAACCCCCCAGCTCCCTGGGTTTAACAATAAAATTATCTTATCTTAGATAATAATTAGTAAGAACTAAGCTGAAATGTCACCATTCTAGCCTTCAGAATGTTAACAGTGGTGGAAAAAGTTAATTAAAATATTAGCAAATCTTACCTGTCGAATTATACTTTTAACACAACGGATGGGAAGGCCTTGATAATTGGACTTGATTATCCATTTTAGGAGATGGTGTCCAAGTACTTCAAAGACCATACAAACATCTGGGGCTTAATTAAGGACAATTTCCAAACAAACTTGTTAATAAGATGAACCACAAACGTTTGTTTGCTTGTTGGCTAAAGCAATCATCATCATGTAATCATAGTTCCCCCCTAACTGATCAAAACACGGTTACCACATTTCAATAATATATAAACAGGAAAAAAGAACCATGCCCTAACAGACCGATTTAAAATAAAACACTTTTTTTTTATGTACACATTTTAAATACATTTTAAATGTATTCTTGTCCTTTATTTCTAAAGGTAAAAGCAGTGTTAGGGTGAGTAATTAAGTCACAAAATAAGTAATCCATTTTCGTTTTCTTTGAAATAGTTCAAAGTACTGATTTGTTCTATCATCTCTAATTTCTAATAAATTTTTAAAAATGGAGTGTTTTAACAACAGCAGACCACAGCTGTAGTGTTTTAGAAAAAGTACTATTCTAAACATCTTTCTGATTAGGTTCAATTGAGAAACACTTGAAAATAAAGACTGAAGTAGTAAGAGAATGGATCCCTTACTTCATAGAGTTTTAACTGCAAAAAATAATGGCAATCAGCAAAGAACTCAGGAACAAAAGAAAAAGCAACATGCAAAAACAACAATGCCAGAAAGTTTAATTTGACTCAGGATCTTTCCAATAGCAGACCATCAGTGAAGTGTATGGAAGAGAGCAAGGGTTTTAATACCTAGCATCCTGATGATGATCTTAGTGTCACTGTCCCGAGTAAAAATGATGCATACCTTGTCTATGGGTCTACCATTTACATTCTTCTCAAGCACCTACCCATATGAATAAAGCCATGTGAAGTTTTGTAATCTACATCCTTAAACTAGAATTAGATTGAATGATGTCTCAAGACTGGTCAAAGCACTTTGAGAATAACTGTACTATTCTGATAGCTGCTACCTGCTCAACTTAGTTGATGCTCCTCAACTCCAATACTAGGAGAGACCGTGAACAGCCTACTCAAAATATTATAAAACTCTGTTCAATTCAGAAGAAGAAACAGCCTTGTTTACTTTACCATACAAGCACCCAACGAACAAAAGTCACTAGTGCAGCACATGGTCATCAGAGAGGAGGAACACAGCACGTTAGCTCTACATGGCTTATCAATTTAGCCCACACAATGAAGTTGTGAAGTTACAGGAAGACAGCAACACTTATACCAGGAAGGCAAGACACTGCAGCAGTAAGAAATGAAATTTAGGACACCTGCTCACCATCCTTCAGACTACTGCTGCAGCAGACTCTCCAGTGCAGATTCGTGGCATTCCATGCACGTGTTAGAGTGCTACGCCTTGTCATTAAACAGAATAGGAAGGGATACTGGGAATTGAAGAGCTGAGAGGCAAGGAAGGACAGGATACAGAGAAATAAGATGCAAGGAGGAATGGCAGAGTCAAGCAAAGAGAGGGAGAGCTACAGGAGGAGTGACATCTACCTGAGAGAGATTGCAGCATTTTGCCATGAGTACTCTGATAAACCCAAGGCATGCTCAGTACCGGGGAGGAAAGTGGGATGGCAGAAAGACACACTGAAGACTCAAGGTTTATTATAGACATGTAAATGTGACTGTTGTCTGATTCATTGTTATGACCTGAAGAACCTTAACCGTGAGCCAGTGTGCCCACAAACAGTGAGGAAAGCTGTGCACTAATTATCAGGAATCCAGCCTCGTGAGCTCTGGGATCATCCCACGACATCAAGTGCCTGATATATGAGTGTGTCCACACAGTCCTCCAGAAAAAAGAAACGCAAAGCCCACACCGTACACACATCCCTTATGAAATGTTCTTTGAAGCAAAGTCTGGGGAAGGCTTGAACGAGGGAAACTTAGCAGATAGGGAAAACAAGAGAGAACAAACATAACATGTATCAGCTGACAGCTTTAAGTACTTAAAACTTATTTCTTGACTAAAATCTTACATACAACTATCTATTGATCTACAAACGTACTAAAGGACTATTTAGAAATCTGATGAGGCTTACAGACTAGTTAAAACAAATGACAAAATGCTGGTACCAACACAGAGCACTTCTGAATGTATCTCAGATACTTTTGTGTAAGCAGCATTAAGGCCCTACGGCATTTAATTTGTGCTGTTTATTCTTTAAAGGCAAATTTATTACAATTACAGAATCACAGAATTATTGTAATACATGATCATTTCCTTCTTTACTTTCTCACTTGTCTATCCAAACGCTTGTTTCATTGTGTGATTATCAGAACCTCTGATTAAAAAATGTTCATTTATTAAGATTCTTATAAACATCCAGTGTAAATAAAATTAATGATCTACACTTACTGAAAAAATTACAGTGCCCACGTTCAGAAATTGTTATTTCCTGAATAAAATACATATAATTGTAGTATTTTTAAACCGCACAAGTAGCTAACAAAAATTATCAGTCTAGCGTAGCACAGCATACGTTGTTAAAATCCACATGTTTGTAAGTATGTCTTACAGCTCCTAGGAGAAGGGTGATTATTTCCAGACACACAGCCCAGGCCAATGGCTCTGCATATTCACAGCCCTGTGCCTCAGCGTTCTTTACAAGCTTCCCTGTTTGGAATCTCCATTACATTTTGCGGTGTTGGCCACCTGAAGGATTCACCCACCTCTCCCCTGTCTTTCTTTGACTTTTGAAGGTATTCCGTAATCAACAGTCAAAGAACAGTCACAGAACAGATATTCAGTGATTTTCCCAAGGGACACCAGAAATAACACAGCATGAAATATTGTCTGTCTCTCAGCCTGATCATCCCATAACACTAACATAGCACTAAAATAGCCTTTTTTTTTTTTTTTTTTTAATGAAATCCAGTAGCAGCAAGATGCTAAAAAGTTACCTGCTCCCTTCTAAAAGAACCTGCACCAAAGATTTTTTTTCCCCTACAAGACCAGAAGGACTTAATCAAATAACCAACAGAGCCAAACTTTGATCAAATAAGTCACGCTACTCAGAATGCACAAATTACTCAGGAGACAACTCATAACAGAAGATACTTGCTATCATATTTGCACTGGTGACTATTATACCTTCCTCTCCCAGTAATAAAACATTTGCTTTCGATATAAACCAACTTCTGAACTGCCAGAATTTTCAGCATGAAGGTAAAACTGAAATAGAATAAATCACTATCAGATGTCCAATTTTAATCTGCTGATGCAAAGCTACCTGAGTTGTTATTTTTCACAAGTAGAGTTTCCTTTGGCTTTGTCAACATAAATGCTATAGTTGGATACGTTTTCAAAATACTATTAGTAACAAAGTTTACTCTTCATAATCTTCTTCAGAAATGGCTTTTACCTTTAACACATGTGTATCTCACCAATAATTTAAGAATGTTACCAAGAAACGACTCCATTAAACCAATAAAAATTATTTCTACACAAAGGTGTAAAAACATTTTCTTATCCCCCACTTCATATTACTGTTTTACAATGAAAACAGCAAGTTAAAATCTCTGATTTCTAAAAATAACTTCAATTAGTTTTCACCAGAACAGTTGTCTTAAGAGCTGAAGTGCTCTGATGACATTATTTTTTTAGTGAACGAACACAGACAATAGAGATATTTATATAGTACTTCTCAGGAAGCATTTCAGCTCAAAGATATTTTTGTAGTCCAACAACACTGAGAAACCCCAATTAGGGTTCTTTGCCCCATTGTATTAACAAGTTCCTTGGCCATAAATCATTTCTAAACAAGTTGAAATGACTGCAAGCAACCGTATAGTTTATTTTAATTCATGGTAATTTGATGATAAAACCTACAAAAAAAGCAGATTACATTGGCTTCACTGACACTGAAGCAGCTTTCTAGCATGATAGCTAACCAATGAAGCAACCAGGCACCACATAAAATGAGAGAAAACGGTTAGGATCCTACTCTGCAAATGAGAATACATGTCCCCATACTCTCCCTTCTTTCTCATTACAGACTCTAAGGCTTCATAACTAATGTCAACAGACAGATGGGTGGAACAAAAACCAAACATTTCTTCCTGGGAGGATGCTTTCAAATTCACTGGCAGTCATCTCCTAGATTCCTCCCCTGGAGGACCAGAGATGGTGAGGAATATCTTAAACTAATCTTCTGAAGACTGACGGCACATCACCAAAATCTTGAACTCAGTAGAGCAGGAGCTCTCTTGGTTGAGTAGTATGAACAATGAGGACAGTTGTTAGTTCTCCAAGACACAACAAGCATACAAATAAATACCAGTTGTATTTATGTCAATGAAAGAATAGTCACATAATAAGCTGCTAAAATACAATTAGCAAGGATAACTCACTTTAGGTCAAGTATAAAAATATATTCATAGGCCCCAACTTTTCCCTGAGAACAATGCTCTGTCACATATTGCACTTCTTTCTCCATCCCCCTCTCCCTCTCTCACAGCATTAGAATAAAAATCTTTAAAAGCCTGGCCAAAAAACTCACAAGGTCATGTAGCCAAAAAAAAAACAAAACATAATAAGAAAACTTTTTCCACACCCTCACACTTCACCAAAGAAAACAGAAACAAGCTTCCTCACGACACTAACACTTTCTTTCTCCTTACTAGTCTAGAGCAGAACATGCATACTGTAAGCCTCACCTATTACTAATCTTTTCAGTAAAACTGCTGTTTCTAAACAATCTTATCCTTTGTAGTTCTAATAGACTGTGACAGGATTCATGTCTTTTATTAATTTTTATTTTGCACTGTATTTTAAAAATCTGAGCTATTTGACCCCAGTGAGTGTATCACATATTGGACTGTTCCTTCCATCTACACTTACGTTGATGTTTCTGCACTACTGTTTTAAATTAAGACTACCTAAAAATAGCCAGAACAAAGAGCTTACTGATCTCCACAGATCACTATTACTGAAGATGCAATGTTTTCAAAAGGATACGTATTCCATTCATTCCAGAAATTTTGAAGTCATCGATCAGTTGTACAACCATATCTTTGTTGGGATCATTAGGGTCGCTTTCACGAACCTAAACCAAGAGCATAAAGGCAGACATTTCAGGGAACAACTGACATGAAAACACCAAGGAATTTGCTTTCTGCCCGATGTTAATATTTTGGAGCTTTAGAAGTCACAGTAACATAACAAATAAGCTGCTTAGCAAAAAAAAGTTTAAACAATATATCCCACTACATTTTTTAATTTTATTTGTTATTACTGTTATGGCTGGTATTGAACACCATCCTATATGAGTGATACGTACACATTTGAGTAACTTTATTTCATCCAAGGCTGTCTCTGTGTAATGCTGGGCACTTTTTACAACTTTCATTGCAACAAATCTTTTTCCCCTAGAAAAAACAAAACCAAAATATTTTCAACAAGTGTTCAAAGCTAAAAGAGACATTTTGAAGTTTGGAAATTTTAAATATAATATTTCATTACCTAACGTATTCTGCTACAATACTACAAAACTGAAACTACACGGAAAAGCAACTTCTAATAACATTTTGTTAATTGTCTGTCTTATTAAATATTTTATCTCTTTGAAGCTAACGTATTTAAGAGGTATCACAGTAATTATATTTTTTCATTAAAGATGCAACAGAAACAAAAATATTATCTTACTCTCACATGTTCAAGACAACATGTAAATTCAATAGGCAAAGCTAATCTGTCAAATAGAATAGTTACACATTTCTGAGAAGTTTTATAAATTACAGCCTTAACCAAGAGCAAAATTTTAATACAGACACCTTCCTTCAGAAAAAGACTGCATACATCTACATTAGTTCATCATGTGCCAAAAAAAAATTAAAATAAAATAAAAATAAAAAATCAAGTGCATGGAAATAAGTCGTTCACTTACTGCATATCCCAGCATAGCCAGACTGTAGAGAAGTGTCCCCATCCTAGCTTTCTAATAACATGATACCTGCCATTGAAGAGATCGCCAATTTTCACTGGATGATAGCCACCTTTCATGAAAAAAAAGCAGAAGATGAGTCAGGAAACAAACAGTACCACTCAGTTTTTCATTAAATCTTGCAAAATAATTTTTCCTCATAGTATAACTTTTCCTTTTCAAATTGTCCTGTGCTATATATAGGAAATTTAAAAAGAAACATTAACTCTAATGTTAAAAACTCTGCCTTGCTTGGCCTGGAGGGAAAATACTCGTGCCCTGTACATACTATAGAGTTTATTGGTCCTTCTCCTTTATGGCTTTCATTTGTGGAAACATTACCATCTGTTCTGTATTTCCCCAGGCTTACCTTCTACTTCACAGAGCATACAAGAAAGATCTACGTTATTTCTTTATCATATTTGAATATTCTTCAGCCAACATATTCTTGGATGACTGCAAAAACTCAACAGAGACTGTTTTAATTCCCATTTGCTTTCTACTAAAAAAGGCGGCAATAAAATACCTCACCAGAAAATATTAAGAACAATGTCAAATTTAGTGTT
The DNA here is from genome assembly GCF_019232065.1 of Centrocercus urophasianus. Classification (NCBI taxonomy): domain Eukaryota; kingdom Metazoa; phylum Chordata; class Aves; order Galliformes; family Phasianidae; genus Centrocercus; species Centrocercus urophasianus. The sequence goes on from NW_024884697.1 coordinate 12,245,990, forward strand.
GTTCTTCTGCTTGGATCCTGAACCACAGCAGCAGTGCATTTTCTCAAGTCTGAGGCTTTGATAGTGATGAAGCAGAGGGGGCAGGGAGCTGCAGACTTCACCCAAGACCGCATTTTAACCCATCTGCAGGCCATCTGCACAACCACATCGCCGAAGTCCCAACTGGTGCCCCAAGTCCCACTGTCAGAAAGGCCAACCCTACAGCTGGAACTCAGGTTTCAACACAGTGTGAAGTGGCTGTAAGAGGTAGAGGTGATGCCCACAGCTCCATTGTGAAGCTTTTTCATATCCTTCCTATTTTAAGAGGCATTCTTAAGCTTAGGAAAAGAAGCTGATCACACCAGATTATTATTTGGACCTAACACACTAATAAATGTTCACAATTTTAACTAAATTGCTAAAAATAATACAGCTACAACTCTCCAAGAGTTGCCCATCTGCCAAGCATCAAGGAATTATCTCTTTGGCTCCTTCTGGTCTTTCAGAATGTCACACTCAACTGACCTTTGGCAGAACCCTTCACTACTGATTATTCCACTTCAAATTAGGAAAAGACTGCTTCCCCTAAGTCGTTGTATTTGTTTTGAGATCTCCCGAAAACCTTGTCAGAACCGGAGCCCAGCTCAAACAATGATGTCAATTTATTACTTAATTCCTTGGATTTAGTACAGGGAGTGGCTCTTATCTCTTTCTTATCTGTGGAACAGCGGCATCAAATCTAAAAATATTTATATCCTTCCTTTGCTAGTAGCATCTTTTGCCTTGACAGAAGGTCAGGAGTTTATTGGTGAGCTTGTCACAAAGCCTTCCAGAGCAAACTAATAAGTTTAATACAATTACACAACAAAATTATAAAGATTACATGTTTCACAGAATTCTAAAGCTCGGATAATATATTGCTGATATGAAATAACATTAAAAACAAAACAAAACTACTGATTTAAATTTCTGCTTGGCCATCCTTGCTGAAACAGCTGAGGATAAAAATATTTCAAAATCCAGATGAATATGATTATATTAAAACAGTTACCAACTGGTTTAATACAAACAAACAAACAAAAAGTATTCTTTGATAAATTCTTTCCATAAAACTCAGGATGATCAAGTAATAGATGTGAGAGGAAAGTTAAGAGAGCAAGTACATTATTCTACCTTTCCATTACTGAAAAGGTTTACATCAGTTAAACACATCAAGTCTGCTGATCTGACAGCCAGGATTATGTAAAAATCTTTCACACACGGTTCAGTACCATAGCATCATTTCTTCTGATTTTTGTCCTGCATATAACGCTGCAAGAAAACAGAGACAAAGCATGAAGCTTTATCCTCTGCATAAAAGTACACAACACCTAGTTTTAACACCTGTCTATGGTTTGCAACACAGATTTTAAATTAAACAATACAAAAATTTCTGACGTGTTTTACAATCTGCTTAAACGTATGGTTCTATTCAATCATTTCTGAACATAATTATATCTGCTCAGGACAACATGGTGATACAGGTTGCTTGAGCAATAGGAATCAATAAATTCATTTAAGGACGCATATATTAGTTTGGTAAAAGGCATCAATGAGAGCTAGTTCTAAAACTTCCCAGTTTAGCTTTGATTGGTATATGAGCAGCCCTTTTTTTCTCAATGATCTGGCTTCAGAGAAGCACTGAACTCACAACTGAGTACTTTTATCTTTGCATCCACCAGGTGCAAGGGCTTTTTCTTGAATTCCACGTAAACTGTTTGGAGTTACAGTGCACCAAGATACAAAATTGCTTATTATGGCATAACAAGCAATGGAAATTTGCCAAAGGAGGAAAAACAGCTTAAGGTCAGCTGAAAGTCACTGTGATGAAGCCGAAGGAGAAATAAAGGGGAGGAAGCAGGTGGTCATATGACCATTGAACATTAGCATATATTAGTGAGTTCCTAGACAAGAATGAATATGTATGCCAATGCATCACATACATACGCTTCAACTATTTAAACGTAGAACCTGAACTCCAGGACCGTGTGCTTGATTTATCAAATCTGGTACATGCTGTGAGGAATACAGGAATCTCAGATTTCCAGCAACACATTGGAGTTAGGAGAGGTTTTTTTTTCTTCCCGAATTTCGGATGACCATGGGAAAACAACATCATTTACGCAGCCCTTTGCATAGCAAGAAAGGCATAAGCAGGCCTTTAAGCACATAAAACAAAGGCTACAAGTAATTTTTAAACTATTTACATTTTGACTAAGTAACAGCATTAACACTCAACAATGAAGAATTTAGACAGGCTTAAATATATGTTTCTATGAACAGTTTTGTTTAAAAAGTGCTGTTTAAGTCTGCTTCTCTGAAGATATCCTTTGGCACAGTTGTGCTTCAAAGGGTCAAAACTGAGAACTTGTGGTAGTTTTTTCCCAGCACAGACAAGAGAGAACGCGCTCCAGAAGAAATCAAAGACACTGACTTCAAGTCAATAAACCAGGGGTTGATGAGTGATTTTAGTAAAATCTATGTATAGCAAGAATAATGGCTATAAGATGATAACATAATAACTATGAATGTTGAAGCTGGGCTATTTTGGCCACTACAAGACACATAACTAATCGTAACAATACAACAACATGTATTTACTCATTAGTATATAAGAACTTCGTAAGATATTTTCTACTGTCCTACGCCACAACAGGAGCAGTTCTGGAAATACTCCTTACTGTTCCTGTATGTGTTATTCCTTGACCCCTCCTCATGCTGTCAGCAACGTATTATTTGTGCATAGGCTGTGAACAATCGGGTAACAACACAGTTAAGTGCATTTTAAAGACCCATGTAATCCTATGGCAAATGCAATTACTTAAGTTCTTCGTGATATGGAAGTTATCTCCAAATACTAACAACCAGAAAGCATTTAGAAGTTTGAGAGAAATGATGTATTTTTGTAAAAACAACACTGGCATTTGAAAGTATACAATGTGTAAGTGGTACTACTGATAATGTAACAAAAAATCTGTTGTGCTATTCACTACAGCACACACACAAAAAAAGTCTCACACAGCTAGCTAGCTACAAGCACTCAAGAAAGAGGGTCAGAAAAAATGAGATCATTATTTCTAAATGTCTCCTGAATGTATTGGTAATTGTAGCTAGCTAGTTCTATGTTTGTATAGGGAATTATTCTCTTTGTGAACTGGATGAATGGGAGACATCTCCAGGGGGCAAAGAAGATGATCAGAGAAGCAAAGAATTCCAATTACATCCATGACATAACAAACTCTTCAAAAAAATCTCCAAGTGTGTCAGGACTGCACTGTCTAAGTACCCCTTGAAAAATCACATAGTTGGAGTTTTGATATTTCCATTTCTCAAAACAAATAAACATTTGAAAAGCATTTAATCTAAATTCAGTGGCAACAATCAATAGCAGCCATTTCAGAAATTTTAACAGGCTCTGGAGGAAGGTCCAGGGGAACACAGGCTTTCTCTTTCACATCAGGTGATAAACCAATCCAATTTCCTGATGAAAAATACTACTATGACTGGGAACTATTTACTAATCAGCATGCAATGTGGTGAAGATGGGAGCTCAGCTCATGGTAAAATATTCTTTTTAAAAAATATATATACATATATACACACATATATATATATGTATATAAAAGAATCAGTAACTATAGCAATCACTACTTGAATATTTTTGTTAACAGGTAAAATGTTCACTTTATATACGTACACTATATATGTGTATATATTTGTATATTATAAATATGTACTATGTATTTAACATAAACCCTCAACAAAATTGCCCTCCTACTAAATTTCAGACTGGGGTTGAGAATAGATGAAGTATGCTCTGCGTCTCACTCAAAAATCCTGGGAGATTGCTACTTGGGAAATCAAATTAGAAAGAAAAGAGAGACTTCAGTAAACTATGATGGTTTCCAAATACTTATCTCTTACTTCATAAACATTACCCAGGACAGTAAAACATACTCAAATGAATAAAATATCTTTCAAAGAAATTTGGAAATAATACTTCTAAAAGCCATCCCTGCAATTCTTTACTAAATAACTTATTTGGTCCTCAGATAAATTAAACAAAATCTATATGTTCCAGACCTTCCTAATCCAGCTATTCCATTCAGATTCTTACACAACATGGTGGCCTTCCACAGTTCAACCTTAGCAACATTTAAAAAAGGAAGCATTCTGATCAATTTTACTGGAAGTTACAGCTAGAGAAAACACGCACTGGAACAGCAAAAATGCTGCTCTCACAGAAACAAATGATTGTGACATCAGAGTGAGACAGAGCTTGAGAACCACCTTAAATGTACTTCTATCAGTTCAGAACTTCGAGATTATAGGAATGCAGAATGGCCTTCCAGTGTATGGAAGCTCCCTTTAATTTCTGAAGAAACCTGCAAGTATTCTTAACATGACCTGCACTTTCCTGACAACCGACTGGAGTCACAGGGACTCTAGAACAGGTGACTTACAAGCAAACTATACATTTAGATTTTATTTGTTTCTTTCTTCTTTTTGTGATCTAGCCACTCCAGATGGTGATATTTTGCAAAAGATAATGGAACACAGACAATAATGGATTGTTTGAAATTAAATGCAGTCCTTAGTTCAGGGAAGAATTAAGCAGGGCCTAGAAATGCTTAATCTCAAGTAGATGCAGATGTTTAAACATCAAATCCCTCCTTACTGATGAAAGATGTTACAGGTACCAAGAGTTATCATAAGGAATAAGCATGTTGCAACAGAAAATTTAATACAAACATGTTTTCCCTATAAGTTTTTCTTTCCTTTGCTGCAGACTTCAAAATCTAACTTGAGTTTACCATTTGGTTTTCACTATTGAAATTTGTAACCCATTTCAACACTTGAAATATCACATATTACTATTACTTCCCACACTGAGAAGAAAATGTCACTTCCAATTATTGATATGGAAATACAGAACAGCTTATTCCAAGCTGGGAGAAAGGATTCCTAAAATGGCACATCTGCAGGCTTACAGAGAACTTTCAGAGTTAAGACAGCATCATATTTGATAGAAAATATTTCTTGATTTGAGGAACATGGAATAACAGATTAAGTCAATGTACGTCAGTGTCTTTTGGCTCTACTAAAAAATTAATTCAAGGCAGTAAGTAAATTTTGACAGATCTCTTACCTATGATGATTCTTGAATACACTGTATACTTTATCCTAATGGGAACAGACTTGGAGCATTAGATGTAACACTGAACCAAACTAAAATACTGAACTCTTGTACTGCAGTCCTGTTTTTATGCAAAAAGCTACCTGCATTCAACTGTTACTCTTATATTAAAATCTGTATTAATAACGACATAGGTAACTACAAAAGCTAAAGAAATCACAAACTAAAATAAAAATGCAGAGAACACCGAACAATGCTGAGATCTATGAAAGACAGTGTACAAAAAGAAGCATGTATCATACACTTGTGCAGGTATGAGAAAGAGAAGATATAGATTCAAATACATATTTAGTTGATGTCAAATGCATTGAGGTATTTTAGAATACATAGTGTATTAGAGTAATACAAACATATTTTAGTTAGGATATTTGTTTCTCTTACAATCAATATCAATCAAGGAAAGTTTATTCTTATAACTAGAACAGACATATAGTATCTTACCTATCTTTTAATTGCAAAATGCATGCAAAAGCTATGGCTAGTGAAAAAGTTGAGCTGAAGACAGTTATGCAAACAGTTTTTCACAACTTCTGTCTAAGTTCCATAAACAATGACCAGGTCCTTAAAAACCTCCCTCAGAATCGGGTTGAAAGTGTGCATGATGCCCATTACCCCAGCAGTCAGCACAGGACTGCACCCACCTTTACAATAATCCGCGGGATCCTCCTGCTCCTCATCGTCAGACCCGAGGATCTCCTCCTCTGGCTCTGGCGGGGTTGGCTCCGGCAGGGGTGGAGGTGGGGGTGGCGGTGGGGGTGGAGGTGCTGAGGGAGCTTTCTGCTGAGGCTCTGGCCTGGAGGTGAAAGAGAAGATGCTTAGTGAAAAGTCTGGTCAGCAGGTAGCCTGGCTGTCCAGAGGAGAGGGGAAACACCTTGGGAAATCTCATGTCCTCACTGGTATCTTTACCATCATCTTGTGATGTCCCAGGAGGGCACCTGATTGCAAGAAAAGCAAGTTTCCAGTGAATTTGGACTTATTCACAAGAACAAGACACAGAAAGTACAAGAATCATAAAGGTTGGATAAGACCGCTAAGATAAGATAGGTTGGTCCAACCACCAACCCATCACCACCATGTTCACTAAACCATGCCCCTCCGTGTCACATTTACCCTTTTCTGGTGACTCCACCACCTCCCTGGGCAGCTTGCTCCTGATAGAGACCAGAATTTTGAATTACTGACAAGCAACTGTGATCTGAGACCTATGTTCTCAGCATGACTGAGAAGAAACATTTTTTAAAAGACACCAAGAAAATTGAGTTATTTAAAATCTCTTTCCTGCTAGCTGAATGAGAAAAAATATCATTAATACCTATTAAGAAGCCATTTTCTAATGATGCCAAAATAAACCAGGCAACTTAACACACTTTTCCCTATCTGCAGCTGCTGTTGGGACTACAAAAAGCTGTGTCAGTACACAATACGCAAAAAACTGCTATTAGTAAGATAGAGAAAAATTAATCTTCCGATTTAGTTCAAGAGCACACACAGCACTCTTGTGCACATGCTAAATGGAGGAGAAAAAAAAAACAACAACCAGACTGACACCAACCAAGAAGTAGTTTTCTAGGTGTCTTTCATCTACAGTTCTAAAAAAAATAGGAAAATGGACATTGTTATTTGAAGCATTTTATATCCTATTATGTTTATAGAGAAGGCTTCAGGGAGACCTCATTGCAGCCTTCCAGTACTTGAAGGGAGCGTATAAACAGGAGGGGGAATGGCTGTTTACAAGGGTGGATAGTGACTGGACAAGAGGGATGGCTTTAAACTGAGACAGGGGAGGTTTAGGTGAGATATTAGGAGGAGGTTTTTCACACAGAGGGAAGTGACACACTGGAACAGGTTGCCCAAGGAGGCTGTGGATGCCCCATCCCTGGAGGCGTTCAACGCCAGGCTGGATGTGGCTGTGAGCAGCCTGGTCTGGTATTTTTGGTACACTTAAAAATGGAATCCAGAGTTGCAGCACACTTGTTTGTCAAATAATCAAGAAAACCTTCTCCAACATCTCAGGTACTGCTCCTATGTTATTTTTGATACTCAAACTTCATGCAGAATAAAAATACATAATTGCAAAATTATATACTTGCAAAACATCTTGAAGTATATGTGACACCATGAGCTACTACAATTTGCATACAAATTTATCCTTCAGATCTAAGTTGTCTAAAAAAAACCACCAAATTTACACTACTTTCTCATTCAAATAACCACAACTGGAAAAAAACCTTGCAGTTTGTTAATTTTTAATCTCCTAAAACTTAGAATCAAGTACTTCCTTGGTCACCAATAAAAAATGTATTTACGTCTATCCATACTCCTCTATTCATTCTTCTCACCATTGCCCACCACTACTTTTTCTTTCTTTTTACACACTGCGATTATTCAAGAAAGAGCATTTGGAGTAGAAGAGTACACAGTTGATCAGAAATAAATTCCACTGGCAACATGCACCGCCTGCACAGCAGCTGCTATTGTGCTTTTGCTTTAAAGGACATTACTGGAAGTTGCATGCTTACCAAATTTATCTGCCTGATATTTCTTTCAGAAAATAACATTCTTCTATTATTTCAGTAAATGGCCAGATTTAAAAAAGAGCACTTGGAACTAATTTATTAATGAAATACAGTGATTATACAAGACAATACATTACGGAGAGAAACCCACCCAAGGTACATAAATATGTCTAATCGTTAACTGTGTGAAGTTTAGGACAGAACGGAAGCAAGAGAAGGGAGCCATTCATAAGGCAAAGAACAAACATACTTCCATGTGCTCCTGCTTCCATAAATTCTACCTTATTTTGCCTTTATCATTCCTCTTCTGTTCCTAACAGGTGTCTCCATGTTGTACAACGTGAGCAAAACAAACAGACATAGAGAAAAGGAGGTACAGTGCATCCTCAGACCACCATCCATCTCCCTACACCTTAGATAATGCGTTTCCACCAGTCTGGTCTCAAGCAGTCAGCAAACCAATTGCCCATGTTGGCAGAAAGCTTTCATCCTCTTATAAACAAATCTCTGTGAAAGGCTCTGCATTACAAACCTTGCAACCCCATTAAATGAGAACAATTCCATTTTGTATACCCTGATCACATATCATATAAAGTACTGAAAGATTACAAATAAAAAATAAGTTAAATAAAACACAGTAAAAGAGCCTGCACTTATAATAATATATCTCAAACACTGTCTAGTGCTTATATCCACAGTTTTGGATGGTACCATCATTTTACATCATTTGGATTAAGTTTTAGTTTTATTAATTTGGTCACAGGTAAAAGGACACAAATGCAGCAAAATCAGTAACTGAAGGGTAGACTGAGGCAATGTGGTGCAGGTAATAATTAAAAAAAAATCGACTGAAACTGCGCTGATTTTGTTCTTTAAGCAAACAACTACTAGAGCTACTTATTTACAGAATAAAAGCAATGCTTTGAAAGGAATTGGAAGCATTATACATTGTCACTCATGTTGAAGCAACTGTCAAGGAATACCAAGAATTTCCCTCCAAGAGGAAGGAATTTATTTCTAAGGAAACCAATTAGCAAAACAGGGCCACTTCTCCATCTTTCTCAAGCTCCTGTATCTGATTTGGGTTTGAAAAGGGTTATTTTTTCCTATCTACAATCTGCGTGCACTCAGTATCCTAGAATTCAGGAGCATTTTCCTATTTTCCTTTGCGCACATCAGGAAGGAAGGACATAACTTTATTTCCTTCTGAGGTGATTTATGGTTTTATCTGCAAGTAACAAAACACTGATTTAAACTGAGAAAGACCTTTGTTCTTTTAGCTCTGCTTGTACCTTTTAAAGCAATTAAATGCTACTGTGTGAAGAAGACGAGGGAAAGAAATGCTGCTCTGAGACACCAGCCTGACTGCTAATTCTGTATCACTGGCTTCTTTTGCCATCTGCTTGCTTTTGTTTAGCAAGGGACACTGTTGTTTGTTTATGTTCACTGTTACATTTCTGAAGTATAGGTGAAGATCAAGTCTTCGCAAAAGACTTCGCACTGCTTTGGCTGCTTAAATTCTGCCTACAAGTTCAGTGCCTCATCCTAGTATCACTGATGCTTGCTCTTCTGCCTTGACGCAATTCACAATATTGAGTTGAGGCATCAATCCGCAAGAGATCTCCAGTTTTGCTATTTCTTAGTCCTTAATTTGGAAAGATAAGATGCTATCTATGTTGCAACAGTATCTTCCTATGTGAAGTATGACATGAATATATACTTCATTCAGCCTAGATTTCCTTCTATAGTATAGAACTTCTTAAAATGCGACTTTGTTTTTCACTGAAGTGGGCTTTTACACATCTTTGACATGAACAATTCAGACATTAGGAAAGTTGTGAGTAACGAATAGGCATGCTAACCTCCGCTCCCTTTTCAGAAATGTAATTGCCAAAAAAAACTATCATACCATAAACTATTCAACAGCCGCATTATTTTGAGTTATTACTCTTCTTAATTTCCTAAAACGTTGGATGTAATGACATGCGTTATGCAACACACACTCGCATATACTAAATCTATTTTTCTTTTTTCTGCAGTAATCACTTGGTACTCTGTGGTCTGCCACTACTAGGTTATTCATCATCATCCAAGCATAAATACTTGATGATAAGAAGATGAGACACTATTTCTAGATTCGCAATGTTCTGTTAGTGGGCATGCAGAGGACTGACCACCTCCACAGGCTACAGTGACAAACCTTACAAGTATATTAACTAAGTAACAACAAACAATTAGCAAACACTAGTCAGGATGTTTTTATCTTTTAATTGCTCCTTATTAAACACACCACAATCCAAACAAAATACAAAGAAATTCTATTTTTAACTGGGAATTGCTTAATTTAACAAAAGAAAAGCTGAAGCATTTCTGCCATACAGCAAACACAAAGCTGAATATGGCTAAGTGCTAAAAGGGGTCTCAGGGAAAATCAGTCACCCACTTTAAGAAATAAAAAAATGACTTCAAACTGTATTTTACTGTCCCCCACAGATCACGGTTAGACCATACTGCTCCAGGGTTATGCAATAAGCATAACATTAAAACCTGCACATGTTGAATAAACTGTACCATGACAAATTCAGGAAGAGGTGTCCAGCTTTGTTGTGGTGGGTTGTTTTGCTATGCTTCTATTTTGGAAAAGGTAAAACAAGAGCAGTGAGGGTGACTAAAACCATGAAATGCCTTCCATATGGGAAGCTTCTGAACATGCCAGCATTCCTCAGTCAGTAAAACAGTCAGCAGAGATCTATAAAATCTTGAGAGGAACAGAAGAATGAATGGGAAGCGTTTGTTCACTGCCACACCCTACACAAATTGAGTCAAGTTCAGAAAAACACTACATAAAAGTAACTTCTTTCTGCAAGATGCTTTTTTTTTTTTTTTTCCTTCCAGGACACTACAGAGGGAAGCACACCTAGACTCAAGTAAGGATCAGTAGAAGTCACAGCACAAAAGCCTACTGGTGGCTCCCACAAAACCGCCTTTGACTCAGGAAGGCCAAGAGCCAGAAGCTGCTGGAAGGGCAGCCCTGTGTCCTTCCTGAGGCAGCCGCCCCAGCCGGGGGAACGCGGCCACACTGCGGGCTGACCCAGGGCAGCCATCTCCTCCTCAGGCACGCCTTCCTCTTCCTCAGCAGATGAATCATTCGTGACTAACATGTAAAACAGGCTTCAGGCCTCTTCATCCAAAACCCTCATCATATGAAAAAGATGTTTTTACTGTTACTATCAAGCAATAGTAAGAATAGTAAGCAATAGCAATAGAGTAAGAATGAATTGCAGGCAAGATTGCTATACGGTGAGATTCAGCAAAAAACCAGCATGGTGTTCTCCATGTGTGAAGGCCTAACCCAGGAGGGGACCTTTGTGAACACTGCAGGAAGTATGAACTACTGGATTTATTAATTTAAAGATTACTTTTTGGTAACAAAACTTCACCTTGAACACAGCTATTGCCTGCATTTGATTCTCTTGCCCTTAGAAGGACACTGTCTCAAAGTGAAAACTGAGTTTTATGACAAAAATGTTGGGGAGAGCCAGAAACTCATGAGAGTAGGCTAAGAGTTGCCCCAACATAGGGGTAGAAAAAAGCATCCTTAAGATTTTCAAATGCACAAATCCAGGGAAGTTTATTTGCTGACAGAAAATGTGATTAAAAAGAAGTTAAATGACTCCTTCATATATTTAATAAGATAAAATTTGGAAACAACAGTATTCTAACAATGTTATGAATCTCCTGACATGTCCACAGAGGCTCTCTGGGGAATTTCAAATTGAAGAGAAAAACAAGGAGGTGGGGGGAGGCTAAGGACCAGCAGAAACATTCTGTAAGCCCCCTAATGCCGAGATGTGAGCTTCACAAAAGCTCTGAGTGGGTGTGGATCCATCTGGAAGGAGCTCCAGCAATGCTTCCCTCCAGCTCCAGAAGGCAAAAGCTTTCACGCTTCAGGGCAGGACTCCCAGGTGCTGCCAAGCTTGAAGTCCGAAATCTCTATACACAAGTCTCTTCCAGCTACTACTAATTGTTCATGGATTCAATTATTTGGACCTCTTTCTCTTGTGCCCAAATGGTGTCTGCTTTACTAGTTGAACTCTTGCCTATTCTTTTTCCCAAATGCAGATTTAGTTTTATTAGACAAGTGACTGCTAACAGTAAGCTCTTTGAATGTGAGACAGACTGAAATGAAGGTTTTTCTAAATAAATACATGCATAGATCAAGCAGAAAAAAACGTAAGAGATCAAAACAACCCCCAAGTTCTTGCTCAAGGAACAAAACAATGTATTTCAAATAAGATCTTAAATGTCTTGTTAGAATTACAAATAATTTTAAATTTTAATAACAATTATACATTATTTGTAATTCCATATTATAATAATTTGTAATTATACCAGAGATTAGCTTACAGTTTTTACAATCAAAGAAGGAAGTAGATTATAAGGAGACACATTTTTAACTAGCTCCGATAGGCTGTTCAAGTAAACTTGCTGAGGCACCCTATTTAAGCAAAAAGGTCAATTAGTGTTCTTATACCACTGCTGAACAATAATACACTTTCCAATTCTAGAATATCCATGCATAAAAATAACAGACTGCTGTTGTGTCACAAGCATGAAGCAGTTACCACATCTGGTTGTTATCAAATAAAACTGTCATCCCATTGGGACGGTGAACATCACAGTATCCATCACAGTGCTAGCGGAAACCCCTCCTGGAGCAAAGGAGGCTGAAACACAATGGCTTCTGCAACCTCAACCAAACACCAACACAGAGAAGTAACTTTTCATTCCGTTCACCCTTTTGGAGGCAACCTTGGGCTTTAGCGTACACCAGTGTCGAAGTAAAGTGCCAAGGAACTCTGCCTTCCTTTCCAAACAATGAGTACTATAAATACATACAATTTCAAGCAGCCCGTGCTGCAAGCCTCCTCATGCTTCCACCTCAGCCTGGCAGCACTGTGAGACATCTTTTTCCATGGAGTCACTCCCTTGCCTCAGGGCTGGAGATTACATAGCCATGAGGAATAACAAACCCACGAATTGAACTTCTCACCGCCATGAGATCAGCAGGGCCAAAGTAGGAGCCCACTGCAGACCTGAAAGGAACCAGCAGCAGCCTAAAATTATAACAAACTACATCTGACATGAAACAGTGAAGTCTGCCAGGTTGGTACACCAGAAAAGATTGCTTTTATGGATTTTCTCTGAGACAGTAAGACCGAGGTTCCAGAAACAAATGTTTTCAAGCTCTAAAAGTCTCCCTCCAAACTGTGCTCTCAAACAGCTGCAATTATGTGAAAATTTTCCTACGATGGCAAAACATATGCCAAATCTATCCAGGAAGCCTCACTCTTAACTGAACTTATGTTTTCTCCTCAAATACTGGTTTCTTGCAAAGTTTTGCCTTCCAGACTAGTTCTCCTTGACAGGCTAGCGCAGGGAAAAAGTCAACAGCCTAGAAAAACACAGAATCACTTAGGGACATGAAAAGAAAATTCCTAGAAGTGCATTCAGCAGCACACAAACCACCCACAGTTTGAGCCTGCAGTGAAGTGATGCAAAGGTTGAGAAAATTATTTTTAAAAAAATTGCACCACAATTTCTAAAAGCCAAAGAGGAGAAATACACCTGTGGAATATGTGCTGATCTATGGAAAATAAACAGTTTCTTAAACAGGTCACTCCAAAACCAATTTTTTATTTATTTCAGTGAAAACTACAACAAAGAGCACAATAAGTACTTGATAGAGCAAAGTCTCAGCTACAAAACACTATTTTTCAACACAGTCACCACCATTAGCTCTGCATGTTCTCCAGAGATGGACAAGAGCCTGCATGCCATGCTCATAACATCTGCACCAGGGAAGGTGACCCACTGTCGCTGTCACCACTGCTGGAACACAGTGAGTGAATGTGCTCACATCCGCTGGTTGGTCTCCACAAACCAAATGACGATGGATGTCAATGGCTGCAATGTTTTCCACATGGAGGAATTAAACTCCACACCTTTGCTTTATACGTACTTCCATGTCAGACCCCATTCTGTCAGACCTGCCCCTCTGCTGCCATCTGTCACACGGCAACAAAATATAGCAGGATATTGGTGGGAAGGTTCAACTTCTACTGCCATACCACCAACATCCACCTCTGATGACACAGGCCAACACAATAAAACAGCAATCATTACTTTTAGAGCAGCCCTTGTGTAAATGCTCCCGAATGGGTGCCTAAATGAAACCTCCATTGGAAGTCACTGCTCCACAAAAACACTAAAAACCTGGTGAAAAAAAAAAAAAAACAAAACAGTCTCATAGCCTCCACTGACGTGTCACCTTCACCAAATTCTCCTGTGAGAAGAGTCCCTTCTCAAGCTGTGTGGCTGCATCTCTCTGGGAAGGACTTCAACTTCTTACTGACTGGAGGACCTTACAGGAAACGCTGGCAGGCAGCTGAGGTCATTGCTACTGTTCTCTGGGACTTCTTCTTCCCTGTTACTATAGTTAAGCTCTTTGATGGTTACTTTCAACAGAATGAATCACAAGTATCTAAATGGAAATTAACTTTTTACTTTCTTTTCTGTATGCTATGCTGTAGTATTCAATTTTTGACTTTCTCTTTGTCTCAATAATTATAGTGTTTCTAGTCTGTCTATTAATAAGATTCAATCCGAAAACTTGCTGCTTGTGGTTTCAGCATCTTACAGTTGCTACTAGCAACAAATTTGCAAGTTGTGGAGGGGAGGCTGCAGAAGCATCTTCTGCCCTCCCAGAGAGCTATTTGCCCCCTTGGAACAGAGTAGATCTAGCGTCAGAACATCTCCCCAACCAACACCTCAACAATAAAAGCCAACAGCTTCCTTAGAGTCAATATAAACATACAGGCACTACTAAATATACTAAATACACATGTATAATGAAGAGGAATAAATCAACAAATACAGCATTCAGAGCCCTTTTTACCTGTTTAAAAGCCTACTAGAAAAGATTTAATAAGAACAGTGAAACTGTAATTCATCACTAGTTAATCAAACACTGCCAGCAGCAGCACATCCTTTGCTATTTTTCTCCCCGAGTCTCACCCTAGGAAAATACAATCCCAATTTTAGATGATCATCTCAATGTTAAATTAAAAAAAAAAAACCTAACATTTTTCATCTCCATGCCTACTTACTGTTTGGAAACCTAAATCTATAGGGCAGGGAGATGAAGGTAACTGTTTTGGGATAAATACTGGGAAACACAATTGGAAGGCAGGAAACAAAAAAAGATAAGAGCCTGAAGGAATTAGGTTACACTATTAAGTCAGCAAACTTTTGTTATCTGCAGCAAATACAAAGTAGTAACAGTAAATAATAGAAACAAACTAAATAAAATTTCAAAACTTTTTACCTTCAATATTAGTCGTGTTACAAATATGTGTCATTCAAAGAAATGGTGCCAGTTTTTGAGAGCTGCTAGAATTCTTCCATTTGGATACAATATATGTGGGCAAATACAATGTATGAGCATGTCTACTCATTCATATTAATTGAAATATTCTTTTTCATAACAGAAATTCATAAAAGAAGTAATTGCAACGTTCAGCATCAGTCAAAAGTGAGAAAAAGGTCAAATTTCAGGTGTATGTGTTTCAAGACAATTCATTCAAATAGTGAGTCACTGGTTTTAACAGAATCACACAACAGTTTGTGTTGAAAGGGACCTTAAAAGGAACCCTTCAGTTCCAACTCCCTGCCCTGGGCTGGCTGCCCCCCAGCAGCTCAGGCTGCCCAGGGCCCCATCCAACCCAGCCCTGAGCGCCTGCAGGGATGGGGCACCCACAGCTCTATGGGCAGCTGTGCCAGGGCCTCACTGCCCTCTGAGGGAAGGCCTTCTTCTTAACACCTAAGCTAAATCTCCCCTCTTTTAGTTAAAAGCCACTACCCCTTGTTCTCTCAAAACTCTCCCTAATAAATACAGCATTAAAAACTGTAAGGGCTGCATTTGTACTTGGAGGTGAAAAATGTTCATAATCCATTCTTCTATCGCAGTAATTTTAAAACCTGGATGCTGACTATAAGCTAGGATCAAGAAATGAGCAGCCTGTAAGCACAAACAAGGTATTTCCTTCCTGTCTGCACAAGTCTGCACAGTCGTAGCTGAGCTTTCCTGAATCTGAGAGATAGTTCATAGCAGTAAAAATAAAAGGCAGCTGGCAACCTCTCCTGGACACAGGACCATGACCACTCTTCAGCTTTGAGTTACAATCCAAAACGGTGACACCAACTAAAATGATGCTGGCTGATAAATTTAGAGACTGACTTTTCATCCCCACTATGTGCATTTTCACACTGTAGCAAGCCTGACTCAATGAGGCTTTCTTCATTTTCTTCTTGAGTAATGCACCATGGCATTTATGACTTAGTCTTTTTATTTCCTTGTGTTTGTAGAGGTGGTAGCAATTAGTACTGCTCAAATACATGGAAAAACCACTTATTGGGATAACTGTTTGATAAACTGACACAGAAGAAAACAATAGCTTCAGTTTCTGAGAAAAATAAGTCTTTCCAAGTGCCTCGCTCTCAGAATAAATTTCCCACCTTAGCTTTTTTACTTTTTAATGCAAAGTTAGAACTGATCTCTTGCCCAATCACCATCTGTGTCTCTTACAGAATATGGTATCTTCTATTTATTTGATGCAAATGTCATACCATATGCTTCCCAAAAGCAGCTGCATTCAGAGTCCTATCTTGTCACACATTCCTACAGTGCAGAGGTCATTACTCCTCCTTGTGCTGTTCTGCTCATTCAACACTGACAAGGAAATGCCTTTCAAGTCCTTATTCCTATCAACCACTTACCTTATGGGCTGTAGGGCTCATTTTGAAGCTCTCCATTTTGTCTGAAGCTTGCAGCTTAAGGTCTTTTCCTTTAGTTGGACCTTCACCAAGCAGTGGCTGCCTCGGGAAAACTGGGGAAGTATTTTAGAGCCCTGTCCAGCCAGCCCAGCTGGCTTGAATGTGCCAGGTTTGGTCACCAAAAACTGTGGTAAGTCCTTATGAGGTTTTCAGAATCTCTTTCATGTCAGCAAGTCTGAGAGCAAGGATTATCCAACCATCAGAGTTGCCCTTGGTGTGCTTTATCTCACAGCATGGATGCTGGATGACTCACTTATCAGAACATTCCTATTTCTAACAATAACAGAGATTCTAATCCACGGTGAAAAAACACTCAAGGAATCCCAGCTGTCACAGCATCCCGGATGGACATTTGCTCTTGTAAAAAAGATGTAACTGCAAGGATGAGCCTGCCTCCCAGAATAAGATCCTTCCACAACCAGGTGTCCTGATACTAGAGTGCTGTGACTGAAGCTTCCCACACTACATCAGTAATTTGTAAGCCTCAAGAAAGACAAGATCATTTAGCAAAGGTAACTTCTGAACCCAATTTACAACAGGAAGTTGATAGCAACTATTACTTAGTGGGAAGCTATCACCCCTATTTCACCTCTTTCTCTTTCCGCACCTGACCACTAGGCAGAACTCTTACAAAAACTGAAGAACTTTCAAGATTTCAGGTTTCAGAAGTCAAATGTCAAAGACAATCAGTATGGCACAATTCAAAACAGAAACAGGCTGGTGCTGAACTCCTCAGGACAATTAAGAATGATGACATTATATCTTCAAATCCACTGTATACTAGAAGAGCAGAAACTGAGATCCAAGGAACATTTTCAGTTTACTGTTGATGAAAATGGAAATACTGAGGTGTTGTGGTGGCACAGCTTCTGATCTGACTGGTGCTAAAACTAAGACATGCTACATATGTTTGTTATGTATTGCCTTGAGTTTCACTGAGCTGAGTCAGTGCCAAAGTCAGCTAAAGTCTACTCTGGCATTGGCTCAGTTATCTGACAAGCCTCAGTGAAGTCTTCAAGAAGCTACGTAGGCTACCAGCAACAATGGATGGAAAACAGCTGAAGGAAACTCTGAGTTGTATCACTGTTTCAGGAGAGGAACCGAGCAGGCTCATCTCACCTTATGCACTGATAGTAACTGCACAGGCAAATACATTTTTCTGCTCCTGAATCAAGATATATATGCATTCGTTATGCACACAGGTTTTCATTTAATAGCAAAACTTGAAAGTGCTAAACTTCTCAGAAGGTGAAACAGAAGCTGAATGCACGATGAGGTGGGGATATTCCACTATTAAGCAAGACATCTTTAAATCATTAGCATGACAAGGAAGCCAAGCCCTGGGCAACAGTAAAATGCCTCTGTGTTTAATTCAGGTTGATATTGAGTGTGAAACATAAAAAAGGCTGCTTCCCCCTCATTTAGTCTACTTGGATTTCCACAAGGGTCCCAGTCAGGGAAATCAGTTCCCTTTAGATATTTGATGAATTCCCGCTAGGAAATACCAGATACAGAATAGCTTTACAGTGCTAGGGCTGGGGAAGAAAGATGATTCACTGAGATGTACGGAGCCTTTCACACTTCTGAAGAATACTGCTTCCAGATAGGTTTATCTTCTCAGAAGTTTCTGACTTCCCAGAACATCCCACTTCACCAAGGTAGAACTTTATAGTGTAGGTGGCATAGAGAAATGCAAAGAGATGAGCAAAGCTTCACCTCAGACCACTCCAAGAGAGAAACAGCAGGCTTCAGAACTCCTTTCCCTTACAGACTCCTTCATTTGGTAACCAAATGCAACTGCAACATTTCTAGAAAGCTACCTGATACCTTTATATCATGTTTCCTCACTCCTAACTTTTCCTTTAATATCAATGGAAAATAATTACCTTGAAGATCTTCTCAGATCTCTTCAAGAGATATATCTTCCAGGAAGACAGACGAAGCAGCCTTTTTTATCTGTTTTAAACACATCTTCACTATCTTTACCTCTGTGTAACGTCCCAGCCTGCCACGTGAACACTTTCACAGGTACACAGAAGACACTTTGTAAAACAGATATCCCTAATTTTTCCAGTTTCATCTGACTTGCATTTAGGAATCTGCACATCAGCTACAACCATTTTTATTTCTTTTTTAAAGAAATACTGACAGTACCTAACACACAAAGGGCAGGCAAAAACATACAGAGAGGAGCAATGTAAAACTTTACTGAGCAGCCTTCAGCTAATAAGGGGCCTGGTATCTTTTAACATGTTCAGTGCCAGGGAGAAAAAGAAAATAAAGAAGTCAGAGTTCTCCTCATCCTTATGGTTGTGCTAAAAATAAAAAAATATATATTAAGTCCCACTGAATGATAACAGAAGGTTAAAAGAACAAGCAAGTAAGGATCATCTTCCAATAACCCAGAGAAAATAAACATAGAGATAAGACTGCCATAAAGAATGAGATTTTTCTCAAAGTCCTCAAAGACAAGATTGGAGAAGGTTAAAAAGTAGATGGAAAAGGCTAAAAGTCTGGGCCAAAAATCAGCCCGTTTTGTCCCTATTTTGCCACAGCACAAAACCCCTTAAGTACAGAAAATTCCTTCTGATTTCCACGTAAATCCATCAGTAATAATTGTGTATGTATTCAACAGTGCTCTTCGGTAACGTCAGAGAAACATAATGAAAATAAATTTTCTATTGCAAAAAGCAAACAAGAGGTTTCTGTTTCCACTGTTAGGCAGATCTACCTCTTCAGTAGGTTTATAACCGTTGCTAAATGTTTTTGCGGTTTGAAACATTTCCTAGCTAAAAATGTAGGTCTGCATCTCCTCGCCTGCATAAAAATACCAACCGCAGGCCTCCTCACAGTGCCTCGCCGTCGCCATGGAAACTGGCCCTGCTTTCCTCTGCCAACATGGGCTCCGTGTGAGCAGGAAAAGAGCTTAAGTCATATTTATATAATATGCAACAGAGCCCATATATGCAAGGTTTATGATTTCAGTGGAGGCCTGGTTAAAGTGGCTTCAAGAATTCTTGGATTGTTTCATTCAGACATTCAGAATGTATTTATATTACTAGCTTCAAAATTATATCATAGGAAATATATATGGAAGCGGAATTCACTATTCCACTTTTTTCCTTGTTTTTGATCAAAGAGAAAGGCAGGCCCCTATTTTTTTTTAGTAAATAACATCATGTATTTTTGCACTGTACCATGAAAAAACTCAAATTCATTCCTTAAACTGAGACAGCTCCTATATCTTACTCTCAAAAAGCCACAACAGATGACTACAGAGATTCTTATTTGTCACAGAACATTTAAACAAAGGAAGGCCAACCTAACTTTCGTTATTTCCCTTGTTTTAATAAGATGACATGATATGTCTCTCCTACCCTCCCTGCCTCTGTCCTTCAAACAATTTTCAGGCACAAGTACCGCAGGAATTCTGCAGTTCTGGTTCTTTTGAGTGCAAGCTGTGCAGCTTCTCAGAGCGGCTGCGGCTGGCAGTGCCCTCTGTGTCCCTCCGCCCAACCGCTGCCCCAGCAGGGACAGCCAGAGCAGGGTGCCAAGGGCCACGGCCTGTGGCTTCTGGAGATCTCCAAGGAGGAGATCCACAGCCA
Organism: Centrocercus urophasianus; assembly: GCF_019232065.1. Lineage (NCBI taxonomy): Eukaryota > Metazoa > Chordata > Aves > Galliformes > Phasianidae > Centrocercus > Centrocercus urophasianus. The sequence goes on from NW_024884697.1 coordinate 12,266,221, forward strand.
TCAGAAAGCTGTGCCAGTGCTCAGCTTTTACCATCATGTGTGAGATCAGGATACTCAAACTTCCAAAGGCCTAACAACACAACGAGTGGTTAATGTCCCAGAGATGTTTTCAATACCAAACCAACTGAATTAGACAGCTTACTGTAAACAAGAGTTGGAATGGAAATTACTGTCAGAGTCTATTTAAATGGCTGGTAAATGCTGTGGATACTTTTAAGCTTAGAAGAAAAAAAGCATTTCCCTCACCTCTGTTAGACTTTCTCTGGACGCTCTTTCATAGGTAAAATGTTTTGGAAAAAAGTTTTAAAGCATTTTTTCTGTCTGGAAGAATTTATGACTAGAAATACGAGAGGAGGAGAAGGACCCACAGACACGTTACACCTACGCAGCCTGGGAAGGAGTCTCAAAGCCAGGTTCAAGTCAATGAGCCACATGACCTGAAAAACAGGCTTTAGTTCAAGCATATGTATATGTTCAAGCATATATCATAAGCCAATACTCAGTCTATTAGCAGAATGCAGTGTCTTACTCTTTCTCATCCATACAGCTTTTTTTTTCCAAATGCTTAAAGTTGCAAACATTAGCCAGAACAACTTATCCTTCCTGAAAGAGAAATTCCATGGAAGATCCAAGAACTTGAGTGCAATTATATTAGAAGGGCTCAAACAGGAGAGATCACAGATCCACACACACCAGTATGCCATATCTGAGAAACAGCGATGCTCAGACATCCGAAGAAAAGCGTAAAAACAAGCTAAGACAGAAAGTTCCTTCTTCCCCCAGGCAGCCCCCTGGTCTCCAAAAAATGGCACCTCTGACACAGCCAGATGGGATTCATATACATTCTGCAACTTCTAGTTCATTTTTATTGCACCATTCTAACCAATTTGTCCTTGAGCACATGGAAACTTACAGTATCCACGTGGCATGAAACTCCAGAGCATAACAACACTTTTCCAAAGGATCACCTTGTTTTGTTTGCTCTGCAGCTGTCACCCTGTAGTTTCAAATGACTTTCCTTGATTCTTATACAGAAAATGTCTGTGAACAGTCATTCTGCTGTCACCTTCTTCCTGGCTCACAATTTTATAGATATCTACTGTATCCCCCTCTGCCATCTGTTTTTCAGTCTTGAAGAATCCTACTCAATTCTGTCTTTCCTCACAGGAAAGCTGCTCCGTAATTCAAGATTCTCCCCTCCACTCTTCCCAAACCTTCTTCTTTCATACCCTTTGTATGCAACTCAGGCAATGTGATGGGCTTATATAATGATTTAATGATATTTTATTATGATATTTTCTACTTTGGCATCATCTTTGCTCCTAATCACATATTTGCTTCTTTTGACCCTTACTGAATGCAAAACTGATACATTTATGGAACACCTGTTTCAGGGTCAGTTCCCTAAATGATTATCACCTCAAAATCCATTATTTTATAGGTAAAAATTAGGATTATTTTTTAACAAAATACCACTGACATTTAGCTACATAGAATCCCATTTTGCCATTTGGACATCCAAAATGCTAGTACCAAGATAGTGAACTAAGCCCGATGCAGTTTTTTTTTTTTACCAAGAATCATCCCGCTAAAAAAGAAAACAATAAATGCATAATGCTTCTGCATAAGATCATAATAAGATCAAAATAAGTTTTGGCATATTTTCTGGAAAACATGGAACTAGTTTTGACTACAAGTTTTTGCTTGTTCTTTAGATTCTACATCTATGACTACCTCATACAGACTGTGGCTCCCCAGAACTGCCTAATTATTTTCTAATGAGAGTGTGATTATGATATGAGTTATCACTTCTTTGAATAGAAGTAGATTAATCAGTAGTTCTAAAAGGAAATGACATTTCTTTTTAAAATATCGTTTATATAAAAATAATTCTGTATCTCATTAGATTTAAGAAATGAGATTTACAATTGTAAAGATATTTGAAATTACAGAATATTTACTGAAGTCATACACTTCAGTACTTTAATTAGCAACAGAGGGTATCAGAACATATACTTTGCAAAATAATGAAGTCATGCTCTTTAAGATAATTTTGTTTGCATCAAAGATAATATCTGGGCATCACTGAGCTTGAAAAGAACGCAGACAGTTTATCAGCACAACCTGTGACTTCAGAATAGTCGTCACATCTGTAGAGACTCATATAGAAAGAAGAAATAATTGTCATTGACAAAACAGGAAGAAAGTATTGACAAGAAAATCCTCAATGCTACAGATCAGACTGAAAGTGGAGAAAATCATGCATCATTACACTTCTGAAACTACACGACAGGAAGAGAAAGCATCACCTCCCCAATAGAGTAACCAAGTAGAAACCTAGTTGTCCTAAATTTCCTCTACAGTGGCAGAAAGAAGGGGCAATTCAGCATTAGGTAAGTAACAAGACGAGTATTTAACTTCAGATGAAGGATTAATGCAATATTAATAAATTGTATTAAAATTACTTTGGTTTTTATTGGTAGAGAACAAAATTAAAAACTACCATCTCCCAGTTATAAATTCCAGTGATAACTAAATGTTTATATTCCCTGAACATGACCAAAATTAATCAAACATTTTACAGAGTTATGCTATGATAAAAAAAAAACAATACTTCTCTAATAAAAGGCACTTAAAAAATACCATAGTGACCAAATGCAAAGGTACATGTGAGTAGTTTTAAAAGCAGATGCACAGGCTGCCTTGTTATCTCTTCACAGCAGTCCAGAATCATTTCAGCTAGTGCAGGACAGCCAGCTCAGAGCTTCAAGAAAATCTTGACTAAGCAGCCTAGAGAACACAGCAGTTACTTCCAGCAGTTTATACATTTATAAACCTATAAGATCAACGACAGCCTCTGTCACCAGAAGCAAGGTGTCCTCTGGCATCCTCCACAGCGCTATGGATTCTCCATGGACCTTACTGTGATACTGTTAATTTCTAGAGAGTGGGCTTTCAAAGCATCTTCACTTTGGCATACTTTATTTTCTACTTTTCTTTCGCTTAATTTAACGCCTTACTACTTAAGCTAAACACCCTATCAGAGACAGCTCTTGCATTTATATCAGAGCATGCAAACCAAACAGAAATAAAAACAGTAAATGGAACATACTAGATTCAAAGTACTCTAAATGAAAAATTAGTAAAACTCTAAGCAGGGATAAAATGTTCCAGGAAACATTTCCTAGATATTTCCAATTTCCACTGAATCTAGTGCAACCACAGCCTATGGAAAATTGGAATCATGGAATCATCAAGGTTGGAAAAGACCTCTAAGATTATCCAGTCTAACCGTCTACCTATCGCCCATATTTCCCAATAAACCATGTCCCTGAGAACAACATCTAAATGTTTCTCAAACACCTTCAGAAACGGTGACTCCACCACCTTCCTGGGCCACCCATTCCACACCTGACCACTCTCTTGAAAAAGAACTATTTGCTAACCTCCATCCTGAATTAATTAATTAGCAAAACATAGCTCCTAGAAGCTTCATCAGCAGTATGAGCATAAGGATCAGAATGCAGAACCATTCTGAGCACTGTAATGAAATGAAAATGTGCAAAAGTACACATACAAAAGCAACAGAACCTGCAAGCACACTATACTAAGAAACTAGATGCATGGATTTGTGATGCTACAGAGGAGCCCAAGGCAGCTCATGCACAGACTCAACACATTCTCTTGCTCAGAGAATGTGCCCACCTGAGAGGCAGGCACACATAAAGTGCCTGTATCAATTGTAGGGATGGAGGAGACAGGATGGAAAATGAGGGAAGGGATGAAACCCATCAGGCCATGCGTTGCTTTATGAAGAATACTACCGTAGCAACATAACGAAATTAGTTTCTAGATTTATTTTTTAAATTTTCCCAGCCTGTAACAGTTCTGCAAAGCTGAGTAACAAGGTATAATTCTATGTCTAAAAAAAGGTTTATGGATATAGACTTAGAGAAATCCCTACCAGGCCTGCAATGCTCAGATGCTTCCCACCTTTCCTCCTCCTCCCCACCCCAATTAAATTGTTCTATTCTTTGAAAGAGAGTGGAAAAAATGTACTCATGGGAAGTAATTCTCTCATGGGAAGGACCAATTCTAAAATAGATTGACTGCCTAAACAGCTCAAATTCTTACAAAACTGCTCAGGTTTACCAAGCACCCCACCTAAAAGATGCAGGTAATAGAAATGCATTTTCTATAGTTTCTATTTAACTGCACTATAGTTTTATTTAGACTGCAGCTGAAAATAAAATAACAGCTCTGTGAGCTTTTTTCTTCTATCTAGGATCAAATAATGATGAGGAACTACACCCAAATGACCCACATAAAGCTGTTAAATTTAAAACTTCACAGAAATTTTATTCAAATTTTCTTCTTTACTGCATACTGGCTGATCTGAAGTCAGACTACTAATTCATCTTCTACAAGCCAAATAATTGTGCCATTATTATGATATTAGATATATTGCTGCATGAATGACCACTAAGATTGGACAAATGCTTCTGCATGAAGTTAAATGCTTAAGGTCAAAAAGGGAGAGTGTGGCAATAAACAAAGCATTCTTCTGATTTTTTCTTCTAAATCAAAATCCTGAAAACAGATCTGGAATGTAGGTCTTTGGAGGAATATTATTATTAAAAAATAAAAATAACAAAAAAAAGGAAAATAGAAACTAATTAAAAATAAACTTTTGTTAAAAATATGCTTTGTAGATTCCACATTTACAAATCAGTCTCTAGTCCAAAAATAAAGGAGACCGTATTTTGCAAACTATCATCCTAAAATAAGCACAGAAGAAGGACAGCAAAATGTAAAAACTAGTGCTCCAAGAGTGCATGAATAGAACAGCAAGTGACAGTTTTGCAAGTCTGCATCCAAACCAGCAGAACATGCCCTCAATCCTTCCAGGACAGGGGCTGTGGTTATGTCAAAACACCTCTGAACACGAGATCTAATCCTGAACAAACGCCTTTCCCAAATGAACTCAAAAGACACAGTAAGCCATGCTCTAACAGTTTAAAATAATAAGTTTAAAATGTAACACAAACAGCCCTTAACCTGTTTTCTGCAGTACTATTTCCAGCGCATTATGATGTTTTGGAAACAGGTCAAATATCAGCTAGTGAAAACAGGAGAGATTACCCTGAATGGTAGGACAAAGAACTGTTTTATGGACACTTCAAACAAATGGTCGAATCTCAAAATGTAAAACAAATTCATCCAGCATTTGTAATAGCATTTAGGTCTTCCAAGACCAGCACACCATCGTGTTGCTGAAGTCGGAAAAGTTTAAAGTTATGAGGAAATAAGACTAACCAAGAATATCAGTAACCTTTTAACAGAAAGTTTCTTGCCACCATATGCTCAGCACTGTGCTTTCTCACAGAGCAGAGTACATGCAGGGTAAGCTGCTCACTACATGCCCCAGTGCCCACTCACCGCTGGCCAACAGGGCACTGCGGCAGCACCAGCACCAGCCTCTGCAGCCTCTATTCCAGAGGGTCCCATGGATTTCTGCATGGTGTGCCTGAGCTGATATACGCTGATGATACTGAGCACTTCAGGCTAAGATGTTCCTGGGGGAGACATTCCTCAGTGGGATGTGGGCTATGCACCAAATGCACCATAAGGGGTGCTTTAGGTTGCTCTTCAAGTCTTTTAACTCCTCCGTCCTCACAGTAAGGTCACAGCATTACCAATATTTGGAGCTTCATCGGTACAATCAGGGAGCTTTAGCACAGAAGTGGAGATGTTCTTTTTTGGATGGATCTTTGGATGTAGAAAGTTGAAAGCTTTTTTATAAGTATTATTATGTTATGTTTATTACTCGTGCTGTGGATTTTCTCTTTTCTTAATTTAAGAAATGAACAGAGTGAAAGGGACAAAATATTACTCAAACATAACATGAAAGCATGCAATTATACTCTCATTCTGGAATTAAACAAAAAAAGTCTCATAAGAAGAGGATCATTGCATTTTCTAGACATGGATTGAGTTTCTGAATGTCTCTACACTAATATCAAACAAAGCCTGGAGCTTAAGTCACTTGCCAATATATTGTACTCTCCAAAATCAAAAGAGTTCTTGTTAAAATAGAGCATCACTGGCAGGGCCTGACAGTTAACAGAGAAGAGGTTCTTTATAACAGTGCTGTAGAGAATTCTGTGGAAAAACAACTCTAAAAATAACTTTGAATTTTGTGGGGGAAAAAAAAAGAGAGTGTCTAATAAAACACAATGAATTAAAGCATGCTTTTATGACAACTTACTCTCCCTGTTGACAGTAGGGAGAAACCACAGTTTCCCTGATTTAGACAACTTACACAGCACCCCACATCCAGAGTTAAACTTCCTGCCTCTGGAACGGCAGACTGGTCACAGCCTGTGGTGACAAGAACTTCCATTCCTAGCAGACCACAAGGAGCTGTTCACATGAAGAGCATCCACAAAAACCCAGACTTGAGATATACAAGACTTTTATTGCCTTGGTATTTATTTCAGGTTTCTAATTTTAGCAGATTTTTGCACTTGTACTATACTTTTACTTCCCTTTCCTAAGGGGAGTAAACAAAGGAAGAACAGTCTATTCTTCTATCAAGCATGGAGAAAAGTACAACAAGAAATAGCTGGCATTCACAGAATTGCAAAGTCACGGATACGACACAAAGCAAAACTTTGCACTGTGGTCCCACACAACCACACACCTTTTAAAAGTAACAGACCTAAATTATCCATGTTTTAAACCTAACTTCCCAAACAAACAGGTTCAAGAACCACAAAGTTACAATTCTGTACTTTCTTAAAAACTACTTTTGCCTTTACAAATCTCAGAGTGGGTTGAATTAATACCATTTGGATTTTCTGCTTGGTCCGGTTTTTGTTTGTTTTTAAGGAAATCTTCAATTTCCTTAAGTTTACATCAATCATTTCCGTTTTGTAAAGTATTTTTTTAGCAGTTCCAAAAAGACGAGTGTGTAGAATAAAGCAGCATTTTCTGTGGAAAATACAATTGGATTGTCACTAATTTGAATGGCGTCAACTGGCACAGGCTGCCCAGGGAGGTGGTGGATTCATCATCCCTGGAGGTGTTCAAGAAAAGGGTGGATGTGGCACTGAGGAATATGGCCTGAAGCGGTCATGGGAATGGGTTGACGGCTGGACTGGATGATCTCAGTGGTCTTTCCAACCTTAACAATTCCATGATACAGGTGCAAACAACGAACGTATGGCAGTACTACGGCAAACAAAGGCTGAAGCTAACCTGTAAAAATTCAAGTTGAACTGCTGTGAGTGGTAGAAATTAAGCCGGAAAATCACTAAGATCCAAAACATACATAAATGACAAGGCGGATGTGATGCCAGCTGCCATATGTAAGTACCAGAGTGGAATTTACATGCAATTTACATAGCAGTTAAGTAAACAGGAAGGCAGCCGTTGAATCTATTTAAATAAAAATTGGAGCCTTGTTTATCTGTAGAAATAGGCTACATAGTAGCTTAAAACTTAAATATTGCAGAAGCAAATTACTGAATGCATGGTAAAAGAAAAAAAAAGAACGGATGAATCTTAAATGCCTTTGATTTTTAGAACACCACAAAATGAGGATTGCAACCTAAAGCATTAACACTGAGACCTGAGCCTAATTCAGCAACTGTTCAAATAAGGACAACAACACAAGTGAAAATTTCCAGGGATGGTTACTTTTCTCACAACAGAAAGGTCTGGGTTTGGTTAACTTCATATTAAAGAAGGATCTGAAAACAGTATTGTGGCTTCACTCGTTCTGCATGTGATTTCCAGTTCACCTGCTCCTATAAAGGTATATTTAAGACACACGCCATGCACGTGTAAAGCAACCATAAAACAGGTAAGTACTGAAACAGTTTATGTGAAGCCCATCACCTCACATCTACCACACACATACTGTAAGTGCCTTATTACTGACACCAAAAATTGTCTTGTACCTGCTCACCATATTAATGCCCTAAGCTAAAAAAAAAAAAAAATTTTAAACGTGAAAATGTAAAATGATATACTTTCCCTTGCACAAATTTCTTATGTTTGAAAACCTGTAACTTATCGTTTTTCATTTTAAATATTTTTCTTGCTTGTTCTTACTTCAGATGTTAAACTACTGTCTACAGTAGAAAAATCTGTAGGTGTTTAAAAGAATTATGTGATTATGACTTTGGAGAGACTCTGGATGATTAACCTAAGAATCAAGATGAGATGTGAAGGCTTTTTTCTGTTCTGTCCCTCCTACCGTAGTCTGGCTTGTTAAGGATTCAACCACTCTGCCACTTTAATTAAAACAGTGAGAACTACTAATGCACATCTGACTCATCCAAAAAGAAAAAAAAAGCAAAACCAGCAAAACAGAGGGGATACCAGACTTGAAATTCTATTTAAAACATGTAAAAAGCTGGATGAGAATATTAAAAACATTTCAGAGAGTAGGAGGGGAAGAGTTCAGAACACCTTCGTAACTTCTGTATACATTTCAAAAACAAGGTACAAGTTTATTTCTTCTTTCTTCTATATGTGGTAGTTTCAAAACATTAATTGGGAAGAAAATAGTTATAGCTTTTTGCTTATCACCTGGAATGGCTTCAACAACTTACCATTCGGCATTTTAGAATGCTCTTAACAAGAAAGGACTACTACAGAACTATTTCCTAGAACAAGAATTTCAAGTTTGTATTTTAATTTTATGATCAATTTCGAAACCAGCATACCCATTTTATCTTATCTAGAAATGTTCAGCTATATTCACTCATCTACATGGCCTAAATTCTTCAAAAACTTCCATGAAATTGCAGAGGCTCCACATGCAGATAAGTGATCTAGTCAAAATCCTGAAATTTAACTACAAAACAGCAAAACTGTTAATCAGAAAAACAACAATCAACAGCTGTAATTATCCTAAAAAACATATTAAAAATACTTTCCTTAACTGATCAGTTCAAAAGTGGAAAGTGCCAGTTAAGGTCCTCAGTTTTCAGTAGCAGAAAGTCTAGCCCCACTTGGGCCATTCTCACATTACAAATCAATCATCCCAAAAATATAAAATTTATCTTGTCTGTACACAAAGCTAGTTCAATCTCTGCTAGCAGAAGTACAGCCACTCCGGGCCAGATCAAAGTTGCATCTCATTCATCACCCTATTCCTGCCAGTGGCTGAAACGTCCATCTTCCCAAAATGGATGAGCACAAAAATGAGGCAAACATGACAGCAGCCAAATAACTTGTCCAACCTGCAATAATTTACCATACAGACTTCTCGGGCCACACATGGTATTTAACAGTCTTCAGTGAAGAAGCTGAAGACCTTAAACCATCACCTCTTGAACTGATGAAGATTTAGCACTGTGGCAAGGACTTCTATGCACTGAAGTACCCACATTTGAAGACTGACTGATCACCTTTTTTATTTGTTCAGATGCTGTTTACAAGCTTCCTATACTGGAAGAAACAGTGAAAAATTGTTTCTTATTTACTCTTTTTGTGACACAATTTTATACATTTTTATCTCCTCGCTGACACTCCCATGCCAGCATGGAGTCCTAGCCTACTTCACCATTCCATGTATAGAATTTGTTTCACATCCTCCAACAACCACATCACTTTTCTCAATCCTTTCCCTATTATATGAGATGGTAAGCACAGCACTGAGTGAAATATTTTATAGATGGGATGCTAGATATTGATACGCTGGTCACTTTTCCCTAACTTTCTGCTTATGATCCTATTACAACACTGAGCTGTGACTTTCATGAGGCTGGTACCTCTCCAATATTGACACTAATGACACTGTACACCACCAGTAAATGTAAACACTTTTCCCCCATGAGCTTCGTTTTACATTAGTAACACTTTGATGCACACAGTATCTCTCTCTTAGAGTTTTCCTTATTATTTTTTTTTCCAGTAACCCCTCCATTTTTCAACTCAGAACAAGTCAGTATGATCAATGCTTAGCTTACAACTGCAGGAGGCCATAATTCCTACTCTGGCTTCTCCCACCTGCTTCCAACTGCAACCTCTCTTTCTGCTAAAGGGAAGAAAAATCCAGGGAAAAAATCCCCAAGGCAAATCAAGCTGGGCGAAATTTAGAATCAGTGTGCAAAAGAACCCCACAAGCAACACTGCTGAGGCAAGACAGGGAAGAGAACAGACGAATATTTGCAGCAGAAGAAGGAATAAGTCACCACCTTTCTTCTTTCCTTATTTTGGTGGCAGGGAGCTCATCGCCTGCCTCTTTCCCCCCTGGGACTGAGGGTGAATCTGGGCTTCAGTCTGCTTCCACAGAGAGAGACCGTCCTTCTGCTCACGTCCAGCACATTTCCAGGCACCACTTCTGTCAGCTTTCGTGCCTAGGCCACCATATAAGCCCTAATTCAGTGGAAACCTGCCCCCTGCTGCTCCACTGAAAGGGGTTTCAGATTGATCAAACTGAAATGCATCAAGCATACCGGTGCCAGCACAGAAGTTGGGAGTAAAATGAGATTTTAAACATGGACTTAAGCCATCTGTAAAATTATAGGAAGGATCTCTTCCACTGAACTTTTTACCACACCTCAAAAATTGTGTAATAACATACACAGCACAAATACTTGAAGACTAAACACGTGGTTCACTGGACTCATTGCTGATTTCTCAGAAGGAACAAAATTCTGATGTTACAATAAATGCAAGTGAGTGTCCCTTGACATTTTTCCTGTAGTTACACTGAATCACACACATATACACATCAGCATCTTCCCATACTCTCAGTCTGTGCAGTACAAGTGGCCTTGTCTTAGAAAACTATTGATGTTCTACTTAGGCTTCAGATTATCTTAACTACAGAACGCTGACTTGATTAACTTGACATTCTACATTGTAAATTATAAAGAAGAAACAAAGCATTTTTGAACAAGTGTAGATTTTAACAATGTTGACAACCCATGAGTGGAAATTTATAAAGAAGAGAATGATCTCAATTTTGAGCTGGAACAGTCTGCCACAGGTAAAAAGCTCCTATGTTGCGCTGTGCAAACAGGATTCCTTTGCCGGTTGTTGCCTTTTCCTTCTCAGAAAGGAAGTGAATCATGCAATATTTTTATTCACCGATACTTGAACCTTACTTTCTCAGATCCCTCTATCGTTTAAAACAATCCAGAGAGAGCAAATGCCACTCCCAGCCCAGGAACTCACCTTGTCAAAGGCCTGCTGAATTGCAAATATCATTTTCCTGCATCCCAACAGGCCTATCAACACTGCCGACTGGGCTTACCAAGCCTTAGATCAGATGACTTTCCTAACATGATCCAGTTCTGTTCTGTTCTAACTTCAAAGCTTAAACATCTTTACTGCAACAAAAACATACCAGATTTTGGGCACGGTGAACTTAAAACATTTGTTTTGATCTATAATAGGTGCTTTCATTTTTCAAACATGTCTTTGATGGCATTTAGATCTCTTGCTCCCAGCTGATGTACCCAGATCACTGAATTGGGCAAACACACTCCAAGATTGTTTCCTAGGGCTTTTTTTGTTTTTTTTTCTTTAGATTCAGAAAACTTTTTTTAAAATGTTATTTTCAGTGTTATTGCTGGACGAGGCTAGCAGTTAGAAGAATTCTCCAAGATTTGTCTAACAGCTTTAATACTGATTACAGATAAAAAGATCTTCTCATTTCACAAATAACTATTTGTTGCCATTCATGACAAACTAAGGAGGATGTTACACTGTGAGCACATTGCTACTTGACATGCATTCTAATAGGATGGCTTGTCTCAGTGCTTTCATTTTTAGAAACACATGGGCAATGTATCAAGGAAGGTGTGCCATATATGCCAAGTTCAAAGGTGAAAACACTACATTAGTTGTAAGTCCATAGCTAAATTAAAACACTAATGAAAATCTTATTGGAATTCCACAGCCAGGGAACCATAGATGTTGTTAACCCTTCCTCCTCCACTTTCCCTTTCAAGAATGAAGTCCCTACTCTGGAGGATTATAATAACAGTTCCCAAAATCTGTGCTAAACGGATTGCACTTTCGTGCCTTCTCCTTTTCCATCCTTCTCAAATCTTTGTCAAAAAGAACAAGAATGTTTCAACAAAGCTTTACAGTTCCGCCGCTGTTCAGAAGATCTCTTGAGACAGCAAGTTAAATGCCTTACACCACACAGATCAACAGCTGCCATTGATCTGTGAGATAGAAGATAAGAATGATACTGGATTAACTAATGATGGAGAGAGACTGAAAAAAACAAACTATTACAAGGCTAGGATAACCTGCTTTGCTCGTCATTTTTGAGAAGAAGTGATAGGAACATCATTTCTTCTCCTGAACATTTCAGCAGACATTCAGGATCCAGCAAAAGGAAAACAAGTCTTAACCTTCATCCCCTCAAACTGAAAGGAGCTGGGTGATAAGGCTCTGCAAGTATAAACAAGCCTGTGCTTTGCAACTCGGCTCTTTCACCTCAACCCTCAAGCAGCAGCTGACTTTGCAATTATTGAATGGGAACCATCTAACCAAGAATAGTTGATGACTCTTCCTTATTATTCTTGTTTCATTTTAATATATATTAAACCCCAAAAATCTAAGCACTGTGACAGTCTGACAACCTCAATATCTAACCATTCAATAAGACAAAATAAATGTTTGCCTATGGAGAAGGTACTGGCAGATGAGAGTCACAAACCTTACTAGGATTGGGCTACATAATTCGAGTATATGGTGTGACGCATAAACCCTGCTGGGCAAAATAAATGAGCATTCATCCAGATTAACACACTGTTTCTTGTCCAGAATTGCTGCTGAATTCAAGAGTTGAAACGCAACATTTTCTTTTAGTTGATGTGTTGAAGTTTGCAAACTGCTGTTACAGCAATAGTGAGGACTACAATTAAAATAAAAATCCACAAAACAACTTGGAACAAATGCAAGTAAACCCTGGGAGAATTTTTAAGATCTACGCATAAATGGTTATTACTATTGGGAAAAAAAAAAAAAAAAAAAAAAAAAAAAAGAGAGAGAGAGAGGAAAAAAATATATCTCAATGAATATGCAAATACTGCCTTCACACACCTTCTCTCCTCCCTCCACCATGCCCCATCATGCCCATCATGCAGGCTCTGGCATTTCCTGATGCCTCAGTAAACTGGTGCAAACTTGTGCAGAGGGGGACAGGACAGCTGGTGCAAGGCCAAAATGCAGTGGTGGGGCACAATCACACCTTGCAGCTGCCAAATTGCTAGGTTGAGGACAGCCTTTCTATGGGAGTCACTTGCAAAACTTCTTTATCCCCCTGTGGTTCAGTAGAAGCCATAAGTAATCTGGGTAAGCTTGTCCTGGCATCAGCACCAAAATCCTGCTACAGAAGGGGCCAACCGGAAATCCGGGATATATCCACCTAGGAGACAGCTGGGGCAGCTTAAGGTATCACTGGTTCTCTTGATATTTGTTTCTGTGCCAGAAATGAATCCTCCTGCAGCAAAGTGAAAAGAGATGTGGACAACCTTTACTGCACCCAGGATTCAGTGGGGGGGGACTGAAGACTAATCCCAGCAGCCCAACGCAGCAGCACTGCTGCCCTGCTGGCTGCAGGCAGCTGTTCCCCACGGCACTGTGCAAGCATGTGCCAAGGGCTCGAGAACAACTGCCAAATCCCACTGTGACATCCAACAATTTCAAGAGAGTACAAGCAGCACTAAAAGTAAACTGGAGTACAATAAAACCAGTACAGAATGACCACTGCGAAACCTCCCCGCCTCCACGATCCACACCTCACATAAGACATGGAGATTTAAAGATGACACTGGTCTGAAGAATTAACAAAATGTCCTTGAAGTGAAAGCAGTGTGAATGTAAAAGGGTTTGATAATCGAACATGGGCCCCTTTCATTTTGCCTACCATAGGCTGGGATCATTTCAGACATAGCACAATCAGATCCTGAGGCAAAGTAATGACTTCTGCTGTGCTGCTGAAAACCCCAAGGATAATTCAAATACAGCATTGATGAGCCCTAGAGGGAGATGCATCAAGCTTTCCTAAGGCAAGAGTGTTATAATCATCAGCACAAGTAAAAATAAGACAGAAAAAGGAGTGTGAGGTGAAGATGAGTATTTCAGTCAGTGTAGGTACAAATTGACACAGCTCATTGAAATCAGAGCTTTACCAGCCTCAGTCCACAGCTGTTTCCTTTAGGTTAAATGTTTGCAAACGACACTTGTAGCAACAGTGGGAATGGCGATAAAAAACATTTACAAAAGAGCACTGAAGTGTTAAGATTAACTTCATAGAAGTGCAAGAGAACTCCAGGTGAATTTTTAAATTCAGCATCTCCTGTTAATAAAAAGGCAAAGGAATACTTAATAAGTTAAATGTTACATTTAGCTACTGCTATGCGGAATGAACGCTTCAGGACACTGCATGTACGTGTGTTATTATGCTTTACTGGAAGCCATTACACATCATTTCTTAAAACTGAGGTCTCATTCCTTCTAAAAAAGCAAAAGCTGAAAAAAAAAGTCCTCCTCAGAGTATACACCCCCTGCCTTTCACCAGTCACCTTCATTTGGAAGAAATATAAACATGCATCTTTCACATGAGAACCCCCATCTTTAAAGAACCAAGTCACTTAAAGGGAAACTCCTAAGCAAACAAATGACAGTCCAACAACAAAAGAGAGGCAAGCATCTCCTGTGAATAAAACATTTCCGTTTTGTGCTTATATCCTTACTGAACCTGATTAAGTAACAGCACCACATCTTAATTACGAGTTTGCAGATTCCAGTTCAACATGAGGTAGACCTGCTCTGAAGTATGCTGATATAACAATGTACAGCTGCCAAAAATGTGAAATAAATAAGTAAATAAATGAAAGCAAGAAACCCTAAGGAATACACAATATGCTTTAAGCAAAATAGGGTAGAGTTAACTGATTTACAAAAAAGAAACCAGTCATGTCAGCAACACCAGAGCAGTAATTATCAACACCTAAACATAGCCACCAAACTTAACTAGCATGAAGGCCATAAAACTAATGTTTTTTGCCCCTTAAGTTTAACACAAACAGTACATTTTGTAATTTATAGAAATTGCCTCTTCCCTTAAGATTTGCATTCTGAACTGAAATTAACATATCAAATAAAAATGAAAAAACTTACAAACTCTTAAATTTTCATCTTAACATTCAGTCAGTGATTCACTCGGAACACATCATCTCCTCTGATACTTTGATGACACAGCTCTACACAACAGCAAAGAACTCCAGTCTGGCCCAAGAAACTGAGGTCTGTGTTTTGATGGATTTCTAACATATGCACAAGGACAAAATTGTAACTGAAAGTAGACTTTTGTATTACGATAAAATTATATCACTGAATGCTAACATCAGTAACAAATATGCCTAAATTACCCAGAAAGAAACTTTAATATTTTCAAACTCCACTTAAATTTTATATTACAAAACTTTGATTCCTATCTCAAGAAGACTTGATTAAAAAAGAACTACATTACTTGAAAAAACACACCAGGTGAGACACAGCAATACCTTCCTCTCTCAACCGTCAAGCCTCTCATCAAACCAAGCACTCATTTACACATGGCTTTAAAAAAGATCAGAGCACAGGAATTACAGAGAATATAATTCCTAGTTCACCACCTCAAACTCTCTTTAAACAACATAAATGTTGTTACAGTGAAAATAAGAAATACTTTCTGCAATCACAGAAGCAGCGTGCAATTGAACTCTGCGGACCAGCAAAACGAATATTAAATTCCTGCCAATATTTTCCCCTATGAATGCTACGTAATCCTTCTTAAAAAAAAAAAAAAAAAAAAAATTCACTTCTACTTTTTCACTTAGCAAGAATTATTTTCTTTCTTGATTGCCTCCTGATTCTTCATTGTTCAGATCTTAGAACAGATTATCAGCACTACTTGAAAAGCTACCTTGTTGCCCATGGTCTCTTTCACCAACTGACACAAGGAACAAAACAGATGCAGTTGAGGCTAAAAGGAAGGAGACAATGTTCCAGTTGATAATGTTCAGTGTTTGCAGTACACACAATGTAAATCACTCATGTTTACATCCACTAATTATCACAATGGGCCTATCTAACACAAATGCAGCAAATGTATTGTACGATCCTTGTAAATCCTTGTGCATCATTATCCATACTGACACTTAACTGCATTACACTCAGAATTGGTAGTTTTTAGCCATTTTTGTTCATACTAAAATACAGATGATATCATTTCACTTCAGGATAAAACACTCCAATAAACTGTATGTTCCTTTTCTATCAAAAAATATAATAACCAAATTCTGACCCTAAGTGTACTCAACGAGTAGTCTTGCATATATTTTGTAATTTTGAGTATTTGCAGTTTACATTTGATTACTTAGAATGAGCTGGTACCAGCCAAAAATACAAAAGTCATAGGCAAAAATAGTTTTCTACAGAGAAACAGCTACAGTTTGTCCAGTGATTGTCTCACAACAGCTTCCACAGAAACCAAAATGATGTTTAGCCACATTTGCTATTGGTGAATTAAGATGAGATTGCCCAAGAACAGGAACATTTCTGTATTACTTGGTTTATGACAAGCAAATCAGTCACATGTCTTGAAGGAGTTAAACTATTACATTGTAATATAATTCAGTAAAAAGCTTTCTCTGTAACAATTATGGATATAAATTTACCACAAAGCAAAAAAAGAAAGAAAAAATAAAATCTTATTTAGAATCTGCTGAACATTTAATAGATGGAAAGCATAATTAACTATGAATAACTCAGAGCATCAGAAAGTAAGACGCAATAGTAATATATCGCTCTGAAATCGCCCAGGGAGGTGATGGAGTTGATGGTTGGACTAGGTGACCTTAGTGGCCTTTTCTAACATTAATTATTCTTTGATACCTGGATTATTACAAAACCTTTGTCAAAAATACACACATATAGAAGTACACTAAGTACCACCATATTTTCTTTCATATATGTCTATAGCTTTCCTTTGCATAATCTATCTTTCTGTGATGCACCACTACTTCAAAACAAATCTAAAAACAAAAAATAGTGACAATTCAAATGCAGAGGATAATAAAGGGAAGCACTTGCAAAGGACAGCAAGCAGATGGTATCTAAACACATGGAGAGGACAACAAAACGAGGCCTGGGGCAGGGTGAAGGGAAAGCTCTGGCATAAAGCTGCACTATAAATGACTCTCAGATTTCTTCTCACAGGCAGCAGCACACAAACTGCTAGCTGTGGACAGAATAACTACATCTTAGAGAAGTTCGGAGAGCCAGGAAGCTATTCGCACCACAGCAGCTTTCAGGAGTTCCAGAAGGAAACAGGTCTGCATGGCAATCAGACTCTGCTGACTTCTCAGCAGCTCGGACCAGCGGAGCAGAGTGACCAAGTACCATGCGATAACCATGGCCAGGCCGCCTGTGAGAGAAAAGCAACAAGCTAGAAGAAACACAAAAATGTAGAGTGGAGTAAATCTAAAAAATTTTGCTTCAGAGCAGGCCAGGAAAGAGCTGGCAGATGCCTGGGAAGACGGAGCCCAAAGCAGCTCACACCTGTCTGCAAGGAAGTCCCAAGCAGGCTATTTTCAGCAAAGGGCAGGAGTCCTCAGCTGCCAGGCACTGTGACCTGGGAGGGAACGGAGAGCAGCATGCAAAGAAAGGTACTGCAGGCTCCACAGAACTGCTTCTGTAACTGTCTTTCAACTACGACACTGGTACCTAAACATTAATGTCTGTGATCATTCTGAGCTCTCAGCAGTTGCGCACCGGCTGCCATCAAGGCTGATTGCTGGGCTAAACACCTCCGGTCCGAAGAAAAAAAGAAAGTCATATCAGCTCTTTCATACAAGAGTTGCAAATAAACAAGATAAATAAGTAGAGAAAAGGACTGTTCAACACATGAACACATCGAATCCTGTCAGAGTTTAAAGTGTGTGGATTAAAGAATTTCATAAATATCAATGACAAAGCTGAAGGAATTGAGAAAAATTACTTGCAGTTACAGATGCCTCGATGTAGTAGGCATAAATGAAACAGCAAAAAACACTGCATCTGTGATCTCAGGAAGGAGAGTTGGGTGTTTTTTCTCATTCTCCCTTTTTTTCTTCATTTTTCCCTGAGCACAGTACTAGCTAGACAGGCAGACTTGAAAACATCAGCAGAACAGTGGCCTGTTGCACAGTGTTTCTGCTCCACTCCTGCAAACAGAGCTCTGTTTACATTCTTTGTAAATAAACAGGGCTGCACACACACACACAGGCACAAAAATCTCACAATCCTCAAATCACAATCTATTTTTCTTCCTGAGAGAAGCGATTTGGCAAAGCCTCAAGCATTAGTTAGCTCTTGGGCTCTTACATTAGAAACATTACTTGCCAGGTTTTCCAAATACAGATGTCAGATAGGCAAATATTGGCTAACCAGTGTTGTGGGCTGTTTTTCTGCCTGCAAAGTTACCTTGTAACAGAACTGAGCAATCTCTTGATACTTGCAGGTCAAATTAATGATAGCCTTCCTGTCCACTTTAAAGATGGCTCTTCTAAGCAAGGATATATGACTGCTTTGGGGCTGGTTGTTTTTGCACATGTATTGTTTTTTACTGGTACAAAAAATTTCTTTTAATTGCCACCATCAGACAGCTCTTTTATATTCTGGACCAGAATGAGCAGAGGCAAGATGCCCAGTCTGAACTGGGTTATGTTCCAGAACTCCTTACTTACTATACTGTGTGTCCATATGCTACTTCACCTCAACTGGGTTTTGCAACAAATGCAGAGGACAAGTTTGATGGAGTAAGTAGCACTTACTCGTGTGTGGTCGTTACTGAGCTTTGCCTTCATTAGACATATGAGCCTAACTACTCCAGCAGGTGTAAGTCTGAAGCACAGATATATGTTACACACTTTGTAAGAAGACACTTGCTTTCCTTTCCAGACACACAAGTCTATAAAACACAGTTAAGTGGACAAAACTCTCCAACTCAAAATTAAATAAAACAGAGAAATGTTAGTAAAGGAATTGATGATTTTGCATCTTCAGCTGATTGTAATCTTTTGGATGTCAGTGCCAGACTGTCAAAAATCCAAACAGGCCCAAGTCCAGTTCTGACAGGTGCGACTGAAGCCTGGTGTTAGATTATCTGATTAAAGGGCAATCACTGTAAATACAGAGGCAGCAAGAATCAGCGGAAAAACAAAGGGTAGAGAAATCCCAGCAACCTAATCTGTGAACAGGGAGCTCCTGAATCAGCTCCTCCCAACATCATCAATTAAATCATTATCTTACAGTGAAAAACCCACCAAGATGAACGAGGAAGCTCTCTCCCCAAAGAGCACCTTGAACGTTAAAGGTTACTGCCTTAGGAATACAAGATTTATGGGATGTGGGAAGGAGTAATACTTTGGGATTGGGTAAAATTTGCCATAGGGTTGTGGAAATATGCAAGACAATATGAAATATTTAGGGAAAGGCACTAGAGGTGGACAAAGACAAAGGTGGATAAGGGAACAACAGGCATACAAAAAGAGTAAGGAAAGAGGAGGATGAAAGGGGCAGGCCCAGTGCAGATGGCTCAGAACACTTGTCTGACAGCCTTGCCCTTAATCATGACAGCCTTGCCCTTAATCAAGACAGCCTACCCTACAGTGTCATTAAACTCTATTTTTATGTTCTCTGCGGGTGCACTTTGTATTTTGAGTGTGGGAACTCCAGTGAACTTAATCCCAACTAGCCAGCAGGTAGATAAGAGGTCCAAGCACCAACAACTGGAACAAGAATAAACCTCAGAGGTTCTATGGGCCAACAACTAGGGCATCAGACCTAGTAGCTGAGTAGCTGGAAAGCAGGAGGAGGACTGGGTTGGCCATACAGATCCTGTTTTGAGTGCTCCATATATGTTTGTGTGAGTGCCACCAAAAGCTCTGTTCTGAATCTCTGCTAGTCTGCGTGGCCAGCTACGTATGCATCTTATGTGTGTGCATGTATGTGAGTGCACACACCTACAGGGAATAAGTCTTCAGTCTCATCAGGGGCTGGCTCTGGACACAAAGCTGCAGCAGTCTTGCATTTAGCTATTTAGCTGGGATGGGAGGTATGCCCATAGGACCCAAAACCTTCCAGATTTGATCATTCTAACAACTGACATGGCTAAAAGAACACAAATTTCTTAGCAAAGCTATCAGTAAAAATTTGAAGGTGAAGAGTATAAATCTGTCATTTTGACATTTTGTTAACAATTCAGTATTTGAATGACAGCAGAAAAAATATTAGCACTCTCAGGTGCTACTTAGCTTCAACTGAACGTCCTCTGCATCTTTTTAAAGCCCTTGAAATTCCTGAGTGCTAAACACGTTCAAAAATAATTGTCACTGCATCTTTCCTATGTTTTCTTACAAAGTCAGGACTCAATTATATACCATTATAATGGAAGAGTAACACAAATAAAGCAAAAAGATAAGACATAGTAGATGTAAATTCAATTTCAGGACCATATTTAAAAGATATGCCTTAGAGAAACTTGTGAACATCATTCCGTAAAGAATAACAGCATCTTTAATTTCAAGTATTCTGTAGGAAAATCATGCATACTGTAGCTACGATACCAGAAGAAAAGATTACATGAATTAATAGCCTCAGAAATCCACCCAGATCCCCCCTTTCAAACATACTTGTAATAAAGTCAGTTCATTAAACTTTAATAAAGTACTTATTTTCTCGTGCACCAACAACCTGCTTGTAGGTGCTCTTCCACTGTGAAATACAAACATTCTGAGGAAGACCATCTTTTTTATTTGGCTTTCTAGATTAACACTCTAAAATATTAATTACCTGGAAAGCAGCCAAGTGAGATTTCAAACCAAGTATACAAAGGCTTCGGATTCTTATTTATTTTAGAACTCAGTGTTTTAATTGATAAACTTCTATTTCATACTCACTGTGCTTATTCAACTCTTCCCTATCTCTTAGGAAAGTCTTGGTCAAAAGTAGTATTTCAGTGTTCTCAGAAGTGGAGATCTCTCAGAGCTGTCACCTAACAGCAGTGAAAATTCCTGATTCTAGCTACATAAGCATCAGAATCCATCAGAAAGACCAACAAAACCAAAGATGAAAAAGTATCACTCTGAGAAGACCACCACACATGCTCTCCAGTGGGAAAGGTAATCCTTTTATAGAAAGATTCATATAGAATAGAGGTAATTCCAAACACCTTCCGTTATAGTTTATGGAACGGAATAAATAGAGGTTGATATGTTCATCTGGTACATGGGCATGGCAGGAACTGAATGCTTCTGAACAGTAGCTGTAGCAGCTGGAGAAGAGAGACAATGAGATAATACAAATGGTGATGATACAAAGCTGGGAGGATTTGCTGACACACCAGAAGGCTGTGCTACCAATTCAACAAGACCCGGAGAGACATGGACATAAAAAAAGAGTATGGACAACACATCAAAGGAGGCAATCCTCCTCCTCCTCCTCCTCTACTCTGCCCTAGTAATGCCACATTTTGATTACTGTGTCCAGCCCTAGGCTCTCTAGTTCAAAAACACAGGGATCTCCTAGAAGGAGCTCAGCAGAGAGTCACAAAGATGATTAAAGGCCTGGAGCATCCCCTGTGTGAGCAAAGACTGGGCAACCTGGGTCTGTTCAGCATAGTGAAAAGAAGTCTAAGTGAGGATGTGATAAATGTTTAAGTATCTAAAGGGAGGTGGGAGACAAATGGATGAGGCCAGGCTCTTCTCGGTGATGTGTAACGACAGGACAAGGGGCAATGGCCTAAAACTTGAATACAGCAAGTTCCATACAAACATGCAGAAGAACTTTTATACGGTAAGAGTGATGGAGCACTCAAACAGGTTTCCCAGAGAGGTTGTGGAGTCTCCTTCTATGGAGATATTCAAGACCCAGCTGGATGCCTGTCTGTGTGACCTACTGTAGGGTACCTGCTTTAGCAGGGGGTTAGACTTGGTGATCTCTTGAAGTCCCTTCCAACTCCTGCGATTTTGTGATTCTGTGAACCTGAGGCCCTGATGTTAGGATAGAAAATACCAAATTGGCTGTCCACCAGAAACCTCATGCATTTCTGAGTCTCCTTCCATTACAACAAAAAAATCACTGCTGGATATTTTGATACACTACCTGCAGTAATGGTTACAAAATAAAATTACATTGTGTCTTTATAGTATTATTAATGACAAAAATGGTTCTGTTTCTGCCAAAACTTGTTCTAGCATTTTAGCTTTGACAACACAGAAAAAACATGCAGCTTAAGAATAGTTTCCACACTACTATGGCCTTCTTTGACCCCCCAAAAGATACAAGCTATTCCCATGTACAGTAGTACTGTGGAGCAGAAGTAATAAGAGGTTGCTGCCTTTGTTGGAAGGCTGTGAAAACATGCCAGTAGGTTTTGTTTGGGCCTAAGAAGTTACTTCACGAAAAACAAAGCACTGAACTTTAAAAATGTTTCACATTACTTCAATGACATTTTTGCCAAAGGAGCTCTAAAAACTTCTTCCCTCTTTCCATGGAATTGTGCTGCCCAAGGTTTTTTTGGGAGGATAAGTCTTCAAGATTAACTAGCAAAATGTTGAAGTATCCACATTCATGAGCTTTCAAGAGAAGAAATATGATTGTTTACTAAACGTATGAATGATTTACAGTACAAACATATGTAATAGCAATTTGTTGCTTTGGAGGACATCAATATAAAGCTACAGTTTGAACACATTTATTAGAACAGCCTGAAAACCAGAATGGCCAAAGTTTCATCCATTTGAAACATCTGCTTGGGATGTGGTCCTGCCCTGGAGCACTGTCCAGCCACGATGAGAGGCGATCAACCAGGCTGATGGACGAAAGCCACTGAGTCAAGGAACTTAGTAGAGAACTGGCTCCTTTGTTTGTAACATAAACAATAGGCAGAACTTGGAGCTGCATGCGTTTGTTTCCAATTGGAGTTGTTAAAGAACAAAGAGAGAGAGGAAGAGAGAAGCAAAGGAAAGAGAAATAGCACATCATCCATCCAGTCACTATCAGCAGCATGCTTCTGGTAGGTGCCCTAGATGAAATTACTTTCACATATGTTTTTTTTAGGTCAACACTGACAGTTTGGATTTTGTCAGAGAGCTTACCCAAGCCTAAGAGTGAGTCTTGAAGAAAATACAGAATCATCTGGGAGAGAAACTAAGGAGTGTAGCATTTCTAAGGGCTTCTCATGTCAGACCTTCTCGCTATAAAACCTTTGGACAGAAAAGCTATTCTTCAACCAAACAGTAAGACTGGCAGATATCCTCTGCATGGCAACACTCACAGGAACACATTTTCTGAAAGAGGCCACAATTATCCTGATAATACACAGAATACACAAGAAAATGGAATGCTTAACTAATATAAAGTTGCTTAACTTGTTGCTTAGTACCTCAACTGCAGTACCAATGAAAATGCAGAAGTATCATCATAGTGAATTTATGGAATTATATAACATCTAAACATTTTATTAATCATCTGCAAATACAGAACAAGAACACGCAGAAATCTCAAGTTAATCTACTCTGTAACACAGTGCACTGACAACAGAAAAGCAGTAATCAGGCATAGGTACATTCTGCTCTGCGCAATCTATCAGACAATGCACCCATACAACCTTGGGCCCAGGGTGGATATTTAGTGAAGTCATGATTAAGACAGTGAGAGGCAAGAGTCTCTAGTCATAAAACTGGACTAAATTTGTAATAGGAAAGGCTTTGCTTACAGCTATACATTACTTTTTATTTGACTTTTTACTCTGAAGTAGAATTGGATACACATTCATTTACCTTGGAAAGGGAAAGTATATTGTTCAAAACATCTATTTCCAATTTTTACATGCTTTTTTTTTAGCCATTTATTGTGTTATAATCATGACTGGATTGCTTGAATTTGTTTCCAGCAAAGGGCAATTCTCACACAGGAAAATCTCATGCAACCACCCAGCACCATCTGTCTCTCCCTTTCCCAAAGATCTCTCATTTGAATACCAACCACCAGTGCCAACAACCAACATTCACGTTTTCAGAAGGTATTTTAAAAACTTTCCTGTAACAAATATCTCACTGATAACTGTATGATGAAAATTTCTTAAAGATCAAAAATAAATAAAGATCAAGTCGTACACAGGAGATAAATGAATAACAGGAATACTAACAACACTTTTCACTTGTGATCAAATACCAACATGTGGTTTTCTTACATAGGGCAGAAATTCCATACACGGAAAGGAATAAACAAAATCCAACATGCAAAAATAAAATACTTCCAATTCTAAACTTTTTCAAAACATACTCATGAGCTGATACAGGCACTGACTGCTCTAAAAGAAAGTTCAGAGTATCACTGTGAAAGAAAAAGACTGCTTCTACACGTGTTACTGGTCGTTTTTTCTACACATGCACAACGGCAAGCTGCAGCATTCCCTGTCTGTACATTCCTTTCATACTTCCCTTAAAAGTCTGCCACACAAAAACAGTGAGCATGTGAAGCCTTTGATACAAAAAATACACAAATGGTAGGATTTGTTTTGGCCAATATTAGTCCCCTAAAATTAAGTCTGGTTCTACAGGCACACTGTCATCCTCCAGTGAAAGAAATGCTGCCCTGGATAAACAGCTGCCGTCCCACATTTGGACAGGATCATTTCCTCCCTACTTCTAAGATCAAGTACAACAAATAGCAGAACTAGATGGAAGTCTGGAAGCAGGGAATTAATATACATTGTTCAATATTGTAATAAGCAAAACCAAAAAACTGAAGTTGTACAAGTACTAGAAATAAACAGAAATGCCTGGAAATTGAAGTAATATTTCTTTTACACTTTAAAAAAATGTGAAGAGGGAAGACATCTAAAATGACATTTTAAATATACTTTTAGAACTTAGTGGAACTGATTAAATGGTTCCATTGTTCTAATAATGATTTTTTGCTTCAGTGTTAGTTACAAGAATAACAACACATTATTATCTTATAAGCCCTGCTATGGAGTAATTATTCCAAAGCATTTATCTGACACAGCAATGTCAGGTCATACTGGATGTTGTGAGCTGATGGTTCTTCTACTTCTAAACATGTTTTATTTCTGTTATTCAGTACAAATGACACTTCTGCCTTAGGAGATGCAGTGCATCCACAATTAAGTTAAAAATAAAACAAAACAAAAGACACACGTTCCTACACCCAAAGGAATCATCCTACATCACAGTGATTCACGATGCCTCTTATATCAACTAACATTAGATCTCTTCTTAGGAAAAGAAACAAACAGTACTCAGTTTCCACCTTTTTTCTTCCAAACCATTATTTGAGATTTATTCCTCCTTTACTTTCCCTGACAGCATTCTTGGGATGACCTGATGAAGAAACCACGTTAAAGCATGAAGACATGCATTTAATTCTCTCTGCAAAGATAAATTACAGAGAGGGGTTTACATAGCTCAAGGCTAAAAAAAAGAACAACACAAAAGAAACAAAAATAAAAGCAAAGAACAGTTGTCCTTAAACTTTGGCTGCACCACCCCACCCCAAATACTTCTGCAAGCTGTGCAACACGAACTTTGCTGTCCTGCTGTCAATTTAAAATATTTTCCCTTTACTGACATTTACAAAACCCCTCAAAAATCACAAAAATTGAATTACAGAAGTACTGGTTACTACTTTAAAACTTCTCATGAGTGCTCGGCTGTCATCATTTGTTTCTGTTATTTTCCAAGTGCTGTGGAAGAACACTGAAGCAGAAATCCGTTTTAAAGCAAAATGCAAACGCAGCCTCTGCAGAAAGGCAGTAAGAGTCAGTCAGACATACCAGCCTTACTAATAACCTTTAGCAGTAACATCTTGTGGTAAAACTGCATCACTGACAAATTTAGAATCCAGAATCAGAGCTTAGAAAAGAAGAACAAAAAGACTGCCAAGTGTTTTGTCCTGTCCTGTGACACAGAAAACTGTTATATACATGAGGAACAATCCAAACATTAAAAAGTGATCCAGGTGGAAGAACTGGCATTTTTCAAGATGGAACAGAAACACAACAGAAAGCCCTTAAAAAGGCAAAAAAGAAAATCTGTACAGCTCAAAGGCCCAACTACTCTGTACAGGGGATAAGGGTACAGCTGACACAACAGAAATAAAGACAGTTTTGCTTTCTTTGAGGCTTTTCCCAAGACCACCCTGCTCTGCCTGCTGCTGGCTTGCTAATGGCATTTGCAAGGCATGGGCTTTCATGGAATTTCACACAAAGACCCCTGGGCTTCATCGCTGCTCCTTAAATAAACAAACCAGGTAGGAACTGCTCTGGACAAAAACATTCCCAGTGTACTCCAAACTTCCCCCTGTATTTTTCAGATCTCAGCTCTGCAAACAAATGGAGTTGGTGTGACAAGTCAGGGCAGACTGTGAGCCCCGCCGTGCCCTCGCTCCCAGCTACCTGTGCTCCCTGGCTCAGGCTGCTGCCAGGCACCCACTGCTCACATTGTTAGGATTCAAACATGCTGGCTCATTCTATCTGCCCGACGCAATAGCCACAGAATACCAAGACACAGCTACCTTAACCCCCCGTGCTACGCCACCCCCAAGTCCAAGTTTCTCTAGGAGTAGTTGGGGGAAAGGGAGGAGGAATCTCATTAAGAAAAACATCTCAGATCTGCATTCATTTGCTTTTCAGGGCTGTATTATCTTTAACATCTCAGAGGATACTCAGCACATTGGTCCATCTCACTTTCTTCTTAATGTCTCCTAAAAGCCTCTTAAAAACCCAACAAGCAACTATCCTGAGAATGCTGCAGGACTCCTCATGCTCTGAGCTCCTGTAACAGCCAAACCACCCATTAAAGCCCAGCTTCCTCCTACCCACTTTGTTGCTTTTTTCCCTCCAGGATAGGGTAACATACTGAACTTGCCAAGCAAGCAGGAAAAGCTACAAACACTCAACTCTGCAGTAAAAACACAAAGCAAACAAACCAGAAGGCCAGTGACGGGCTCCCTCCTTCCTCCTGTTTCTGTACGGTACAAAGCAGCTCCTCTCCCTTCCTCTCCTGCCATGCAAGCACGTCTAGCAGTCTGCTGGTGTGGGAAACAAGAAACAAGCCATGCTCTCTTCCAGGTCTCCCACCTAGTATTTCAGAAACTCAAGCTTCTTAAACAGATCAACCACAATGAGGAAGGGTAAAAATTGGTAATAAAAAAATATACAAGTGTGAATTCAATGTGTTTGTCAAAAACATTTTTGTGCATGTGAGCTACAAACATGCTGCAATTTCACTACACTGAGGACAGCTTTACAGTTCAGACACTCAGTGGTACTGTATTTATTTCTTCAAAACACAGCAATTTTGGAAAGGGCCCCGAAAGGAACTGGAAGCTCACAGAACCAACAGCACTGTTTCATAACAGCTTGCAAAAAGAATTCAGTCTATTTTTAGATACAGGAAAAGAATGTGGTTACTCTAAAAAAATCTCAGATAACACATTAAATTGGGTTTTATTACTTATAACTGACCATACAAATTGTGCAGCTGATGTGCCAAATCCCTCTCCAGGTGAACTTTACCACATAATTAAATCCTCAAAAGAGAGAAGTCTGTGTGTATACAGAGCATTCACATTTGAATCTTTATTGCAAAACTATTCATCGTGCTGTTATGAAATCTTACTTTTTAATGAATGGTATCTAAATTAATCTCAGACATGCATCCATTTCTAATTATGTGCAATAATCCTTTACGGGGACCAATTCATCTAGGCTGCCATCAGTTCAACTAAGAGCACGTTTCGCTCAGAATGAGACCCATCCATTTTAGGGAGCTGCATAAAATTCCCATTTCTAAATACATTAATGTGTAATCATATGCTGAAATCCCCCTTAGCAATGCCAACTCCATAGAAAAACCTTTCCAAAAATCAAGTTCACACCTGTTTCCTTTACTGTTTTCAGCCCATCATCCTCTCTGTTATCACCACCATTTTATTAGCTTTGCATTTAAAAACTGTAGGCATCACAGTCAGAGAGAAGCAAACAGATAAACACTAATATTCTCTTTCCTTTCTGATTCATCATTTTGAATAACCAAACAAAATACATCTCAAAGCTGTTCTTACATCTCTCCATTTTGGAAAGGTGACTTAACAACCCACTCCCCCCACCATTTTCTGGATTTCTCACTGCTGGTATTTTGTTATACCACAGCTACTGAAAGGCAATTCTGTTTGCTTCTACGTGCCTTAGCAGAAATACACTTATAAACCAAAGCACAATGCTCATTTTGACCTTCTTCAATCATGCATGCCACACAGTCCTTGCTCATTTTGAAAGGTTTATCTTTTACTGTGCTTCCTTCAGATAGCATTCAATACAAGATTGTCTTTATATGATGAAACATTCAATAAAACATGCTTTATGTAATAATTTCAGCTAACCATGCAGCTTGAGTACATAAAATTAATAACCTTTTTTTTTTTTTTTTTTAATGTCAAAGCCCAGTATCAAAATGGCAAAATATAGCATCTGGATGGTCCTCTGCACACAGCTGAAATGACTGCTGTAAATAACTTGATGAAAATATTATTCTGTTCCAGGTTTAAGCAATTCTTACAATCAAAATTTACCTTGAAATCCAGTCACAAGCGAAACAGACTGGATAATTTAAAACCAACAAAATAATCACAAGGAGGTTATTTTGTGTCAGAAAACTTAAAGTGCATTCAGTGCCTCCCAATATTTCTTTAAAATGTAACAGCTACTTAAAATCATAATCATCTGATTGACAGACAAAATAATTGCTTTAAAAACACTTCTGAGTCATTTTGTCCTTACCTGCAGGCATGAACCATTACTGCATGCAGTGACTGCTCCATTTCCTAGCACAGACTTGAACAAGGATCACATCTATCTCACAGAATGTGACTAATTTGGGAATTTGTGATTCCTGAGCTACTTTGCAAAGGGCACTCCCTTTCCCCATAACAGGACATGAAACGCTTCATCAAGTTACGTTTTCTGTTAATCTGAATTCAAAAGAACCCTCTGTAACTGGAGAATGGTTTCCTGTAACACAACACAAACACTAAATCTTTAAAATGAATTTAGAAATCACGACGCCGTTTGCACAGAAGTGAAAAGGAAGGAGGTCTGCAACCCCAGCACACAAACAGCAGCCTTGCTTGCTGTATTGCCATTTGCATGCTGCAGCCGAGTAGACTTCATTAAAAAAAGCCATCAATAAATCTTTGCAAAAATGCACAAAGCTTAACCAAAACCAGAGGCTCAATTAACACATTACAATCACCAGCATGCAATGCAGAAACGATACGAGCAAACTTAACGTGGGAAAGAAAAAAAAAAGCCCTGTGCTGCTGCTTGCAATGCTACACCATTAATTGTTCATGCAAAAGATGTGGCTGTACCTTTCTGAAGAGGACGACTTCTCAGAGTTAACTGACATCAGCAGCTCAATCTTCTGCTTGATTTCTGGAAAAATCAGAAAATATTCACAGCCGAGATTGCCTGCCCTGGCTTTCCAAAGTCTTACAACCAAAGGAGTTTTTTCCTAATCCCTTTTGTTTCAAACGAGGCCACAAGATTCGCAGCACTTCTGTGAAGACCGATTCAATCAGGCTGGGAAGGAACGAGCTCCGGGGGCATCAGGCCCTGCCGAACTCTGCACATGACTGTTTATGAAAGCAGGAGGAACCATTTCTTTAGGCAGAGGGGTGTTGCCTTTCTTCAGGCAGAGCTGACACATGCACGAGGTGATTCTTATCGCAACACTTACTAACTGTGGCACAAATTCCAATTTCTGGGGAAAAAAAGAGGACTTGATGATTCATGGCACATAGTATTTCTCCCCTTAATTGCCTAAATGCAGATCGACACCCTCAGAAACATCCATTTCAAAAGCCCTGAAAAATATGGCTCTTTGAATCATTTTTGTCACAAAGAATGAAGTATTAAATCAGTACTTTAATACATGGGGTAGAAATCATAAAGGGAAAATGCTCCACACATTGCGATTTCTTTTTTTAGTGCTCTATGTTAAATTTTCTTCAAATCACTTTCAGAAGTAGTAGTTAAATTTCCTCATTTTTTTTTCTGATTTTTTTTTTTTTTTTAATAATCTATTTATTACCACTGTAGCACTAACAACAGGAGAGTAGAAACGTCCAGTACAGAACCTGGTGTATGCTATTGCCATAAAAGAGCCGCCCAGTGCCTCTCCAGCAGCACAGCACACACAGCAGCTCAGCTCTGGCTATGGGGAAGGCACTCCTGTGCCATCTGTGGCTTCTTCCATGGGATCTTCCAGAAACAACGTACAGAGGCAGCTGAAAAATGAATTATGATGAGCAGTATGGTAAAGATGCTTGTGACTAAAACAACCTCAAGGAATAATGCCACGAATGTGAGCATCATTTTAAGACCCTAGAAGAGTTAGAAATAGTGCTCTCACCTATCCTGGGAAACATTAAGACCAAGTTCGGTTGCTCACACTTTAAGTAAATTTCTATTATTTGGGATGGGAATTCTAGGATGGGAAGGCTTCAACATGGCTTTTTTTTTTCTTTCTTTCTTTAAAAATGTTACAGACACAACAAAGTCTCTGAATTCTCTGAAAACAAAAAAGAGAAACTGGATGCACTTTTCTTAAATAGACATTAAAGAAATTTGTAATGCTGGTTAGGTTCAGCATTCACATGCCCTGCTGGCAGGGCAGCAATGATCAGCACCTGGTCTAAGTGCACACCACTGCTTCTCCCCAAAACACACAGACTGGAGAGGCCTCCACAAATGACCTCAGTTCTCTTGTCATATAATGGTTTGGGTTGGAAAGGACCTCAAAGCCCCCTAGCCCCAACCCCTGCCGTGGGCTGGCTGCCCCCCACCAGCTCAGCTGCCCATGGCCCCATCCAACCCAGCCCTGAGCACCTCCAGGGATGGGGCACCCACAGCTCTATGGGCAGCTGTGCCAGGGTCTCACTGCCCTCTCAGTGAAAAATATCTCCTTGATACCTAATCTAAATCTCACCTATTTTAGCTTAAGCCTGTTCCCCCTTGTCCTGTCAAGTACTGTAAGGCCACAGTGAGGTCCTCCTGGAGCCTTCCATTCTCCAGAGTGAACAAGCCCTGCTCCCTCAACCTGTCTTCACAGGAGAGGTGCTGCAGCCCTCTGAGCATTTTTGTGGCCCCCTCTGGACCCACACCAACAGCTTTGCATCTGTCTGGAGCAGGAGCTGGCCGGATCCACCTCCAGGCCCCAGCACCTGAAGCCCAGAGCAGCTCCTATTTAGGCCACATGCGTATTTTTATTTTAATACGAATTATTGGCCACCCCAATAACTCTTACGCATCACTAAGAACTACGCTGTAATAAATTAAGACTCCACAGAAATCTTTAACACTTCCTAATTTCTAGCTATCTACAATTATACCAGTATTTTAAAACTGATTTTTAGTGCAAATTATGCCACTGCTATTCACCATTCAAATTATACAATGCACTGGATACTCTGATAATGATTTCAAAAATTGTTCTAAAGAAACAAAGGAAGGCAGACTCCATAATCTTAGGGTTACTGTAAAGGAGTGTTTTACAGCATCTTTGTGTTTAAACTGCAGTGCAAAAGATGAAATAGATCACACAGTTGTGGTAGGGTGTGAGCAAAAACATTTATTGCAGGGCTCAAATTCAGTGCCAAACATTTACGTGCACTAAAATTCAAAGGGTACTGTAAATGAACAGCTACTCCACCAAGTTTCAGCCTGAATATTTAGAGACCACTTTTCAGACTAAAGCTGAATAGATACTTGAGGCAAAAAACAGTTCTGAGAAATCTCTATTGTCTATCTTGTACTGCCCAGGTTAAAACGAAGTCTACACCACTGTATTTTCCCCCAGCACCCACTGTGACCCTACGCACATAGCATTCTTGTGAAAGCCGTGGTGCAGAACTCACTGTGCCACCTACCAGACCTGAGGCCAGCCCCAGCTAGGGCACAGCACCATGACCTCTGTGACTGAAAGAGAATGCCTGTGAGTTCTCAAATATCTGCCAAAACTACTGACAGGCATTTCTAACTTGCACTGCTATAAAACACATACATGCAGAGACTCATACCTGCTCCACAAAAGGCAGGTGGCCCTCCCTCCTACATGTCTCCTCTACTCTGAGCATCCCACTGGCCAGAAATCCTTATTCTTGAACACAACCAAGTGCACAGCAAGAGCCCACCTGCATTCAGAGCATGAATTTTGCTTCCCTTCAACACAGGGGATATCAAGGTTTGGAGATCTGTACTGCATTTCACTATGATCTGATCCACACAGCTGGTAACTTCAGCTTCACACGGCCTCTTTTCTTAAGGACCAGCACAGTCACCATTCCCAATTGATTCTCCTTCTGTTCTGACCCAATAGTGTTCAACAAGAACAGGATGCCTCATTACACATTTTGTAACAGACTGGTGTTGTCAGCACTGGAAGCTAATAGCTACTTCTGTGGGAAAGAGAAGATGAAAGGTTTGGACAGCTTTGTTGGAGAAAGCTCACAGCTTTGGGATGTCGTGCTTTCTTATTTTCCAGTATGAATGGAACTGCTGAGGGCTTGAGGGAAGCTCTGTCAGCTTCTTAATGCCTTTCTGGACAGAGATGAAGCTGACAACACAGAGGTGTGAGCTGAAGCTCACTTTGCCTACCACTGATCTTAGACTAAGAACATACCTCAATAATCCAACATGACTTTGTATTGCTTCTGAATTTGTTTAACCCTCGTAAAAATCAAAACCACTGATATAAAGAGATAGTATGAAGACTGGGACTATGGCAAAACAAAATTCAAAGAGCTTGGACTAAAATGATCAGCAGATTCATTACATAGCAAGCCTCCATATTATCTTCACATAGAACGTATTATTACATTAATGTCTTATTGCTACCAACATTCCAAAAGATATTTAAAAAAAATCCAAGATGCAAGCTCCTTTGCTGCAAACTTGAAGTCCCTGGATGCTCTAAGAGTTACAAAACATTTTTCTGCACCATTGTTTTAATTTACCTTTTATTCAGTGATAACTAAGATTTATTTCACACAATGATAAGAATTTAAATCAGATGAGACTTCACAGTAAGAATAATTTCTAGTATTACTAATGAGGGGCCCCATTCACTTGTTAACAACATTTCCATTACAACATTATTTAAATTTAGTGATTTTTTTTTTCCTTCTCCATCTCTCATGAATTCGAGATGGGATTTGTGCCATTTTACGTCTCTGCTATTTGAGATTTTTGCAAGAGAACCATTTCCCCCATGTCTAAAAGCAAATCTGTACCTTTGCACAAGCATACCACACCCCTGAGGAGATGCTGACACACAACTATCACTCCAGATACAAAACTGATCACAGAGATGATATCACCAGATAAGACAGATGGAAGTCTATTTGAATTTTATTTCCAACAAAGTGCCTTCTAAACCATGGGAAAAAGACAGCTGCAGAAATAGCAATGTGATCATTTCTGTATTTTGATTATTTCTAAATTACATATCCAGAAATCTGAGCTCTCTTACAGAATTTATTAGAACACACAAATTGCAGCCCAAGTCCAAATAAAAAAAATCCCTTCAAAAAAAAAAAGAAGGTGGTCTCTATCACCTACTCAGCCAGCCTTCACATCCAGAAGAATGTGAACTATAGAGATGTTTGGTAAATTTCAAGCTAAATTAAAAAAAAAAGAGTCCTGCAGCTGAGCAGCTCTTCCTTCAAGGCTCTTGCCTCCAGCCCTTCCAACTTCATGTAGAGCCAACACTCCAACTTTTGTTTAATCCCATCTGCTGTGGCACCAGAGGCAGACACTGGCCTATTCAGGAACCACATCAAGAAGAACAGACCATAATAGCGTGGCTTAAAAACAAAACAAAAAAAAAAAACATGAAAAATTAGTGAAAATTTGTGCCAGCAAATCCAAAAGCAGCAGATAACAGAAAGAAGCCACAAAATACGAGTTCAGGTAAGGAAACCAGCAGCATTGCAGCTAACTCCTCAGTTGCTCCATACACTTTATCAGCTCACTCTAATTTTACACTGTATAGAGATCAGATATCAGACAACTGGCTCACATCCAAGCCCTGAGCAAAGCAGATTCACTAAGTCTCTAAAGCCATACTACACAAACTTCAATTGAATGAAAACAAAAACGCTCTGCAATGCCCCAGATGGTTGCATAATATCTCCTTTTATCAACTTCTTCTATTTATTAATCAAAGCAAAGCTATGTACAACCTTTTCTTATCTCCTCCAAGATGCTCAGGTGGAGGTCATGCATTAGACCAACAAAAAGCATCAGCTAATGCTAAAATGGGGAGGGATTTCCTTTTTGAGAGCAATCAGCTTTCTGTCAGAAAAGGAAAGACAAGAAGCTTGAAGGGCTGGGCTCTACAAAGAAGTGCTGCCAGAATTTTTAAACTCAGGAGGGATTTTTAGGAAAGCATCACGCCAAAGATTGCAAGCATGAAACCTAAACAAAGTTTGCACGAGGAATCTAGAACAACGTCAGAAAGAATCATGGAAGAAATCTTCCCAACAAGCTAAAGAAATGAAGCTATTTATTTCTATAAAGTGCATGAAGGAAAAAAACAAAGTAAGCAATAAAAATATACCCAGTTTTTAATTAATAAGTAGACTCAGTCTCATTCTGTTAATCTACTCTAATCAAAAAATAACTTCAGTGCCTTTCTTTCCATTTCTGCACATACAATAGGACATGAACTGAAGATGCTTTTAGCTTTCCTTCTAAGGTATCTTTAAATATCTCCTTCATCACCAATGTGTCCTCATCTATTCTCTGCTGTCTTTTGCTTCTTTTAGTGTTGTAGTTCTGTTAGAACTACAGCAGCTTGAATCCTACATTTTGCATATGAAAACACTCATCCTTCTGTAATTTGACTGTCTTTACAATGTTAGCGCTAAAATAAACAATCCCACTTCCCAATCCCATAAAGACAGACCTGAAAACATTATGCAAAACAAATCAGACAACATACTCTAAGTAAGTTTTCAATCTGCATTTCACTGGCTGACTGGCAGAGTACAGAGGGTTGTCATTGGCAGCGCAGAGTCCAACTGGAGACCTGTAACTCGTAGTGCTCCTCAGGGGCCAGTGCTGGGTTCAGTCTTGTTCAACATCTTCATCAATGACCTTGATGAGGGCATAATGGCCACCCCCAGCAAATTTGCTGATCATACAAAATTGGGAGGATTGGCTGACACACCTGAAGGCTGTGTTGTCATTCAGCGAGACCTGGACAGGCTGGAGAGCTGGGCAGAAAAAAAACAGATGAGATTCAATAAAAGCAAGTGTAGAGTCATGCTCTACAAGGGATCAAGAGAAGAATATTTTCATGCACAGGTTGGGAGATGACCTGCTGGGGGAGGAGCTCTGTGGAGAGGGACCTGGGTGTCCTGGTGGTTGGCCATGAGCCAGCAGTGTGCCCTCGTGGCCAAGAGGGCCAATGGCATCCTGGGGTGCATTAAAAAGAGCATGGCCAGCAGGTCGAGGGAGGTGATCCTCCCCCTCTACTCTGCCCTGGTGAGGCCTCATCTGGAGTACTGCATCCAGTTCTGGGCTCCCCAGTACAAAAAAGACAGGGATCTCTTGGAAAGAGTCCAGCGGAGGGACACAAAGATGGTGAAGGGCCTGGAGCATCTCTCCTGTGAGGAAAGGCTGAGTGAACTGGGTCTGTTCAGCCTTGAGAAAAGAAGGCTGAGAGGGGACCTGATCCAGGTCTATAAATATCTGAGGTGTGGGGGGCAGAATGGCGAGGCCGGACTGTTTTCTGCAGTGTGCAGAGACAGGACAAGGGGAAACGGCCGGAAACTGCAGCATAGGAAGTTCTGCACAAATGTGCGCAAGAACTTCTTTACAGTGAGGTGACGGAGCACTGGAACAGGCTGCCCAGGGAGGTGGTGGAGTCTCTTTCCCTGGAGATGTTCAAGACCTGCCTGGACACCTACTTGTACAACCTGGCGTAAGGAACATGCTTTGGCAGGGGGTTGGACTCAATGATCTTTGGAGGTCCCTTCTAACCCCTATGATTCTGTGAACTTTAACTTGATTTTAAGTGGACACAGCCCTGTTTTGAGCTCTGGACGTTGTACAAGTGATGCATTAGACAGTTTACACTGTGGTGATAAATTAAAATTGTCCTGCCAAGACACCAGTTAGCAGGATAAAATCAACAAGTACATGTCTAAACACAGCTTGAGAGATTTGCTCCTTGGCTTCATTAAGCTAACGTACTTGCAAAGTAAGATATACCTCTACAGAGCGAACTGCTCGAATACCAGGGGCTTCTTCGGAAGACAGCACAATCTCAGAGCAAGCCTACACTTAAACAATGAGTGATGAACTAGAAAATGGAGCAGTGCAGAATAACAGCAATTATAATGACTCTAGAACAAATCTTTCTTCCAGGTGTTGCTAAGCCTTCAAAACGAGGGAAAAGAATCGTGCATGCGTCCCAAGGCAGTGCTTGTGATGCTCAGTTGAGTCCAACAGCAGATCACAGACATGAGACCTCCAGTGGTGCTGCTCTATGATGAAACTTCTGCTCTTCCAACACCGTGACATGGCCAGCAAGAATTAGAGGGATTGCCTCAGTGCTTTAGTACTACTGTAACAGGACAAAACTTGCTAAGTATAAAGTGGGCATCTTTCCTTCTTGCATTTTTACAAACACTAGAAAGATTTAGTTCACATGGAATTTCAAGACTGTAACTGAAATTCCTAAGCAACCTTTGGAACGTAAAAAGCAGTCTGAAGTGGCAGTGAATACAATGGGACTGAAGCCAGGTGCCAGCACTGTCATCCCGCAGACTCTGAGAAGCTAACAGCAAGTTTGTTTGTTACATTCTTAAAGGTGTGAAATCCATGCAGTCTTCAGTGAATTTCTGGTTGGTATTTTCTGATCTCATGAACAGAACAGGAGACTCCTCTGCAGCATTTAATTCTCTGTGTTCCTTCTGCAGAAGAGGTTCCTAATTTGCATAACCACAGCAATCACGTCATAAAGTTTCATGGGGGTCATCAGGTTCATGCACATTCAGGGATATCCTGGTTTCCAAGATCTCTAGAAGATACATGCTGAGAAGAATACAGAGGTTGCCCAGGCATCCAGAAAAAGCTCAAACATTCCCTTCTTTCACCAGCAGAAATAGCAGTTCTAGCAGTTTAACACTGGAAAATAACATAGTAGCTATATAGACTTTTTCAGGTCTGGTACACACAACCTTCACAGCAATACTGATACATCAGACAGCGACTTCCCAAATAAAGAACGAGCGATAGAAACCTGCTGTTTGCAATCTCCTGTTCGGAGATTACACTAATATTTTCAGTTTATTCCTATTCAGTACCCTACCCATGCTCACAGCATGAAGAAATTACAGCATAACATTTAAGGTTATGCATATTCAAAACATAAAATCACCACTCTAAAACTGTCCACTTTGAATTGATAAAGCTAACTTCCTCCTTCTGTAATGGGGCATATCAAGTAGCCACAGTTGCTGTATTCTGCACACTTCTGCACCAGTGCTGTTGCAGTTACTGCTCAGAATGTAAACATGTTTGTTTTTAACAACACAACCCCCCCACATGTACGCACACATATGTACAAGTTAGGATAAAAATGTGACAAAGTCTTTCACTTTCCCTTACATCAGAAGAAGGATTCATTTACTCAGGAGTCACAGGTACATTTTCCCTACCTCACGTTAACAATATCATGTCTTTTCCTTCTTCATTCTTAAGAAACTATAGGAATATCACTGGTATCCTCTCAAATTGAGTGTTCCCTGAGCTTCAGTCAAGATTGAAAAAAATAATACTTGTATAAAAAACTCTGAAGAACACCTGTCTTCTTTCAAAACAGCTGCTACCACCTGCCTGTACCCAGTGACATAACAAGGTTAACTCCTACAGACACCGTGTGTCAGCACGCTGCCAGGAGTTCAGCTTTGTCCCCATTAACACCAAGGGCAGCCAAAGATGATCTGAAGACAGCACAGATCTTCAGTGGTTGCTTCTCACCTCTGTAAAAGCAAGGCAGGGTGGAAACCAGAAGCTTCAAAACCATCCAAGCCTCTCTAAAAGGGGAAAAAGCATATAAAATACAGAGATGAATATGCCTTTTATCTGTTGAAATATTCTGTTCTCAAATAAATATACAGCCCAAGCCTCATGCTTAATACCTCTGAATAATTTAACACTGTCAAGTTTTTGAATTTATTTTAAAGTTTGTATACGGACATTTTTGAAGTTTGAAGATGAAGCTGAGAAAGCAGCAGGCATTAGAAATGCATTAAGGATATGATATAGTCTAAAAATGACCCACTATAAAGTCAGGGAAGCAGCGTGACAGCAGAGTGTAACTGTGCATTTGAATGTCATTTTTAAGTTGTCCACACAACTTTAGCTAAGTCTCGTTGACACAACCTGGCATTTGATCTTTTGCCAGGCTGTAGTATTTGCCCATTAAAACACCTTGGAAAAAAATGAAGATGGCATTAAGAGGAACTCCTCATTCTCCCAGGTCTCGGGCTGATGATGCAGGCAGCCCCAGCTGCCCTCCAGCACAAACTGCTGCTGTTCTCTCCCTCTTCCCACCTCCCTTTGTGCCCCACCTCCTCCTCCCCTGGTGCTTAGAAATCTTTAAATGTGGATAAGGAGGAGGAAAAAATAAAGACCCAATAATTACTCTGCCCAATGTTCATTTGAAAACCTGCGGTTGGACAGAAAGCTACTCCTCAAAGGAAAAACTACAATATTCAAGCATATTTTTGCATAACTACTTGTCAGATTAAATACTAGTAAAGCAAACCAAGGAAAAAATTATTAACCCCAAATATCACTGAGCTTATTTTCTAACCATGTGTATGCATTTATCCATCCTTGTTATGAGAAAGGTTATGTTTGGAGGGGACAAAGACAGAGTTAAGAACATATTTCAGAGGTGCTGAGAGGGAAAGTTTATTTCTGTAGCATATATATTCTGGGCACAATATAAAAATAACTAAACAACACAGCAAGACATTCACTCAATATCTTAAAAACATTTTCTCCTGTCCTTTAAAATCAGCTGCTGGTTTCTCCTTCTTACCATCATTAAAGCATCATAAGGGAACAGCTGTAAATAAATGCAGCTAGGGAGCGAGTTAAGAAGTTATCAGTCTTGCAGCTAACACAGCAAATAGCCAGCAGTATTTTCCAGCTGTTGGCTAAAGGCA
Source organism: Centrocercus urophasianus (assembly GCF_019232065.1). Lineage (NCBI taxonomy): Eukaryota > Metazoa > Chordata > Aves > Galliformes > Phasianidae > Centrocercus > Centrocercus urophasianus. The sequence continues at coordinate 12,305,560 of NW_024884697.1, forward strand.
GGGTGATGGCTCACGTGTGTGCAGGGTCAGCTTTTCTGACAAAGCTGAAAGAAGTGCCACATCCGACGTGATAACAACGCTCAAACTGGATCACTTTAATGTCTTTACCACTTAAATGGATAACTTCTGATTTCTAGTCTGAAGTATTCCTAACACATCACTTCTGCGATCCACTGTACAGCCACTACTGGGTTAGGATTCTTCTGACAGCAGCACTTTGTTGCAGGTGTATAACACAACTAAATACTGCATTCCATTCTCATTTTCAGATGCTATTTTTCCAAGCAAGAAGAAGTTAAATTGCTCCAACACTGTAGAAAAATGAAGCAAATTTTAGTCTCAAACAAAATAGTTTTCTGTTCATCCAGACCGAGTCAAACACATGTTTTCTTCTAAGGACTGAGAGGTTCAGAAAACCTCACCTACAGGCTGACCCAGACCTGTAGATACTGGAGATGAAGCTGCACTACCTTCCCAAAAGGAATCCATTGGGTCACGACTATTAGATACATGCCATAATCTTAAAACTCTGGGTTCAAATTTCTCCTTTGCCTAAATCATTATTTGGTGTTCTGAAGATCTTAAAGTTTTAACTTCTTGTTACAAATCCCCTGGTAAAAAAAAAATTACAGCATACCTACTATATGTTTTTAGTATGTTCTGCCAATGTTTTGTATTATGCTTATAATCACAGTATCTACATGACCATTTTCTCCATATATTCTTGCAAGATTTTCACATTTCTTATTCAGCAAATAGCTTTACTGGATTTTTACACTATGGTAAAGAGGGTGTCCTCAGCTCTGTTCTTGCACAAAACAAGACAGGACCTGTTTGGCCTTTTCTGAGCTCCATATAATAGGACAATCAGCTCTAAGAAAAAGTTCCATCAAGAAGTATGTGTCACACAGAGCACAGCATAAGCCAAGCCATCTCCTTGCCTGCAGCCACCTTGTCCCAGTGGGACCTGGGGCTGTTTTGTTGGTTCTGCCTGAAATGCAGCTCAGCAGAAAGGTTAAAGCACTCTGTCAAACAGCAGTTAAGCATGCCCCTGGTTGCATATGTGGGACAAAGCAACAGGAAAACTGGAAAAGCAGACGTGCAAGACGGGACAAGAGGCATCCAGAGCAGTCAGGGGTAGTCCAAAGGCAAGGCATTTGGACCCATACACCACACACTGAGCAACACTGAAACACTCAGGGGTTTTCCTGCAGTTCCTCAACTGCGACAGTGTACAATTACTGTAGAATAGACTAGTCTGTGTCCCCATCAGCAGTGTAGACCAAATGCTGGAAATCAATGTCACTGAAGGCTTTGCCTCAGAGCAGCCTTTGTAATATCACAACAAACCTCAACATTCCATACCTGAGGAGTCTGGCATCCTTCAGCATACGTTTTCCAGCTAATTTGTCATTGAAAAAGAAACTGATGGCCCATACAAACTCTCCAAGGGCACTGAAATACTCCGCTGGGACCAGTTAGATTATCAGCAACCAGCCTGTGACCGTCACCATGAGACCACACACTGCATCAGTCTATGGTAACAGACAACTAGTAGCAAAGCCTGAACAAAAATCTCTGAGCACAAGGGTGGCTCTCCACCCATATATAACATCTTTTTTATTTTAAAATACAACTCTAGTAAACTAAATAGATCTACTTATTTCTAAGATACATATAAATAGATTTTCTAATTATATTGCAAGTGTGCTTCCCGCATGTGCCATTTTCAATCATCAATTGTGATGCCCTGGTTTTACACAGCTGCATGAAATGACACCAGAAGGTTCATCTCTTTTTCCTCCTTACACTCTGCATGGAGAGAGTAGTAACACAGGATGGTATTTATTTAAAGTGATACAAATGTTAAACACCCTAACTCTGTTAATTTAGACTTAAGCCATAACCTTCCTCAATTTACACTTTCTCTACTGCAGGGAACATAAAGAATTGTCAGATATCTTTCTAAAATCTGAATGCAGTTATAACACACACACATTGATTATCTATCATTGCATATATAGGATATAAGCATATTGCTATACTCAAACACAGAATGAAAAAAGATGGGGTGCTTTCAATTAAGGAAGTGCTGTGAAAGTCTTCTGGCAGCTAGACACAAAATATTTATATAGGAAAGAAGGGAGTTCAAAGTGACAACCATAAAGGAATTTATAGAAAGTAGACGGCTGTCCAGACATGAGATCTCATCCTATAATCAGTAAGGCAATTTACATCTCCACTATTTTGTTTGTTTTTTTTTTTTTTTTTTTAAGTCTCATCTACATCATATCAAAATCAGCTGCTACTGATGAAAAATTCAGAGCATGTTCTGCAAATTAACTCTGCCTTCTTTCTTCCAACAACCTCTGCCCTTCTCCACAACTTCCCCATAACTTGTTAAGCAATTTCATGGGACACCTGTCTTGCCTAGAAGCTGACTGCAAATACTTTGAGGACTCGTGTAGGTGGCAAAGCATTGCCATCCACTGCAACTACGTGGTGACACCTCAGTAGCTAATCATGCTGTCCTTCATCATTCTCCTTCTACATGGCACAAAGTAGTTTTTGTTGAGTGACGCCTCTAAAAGCATACAACTAGCATACAGCTATCAGCTACTGTCCCTCATGCACGTCCATACACCCTCAGCCTCCTCTTCTCCAAGCCACAAAGTCAGAACTCCCACACATTTCTGTCCTCCTCCAGTGATAAACAGAGCAAGATGCCTTCCCTTCTCTACTGGCAAGAAGCCTCTGTAAATCACGATTTTTAACAACATAGTCCTAATTTTGGCAGCTGGTGGGGCAACACTTCAAGTAGCATACAATGCTGAACATGGAGCCATCACACTCAACTATGACTTTCACAAAAAAACTAGACCAACATAGAGAGCCCTCAAGAAATGAAGGGCAAGCAGGAAGAAAAAGCAGACTTGCAGGTAATCACTGAAGGTAGTAGCTTGTGGTACTGGGAATGGGAGGGTGGTTGGACTAGATGATCTTGCAGGTTGTTTCCAACCTTGCGATTCTATGATTCTATGGCTCTGCAAAAAAACCTCCCCTTGATACTCTACTTACAGCAGCATTTCCCTGCACAGAAATAGAGGTAGGAAAAAAATTAAAGAGAAGTTAAATTTAAAAACCTCATGAAAGAGCATCAGAAGATAAAAAAAAAAAAAAAAAACCTGAATTCTCCGTCAGTTTCACTGTCCTCCTTACCATTCCCTGATGTATTCAAGTTTACAGTCATATAAGATGACTGAATGCTTGAAAAATCAGATAATTCAAGTGCCAACATGACCGGTGAGCTCAGCCCCAACAAAGCTGACTGATGATCATCCTGGCTCCTCTCACAGCGAAGGAAATATGCTTCAGAGCTTATGTGCATTTTTACACACAACTACTTCATGTGTATGATACTCTGAATATAGGTTTATATAAGCGTTATTTGCTCCTGGTGTTCAAACCCATAATGAGATTGTTTCTATATGCATGAAAACAGGGGGAAAAAAAAAAAAAAGTAATGAACTTTATCAGAAGAAGCAATCTTCACAAACTTATTTCAAACAATGTTATTTTGTTAAGTCATGAGAATCAACAATTTACTTTCAAATATTGAGAGCTAGATTAAGAAAGAGAGATAAAGGAGTACTGGTGGGAGACATGGACCAAAATAAAATCAGCAGAATTCATTCAGAGCATGGAAAAAAATCATAATAGGAGAAAAATAAAGCAAAAGATTCAGGGAGGACAAGAGAAGAACATTGAGACGATGAAAAGGTACTTTGCCAAGGCAAAAATAGCTGAAAACAGTGAGAAAAGAAGGATGAGAGAGCTCAGAAGAGTGTGGGAAGAAAAGCAAACTAAAAAAAAAAAAAAAAAAAAAAAAGACTGTATCTTGCAAGGGAAGACAGTGAATGCAGCAAATCTGCTCAACTTAACGGAGCCAATGTATGGTTGCTTAGGAGAAGGCAGGCAACAGTGCTTTCAACATTTTAAAGAAGATCAGCATGTGCTCTTCCATGCAGCAACTACAAGACACACTAGAACACACAATGAAAAATACAACCTGCTTCCTTTCCTCCCAAAACAGGGCTGTGACAATAAGCTCACAGCTACTCCCCAACACTGCTGCTCCAACCACAACCAGGCAAGAGCAGCAGCTGGGGCAGCAGGCCCACAAGGCACACACAGCATCTTATGTTTAAAACCTTGTTGCGTAGGTACTTGCATCCTGGGCAGTACAGTATCTTGAATACAGTTTGTACCTACTTTGAGAGCCCAAAGTGCATTTAGAGAACCTGTTGTATCTGCTTTTTTACATTAGAAATTAAGTTTTGATTTATTAACAAAAAATTGATTAAGACTGTAGAATAACATCACAAATTAAAAAAAAAAACCAAAAACAAAGGATAAGGTAAAAACAAAATTTTTTTCCAATTTTTATTTTTTTTTTTTGGGTGGGGTTTGGGGGGGGGGGAGGACAAGGGGGTGAGGAGAGGAATTAAGCTTGCAACATCCCCAGTTGCTATGCTAAAGTTGGAAAAACTCCCAACTGACGTAAGTCACCAAGAACCTTCTTCAACAAGAACAAAAAACAGCAAGACTTAACAGAGCCCCGCATTACTTCCACTTCAAAATATAAACAGGAAAGGTGGCGGAAAGAGATAAAATATTCAGACTTGCTTTATTCCCCAAGAAACCACATCCTTAATTTGTTCCTTTCCTAACTAAATGACTGGATAGAAAAGTGGCAGGATAGATCCAGAAGTAATACGTAAGAAAGTGCAGAATAAATTATTTTGTGTCACACTTGGCTATATCCAAACGTCCTTTCAGAAAGCTGGAACAGTTTCACAAGCTACCAAACCCAGCTATCCATTGTGCTCTCTGTCAGGAGCTACTGACCTCCAGAGAACAAAAGAACGTTCTGCCTGATTGCTGAGCGAGGTGCTCAGAAAGGCAGTTGACCCCAAAGGTACATGAGTCCAAACTTGACTGCTCTGTTATACCAACAGAGACAGCTCAGATAGTAATATCTTCAATTGCTTGTGTTGCACATACCTGCACTTCAATTTGCTCTACTAATAGAGCAATAAGCCTAAGGCTCAGTCTACAAAGAACCAGCATATAGCCTACAGTTGCCTGTAGATGATCACTATCGGTATTTCACATAATTCTTGCTCTTTTCCTATCATTCTTATCCCCTGCCTTCCCTTCCCCATTGCCCTAATTCACAATAATCACTAGCCTTCCCTTTCCCCATCACTTTAATCAAAATAAACGATTTGGGCAACATTTGACCTTACTTGTGTCTGAGTCTCACACCAGATAAGCCAAAGAACCTCCCCTCTTACTCTGATAATTGAAGCAAGACACTCTCCTGCACCAACCACCCGTGTGCTGACCGATGTGTGCCAGTGCCTGCTGAGGCCTTTCCCATCCCCTGGAGCCAGTATCTGTTGTAGTTTCCCACTGAAATAAACAGAAGGCATTACTTTCAGAGCAACCTATCCTATCTAGAAGCAGAAGGCCATGGATTTAGATTTTTTGTTACTGTTGTTTTCGGTTTTTTGCATATCGTTTTGACAGTGGATTCATCAGGTGTTCAACAACCTTTTAAAACAGCTATTATTCATTGCAATCCACATTTGATAAACAAGGAGCCATACTAATACGCTACACTGTGCTAATATATAAATCCTCCCATACAGAGGCAAGTAATCAATCATACAGAGTGAACTGCAGAAGAGCTTGGGTCAGAAGGGACCCTAAAGCTCACCAGCCCCAACCCCTGCTGTGGGCTGGTTACATCCACCTGTTCAGGCTGCCCAGGGCCTCATCCAACTCAGCCTTGAGTGCCTCCAAGGATGGGGTGTAAATATTAACATTTATTCCTCTTTGAAAAAGAAAATAACTTGGATATGACAAAGTTCAAAGAAATGTTCAAACAAATCAGACAGGTAACAGAGAAGAAATAGTGTTATAAATGTAATTATAGAAGTCAGAAAAAAATAATATTGAAATAAGAATAAACAAATGTCAGCAGAGAAAAATAATTACAAAAAAACCTAAGCAGGAAAAAAAAAACAATAAAAACAGAACACTTCAGCACTATTTCCTTCATTCATTCTCATTATCAGATTCACAGTTTTGAGAAGTAACACAGATGGGAATATCAGCATACTGCAAAACCGCCTGGAATAGCAGAGTGCCCACAGACACGTGGAATCCTTAATCATTATTACAAGGTCATAAATATATAGGAAGGACAACATAGCTCAAAATTCAACGATTTGGGTATTAACCACAGTGTTTGGCCCTTCTCACAGAGTTTCAGCATTCAAGAAACACAGACAGTGCACCTTTATCTCTGCCAGAAAGGTTTCCCTTATTGATTCTTTTGTTTCAAAGACAGACAAGGCTTCTGCAGCTGGGCAGGGCTGCGTCTTAAGGCCTCTCTTCATGCAAGAGTTTTTGGATAAAACTGTTTTCAATAACTCTCACACATAAAGCCCTCACTTTCATTAGCCTGCTTTTTAAAAGACCTTTCCTCCATGCTCCTTCCTCAACAGAACCAAATTTTTTAGACAGCTGTTAGTTTAACAATCTTGCTTTAACACAGTTTTGGAAGTTTACAGCCAAGATCTGGTCCCCTCTGTAAGTTAAAGATCTTTTTGCTAGGCTAAATCTGACACCATTATGAGACTAAAGTGACAGACAGGCCATACAAGGGGAGACAACACACTGCACAGCATCAGTCGCTACGACCTTCCAACACAAGCCTGTGATGCACATACATTACTGCATGTGTTATTAGTCAGCCCTCCAGCAGGCCTTCCCAGCCTCTCCTGACTCAACTTTAAGTATGTGTTCTTAAATCACGTCAAGGATTGTGGGTTTTTTTCTTTTTGGCCTTTCCTCTGACCAGTTTATACGCTGAACAGATTATCCGTACGCTTTAAGCTGCATATTGACAGCTTTTGAGATCCACTCAGAGAAAACATGCTCAGAGAAAATGTGTTTTGGACCTACTGTCTTCTCTTATACAGTGCATAATATGAGAACTCTAACAGAATGTTTTCTTTCCTGACAGCACAGGTTACATAGCGACAGCAGTAGGAAATTATCGAGGTACTTCTGCCAGAATCTGAATATACGAGCACAGGAGATGAAGAGCAGCCTGCAGTATAAGTCTAAGCATAAATCATAAATATGGATTAAAAACAGGGAAAATATTATCTATTCAGATGGCAACTTTTATTAGGCTGTGCTCATTTTCTCAAATAGCTTTGATACAACACAGCATTGCAATGGCTCAAAAACCAGCAGCAGCACCTACAGAATTTGAAAAGCAGTGTATCAACTATTAGGCAGTAACTAGGAAAACAAGCATTTTAAAATACACCATGCCCTGCATCGGGTTCCATTTGTTTTATTGACAAAGCACTGCAGAACAGGTTCACCCAAAGCACAAAATGCATTTATTTTTAGCAACTGTAAAGACTGTCAGCTGTCAGGGAGAACCCAAGATGACAATTCTACTTTTTTTTTTTTTTACTTTTTTTTTTTTTTTCTTTTTTTTTTGAGGATTGTTGCATCATCTTTTACAGTCACTTAGCTTTTCTCCTGCGCATGTTTGTAGGCATCTATTGAACCTCTGCAAAGTAATGCTGGGTTAAGCATGCTCTACACACATCTCACCGTTATGGTATTAAAGCTGTTTTAAGACACGCTTTCATGCTAAGTCCTTATTTTTATCTTCCTTGCCATTGTAGCCATGGATCATTCGCGTCAGACCTCAAAGCCTTCCTAAGACACCCATTTCCCATATTCCAGCTCTAACATCGCCACCAGACGCAGACTTCCTAGCAAATGCCGAGGCTCCTCTCTCCACCAGCCAGAACATCTTACATAATAATGTATTCTTACATAGCGTTTACGTTACATTAGCCTCAGTTAGGGTTAGAACACACTGTTCCATATAAAGCACAATGACAAGACTGCTTCCTTGAAGAGTTTACAATCTAAGAATGCAAAGAATACACCAGAGGGAGAGAAGGAAGACACAGGGAGATAAAAGCACTTATAAATGCATCTCCACACACAGCATTTATTATTAGAGCAATGCGATTGCCAACCATATCCATCATATCCTCAATTCTTTATGGGTATGAGAGCAGAAATGGCTTAGCAGACTGAGAAAGTAAGGCAACTACATGTTCATTTTGGAGTGTATTTATAGGAAAAGGAACACCACAAGAGGAAGAATGGAGCACTTTCAGGAGATAAGGAATGAGTGGGCAAGGTTTGCAACATTGACAGATAACAAGAGACAGATGAGGACATGAAGGAGGGAGATTGTGGGCAAGTGCAGATAAGGAAAAATGAGCTGGATTAGCAAAACAGGGAATGTCAATGGAGACATTTTTAAAGGACTACTCAGTCAAAACAAGAAATAGAATATGTTCCATGTGCTTCTTGGAAGGACTAGAAGGGACGACCCTATAGTAATCATGTTGGTGGATAAGGCATACATATTTTTCCTCTCAAACTATATCTTCCCACTTGAAAAGTCACCTTTCAGAAAGGCAGTACATTTTATTGTTCCCAACCTCAATTGAGATTCCTTTGCATTTCAACCTTCAGCGACAGCACATGAAGAACTTCACAAAGAACTTTTAAAAAAACGTTCTCATGATTGAAAACTAACTTCAGATAAAATAAGCTGATAGTCCAATACAGCTTCATCTGCAAGATGTTGTCTTGAATATAGTGGATTAACAGAATGCAAAATACAGAATCTTGAAGAAGTGATTCATCATCTCCTTGCAGTGTTGCCTCACAGGACATACAGCAGGAATGTGAAAGTATTATTAAATGATTTTGTCTTCAAAAATTACCCTGCTATCAAATAATTTAAAATACTTTCCTCTTAGTTGTTAAATGACCTCATTAGCATGAGGATACATCTACTTCTCAATTAAATCCACATTTCTTATACATCCTAGCTGAATTCTGTATTTGTTTTGTATTGCTTAGTAGTAAGGTTACAAGGTTATCAGTAAATCAGTTTACTTCAAGAACACTGCTGTGCAAATTTAAGGTTATCTCCTTTCTGCCCATTTGGACGCAGCAATTTTAGAACACTGCAGTACTTTCATATTCTGATATCTTTCTTAATTCACATGTTTCTGCTTCAGGAAATCAGTAACTGCACCATTTTACTGATTGGTAGTAATTCTCAGCAATGTCACACCACCAGTCAACATTTCCTTTCTGCAATTGACCCCAAACCACAAAAGACACTAAATTATACAACCAGCCCTCTAAAAATGGGCCACGGGTCTCTTGGCTCAATTGTGATGACACTAAAGAAATGATAGTAGCCTTTACTCACTACAGCATTCACTCTAAATCTTCTCTTCACAGCCCGCACTATAATAGACTCCACCTAAGAGAGCTCTAAGCACCACTTATTCCAAGGGCAAACGTAGCATGCAAAATTTCTCACTGTGTGTGGCCTGCTGATTCATGCGAGAAAAAGGTTAAACAACAGCTTTTTGTAGATATCAAATTCAAAAGCATTCACAGAATGATTTTCTATAAACAAACACCAGCTAATAACCAGATTGAAACCTTTTTGTCAATCAATTGCTTCTCTTCTCATTACTGAAGAGAAAGCCCTACTTTAAGTCAAATTAAAATAATTGAATGGTAATGATCTCACTGCATTATCACTGCTGTAATCACTACCTGCTCATTGAGGAAAGTCTTTGAAGAGTTCAGTGCTAATAATCCTCTAGTCTTACACATGGCTCCAACTCTCCTTAGCACCAGGACAGTGCAGTTCAATTTCCTTGCTTTTCTAGCAACAAGGCAGTCCATTAAAATAAATTCCATTAAACCAAGTCCGGAAGTAAGAAAAACAAAGGAGAATGAAATTATTTACATTGCTGAGCTTTAAGCACCAGAGATTTTCAAGTTTTTGGGACATCTGTACAGTATTTCAAAAAGATTCTGTAGACTCTGTTGGCTTCATGTTTGCACAGTCTCAATACAAGTCTGAATCGCACAACATCTCACCTCTTTGACAAGCTCTTTAACTTAACATGGTGCATTTAAATTATGTCCCATTGAAAACAGAGAAGGCAACTGAAGGGGCAGAAATACAGCTTCTAGAACAGGGTTTCATAGGACAATGTTTTAATATTTGTGGCACACTACTAAAAAAAAGCAGAAATACCCCAGGCAGTCAGCTTTCAAAGCAATTGTGGATGCCCCATCCCTGGAGGTGTTCAAGGCCAGGTTGGATGGAGCCCTGGGCAGCCTGCTCTAGTATTAAATGGGGAGGTTGGTGGCCCTGCATGTGGCAGGGGGGTTGGAGATTCGTGATCCTTGAGGTCCATTCCAACCCTGGCCATTCTGTGATTCTGTGGTGCACGGACTACTGTACATTTGTTCATTCTAACTGAAATATACAATAATTTAGAAGAATTACTTATGATTGTCTTCAATGAAAGACATCACAAGCAATCATCACACTTGAGTTTGTGGTTGAAGTATTTTTCACATTGCAAAATTCAGTCGTCGTTGTAGACAGAGTTCATGAGGCTGATGAGCAAGGTCCCAACAGGGCCTCCAGTGCCCTCAGCTTGAAATTACTTTTTAGGAGGAGGCAAATGAAAGAACATAAAGCCTGTATTCTATTAAATTACCCTCTCACAAAGTATTTATCTCTGTTGGAGAGCTGGCAGATGGTGAGCTACCACAATATCCAGTGTTATTTACAGAAAACAATTACAGAGCTTATGATCTACATAGGTTGCTCCAAAAGTAATGCCTCCTATTTATTTTGATTCAAACCACAACAGATACAAAGAATGCAATAACACTGCTTGATAGAGCAAATTCTTACTTTCAAAACATTATTTTTCAACAGATACCATGGTTTGCTATACCATGGACAGCAATGAACAAGAGTCTGCATGCCACACTTGTAAACATCTACACCAGTGGAGGTGACCCCCTAATTCAGTCACCACTGCCAAAACGCACCATCCACCATCTCGCTGTGCTCACATCCACTGGTTAGTCACCACAAACATCCTTCCAGTACTTGAAGGGAGCATATAAACAGGAGGGGGAATAACTGCCTACACGGATCGATAGTAATAGGACAAGAAGGTATGGTTTTAAACTAAGACAGGGGGGATTAGGAGAAAGTTTATCACTCAGAGGGTAGCTCACTGGAACAGGTTGTTGTGGATGCCCCATCCCTAGGTAGCCTGGTGTAGTGGCTGGTGACCCTGCCCATGGCAGGGGGTTGAAACTAGATGATCTTTGAGATCCTTTTCAATCCAGGCCATTCTATGTCTCTACGATTCAGCAAGCATCGATTAATGTCAACAGCTGCCTTTCCACAGAGAACCTTCAGCGAGATTAAGTTGCTCAGAGTACAGTCCAGCCTGACCCTGAATGTCTTCAGGGATACAGCATCCACCACATCTCTGGGCAATCTGTTCCAAATGGAATATTGGTGGAAAGTCTCAACCTCTATGCTGTATCACCAAAACCTACCTCCAACACCATGGACCAATGTAAGTAATGCCTCCTATTTTATTATGTTGTTCCTCTGATATGAGAAACAGATGTCAGTGGTATGGCAGTAGACGTTCAACCTTCCCACCAATATTCCATCACATTTTGTTGCTATGTGATAGATGGCAGCAGAGGGACAGTGTCAAATTCAGTCCAGTATACCCACATGCTACACGTAAACTACACGTAACATTAAAAAAAAAAAAAAAAAAAGAACAACCTGAAGTGCCCAAAACAGAATTAAATGCAGGTCTTATGCACAGTAAGAGTCTGATTTACAGATGCCTTTAAAATAGTGACTCAAGAACACTTGATTCAAACATATGTCACTGCTCTGAGTACCTAAAAATCAGTAGAATATTTAGATACTAATCATATTTAGCCTCTTATACTGGATTTATTATCAAAGGTCTTGATTTCAGTTCATCACTAGCAGCGTCATAATCAAATAACGAAGCAAATTCAGACATAGATTCATGCTGGAATAAACCACTGTGACTTAATATTTTAATTATGCATGCCTCAGCCCACGATAAGCTACTATAAGGTTTATCTTTGCAAGTCTGAGATATTTTTCCCCATAAGTGCCTAAATAAGAAGCTAAGTATTCCTGGATGCTTTGTTTTTATATCTCCATGGCAATGTTCACAAATAATATGAATAAAAACCCTAATGTCTGTTTTAAAACTTCATTCCCGAAATGTGACCTAGAAAAATTTAATATGCCATTTTCTATGATTACTTTTTCTAAATAATCCCCAAGCAGCCTTCTCAGTGATCTAATTCATTTAAATTAAAATTAGTTTTTTCTCCCTGGTCTTCTGTTATTAAAATCAAGCTGTGACTCATTGTACTTTCTGGTGTTTTCCTATGACGTAGCAAGAGCACTGCTTGGACTGCTCTGCTCACAGAACTGCAGTGGGAGCCTCTGAACCACGGCTATTTGTTGGAAATGATAACCCCAGTGGGTCAGAAAGTGTGCACTGTGGTCCTGAAACGCTTGTAAAACCACGCTCACGGTCAGCACAGCTGAGACATTCACATGTACTCACAGTCTAAAGCCCACAATAAAGCAGCACCAGTACAAGTAATATACCCTTTAAGATTTGGTCATATACAACACAGCAGTGAGAGCTTCCATCAGCTTTTCCTCTGCAGCCTCCTACTGTCGCCCAGCAGTGAGTCACAGACCCAGTGCCCTGCTCAACAGAAGCTCCATGTTTGAAGAAAGCAGACACTTCTTTTCCAAAGCTGTGCATCTCAATTGCAGCACATCTTTGTGCATCTTTGCAGCAGTATAGTTCCCTTTCAAGTGCAAGACAAATCTACAGCACCATCAGATCAAAGCAGTACTGCAACCAGACAGCAAAAGTCCAGGCCAAAAATTCCACTCCTACGGGCAGATCCAATGTTATTGATAAAAATCAATTGCACATCAATGATCTATAACAAAACTGTCAGTTAGTATAGGTATATCAGTAAGACAATGTTTCAGTTTATGAAATGGCAAACAAATGCCAAACAAATGGCTGCGTCTCAAGTCTGACAAGACAGCCCTAGTTTTACCACCCTAGTTTATCATGCAGCCCAACAGAGCCACCACTGGAATTCCCTTTAGATTGAATGTTGAAGAAGAAAAAAATGATTTCTCCAAAAAGTATTAATTAAAAAGACACATAAGCTAAGCACAAAACAGCTATCCAAGACAAAGAGCTGGACACAACAGCCTTCACATTTACAGGAAGGTGATGACTACAAAATTCCAAGAAACCTCAGTCCAGCGGACACACCACATGGTTACACCACCATTTTCCAACTCCATTTAAGGTCTCATGGTCTCATAAGAAAATTTGTTTGCTAAGTCTGTTATGTCTCTGGAAGATCTCGAAGGTCTCTTGGTTTTGCAGTAACCAAGTAGCTCCACTTTATGCAGCCCTATCTGTATACTTAGTGGCTATCACGGAGAGTTTCATTTATCCGTACAGCTTAAAACAAGTAAGAATAGAATTCTGCGCATACCATAACCTGAAGAAGCTTGAGCTTTTCCACTTGACTATTTCAGACAAAACCATCAGCTACTGCGCTCTCTCAAATCCATTAAAACATCACTGTTCTAGTGAAAAATAAAAAGAAAACTTTCATTCAAAGAAAACCTTATTGTAGGAGACGATGGTGCTCACAGACAACATGAACAGTTCAACAGCTCACATCCTTTGTGGCAGCCTCAGAGCAGGATAACACTTAACATGACACACCCTGCAAGTGAGGAAAACCACACTGGTTGTAACATCAGGACGATTACAGAGACAGCCACCTTTCTAATATACTTCCCACAGTCCTAATAATAATCAACTGAATACCTGGTTCCATTGAGCATTTTAAATGAGTATGTGACTTTTTATTGACCATGCAATACAAACAGAATAGGGAAGCACCACAAAGTGATGGGCAGCATCCTGCTTACTCCCATGGGTTTCCCAGACCCTTGTGGCAAGTTTATCAGAAATCAATTCATAATTAAAAAAAAAAAAAACCCACTGAAGAGAACTGTAAGAAAGTGCACCATTTTTATTTTTTTTTTCCTTTGGTGGGAGGGATGCAGCATGTAGGACTGACTCTCCCTTGCTGCATTTGTCTTTATGCTGACATTCATAGCACATAAATAGCTGACTGTTTTGCCTTTAACATTTTACTTATTTTACTTAACAAAGTTAACATTTCTATCATTTACACAGCTCTTAACATTTTTGATTTTATGTCTGACACAGTAGTTGCATTTTATTATGGTGGAAATGAAGCACAATTCAACACGTAGCTTGTAAACACAAACAAATACTTGAGCACAAATAGAATGAAGTTTCAGTTTAAAGGGAGCACCCAGATTTCGTAGTGTGCAACTCAGTTATCTTTCAAAACATTTTGAGACTAGGCTGCTTGGCTGATTTCCCTATTAAAATCTGAGAGAATAGAAACATACAAGAGAAAACTGTAATACAATAGAAAGACTATTTGCCTTTGTATTCAGTACTTACTAAATGAGTCATCTAATTCCCTGCAGCCAAACTGCACTGCATTTGCTGTTCTTTTTCAAAGGAAAAGCAAGTAAGGAAAATAGCTCTACTACACACAAAGGAATGTTTTTGTATCACAGCTACCAAGAATTGAGCCCAGTTTTGCTAATCTTGTTTCTCAAAAGCATGCAGCAGTGAAGAAGAATGAAAAATCACACAGGTAACAGATGGACCTTACAGATTTTGGAACCAAGACTACTGACATTCCTCAAAGTTTGACAGACCACCGCCACCAGCCAGCCCTTTCTGTCAACTCCTCATTTCATGGCATTCTGCAAACTCACTGCAAATCATTTTTCACAGCCTGTCATACTTAAGGAACCACTGCCACGGAGTGATTCATTCCCAAAGACTTTGTTTTCTGTGGTCTACAATCACCGTGTATACTGGAAGCACTTCCTGAATGCCAAAAAATAAGTTAACAAGAAGCTGTAAAACTACTCTAAGAAATTCCAAAGAGACAGTGGGTACTGAGTGTTCATGTACTGCCTGAGACCACCTCTTCCATCAGGTCTTCTCTTCAGAAATCCTCATCGCCCTTACCAGAAAAGGACCTGCAGTTCCCAAACCAGCTCCTGCTCTTCTGGAAGAGTGGAAGCCAGAAACCAAGTGCATATCAGCAGAATTTACTCTGTCTTCAAAAAACAGAAAGGTAAATAATTTGGCTTTAAGTTGGAAAATATTGGGGGAAAAAAAAAAGAATTTAATCAGATGAAATGGAAGGAGTTAATCAGAGCTGATATTTGCTGCATGTGAGGCAGACAAGTGAACAGACGTCCCACAAAACCTCCCACTTTGATGAGCTTTGGACAAAAATGCAGGGATATCAACCCAGCACCAGCCTGACACGACACTTCCTGAGGCAGCAGTTCAAAGCAATCCACATGCTGCATCTTTTGGTTGGTTGGTTTTGGTTCACTTTTACCTAAGTAAGGATTCTCCTTTACAGAAAGAAAAAAAAAAGTGTTTTCACAGACATAATTGTGAGCAGGGACATGTTTACAGAGTAACCCAGCTAAAGTCAATATAACCCTACTTTTACAGGAACAGTGGAAGTCAAGATTGAGTCTTTATGGGATCCCCCAGCAGAAAATGAAAACTGAAGGGCCATTTAATCATCAGAACAAAACCAGCCAGAACAAGCAAACCACAGCAGACACCTGAATGACGAGGAACATTCAGTATACATCCTGCCTTTCTGCAGCATTACACGTACAGCTGGGCAGCAGCTGCCTAAAGAGGTAAGGCAGCAACAGCAAGGTACTAACTACAGGAAAGTGTTAAAGGCGAAACATTTGGCAAGGCTTGGACACGGTATGCTTGTTGTAATGCAGGCACTGTGATATTCACAGCACAAACCTGGCAGTGCTCTGAAAGGCGCACACGAAGCAAAGCATTCAGAGCAGGAAGAGCACAAGGGCACGGACACATGCTGTGTGAAGTATGTGCCACACCTGGAAGGAAAGCCGCTACGGAGAAATGACACTGCATTATTTTTGGCTACAGTACACCCTAGAAAAATGAACAGCTGGAAGAATCACAGATATTTCTTTAAAATAGAAGAAGAAACACCCACCAGAATTCAGACATGATGGCAGAAACCACATCCTAGTAGGTAACGCAGGCAAGCTGCCACCCTGCACTAACAGACCACCTCAAACACAAGCAGATCCATCACCTACAGGAAAACACAACAACAAATTACAAAAAAGAAGAAAAATACAGCAAGAAAGTCAGAACTGTACTCTGGGTCAGCAGAGGATTACAATTCTTCACAGCATTTCCCAACACGTTTTGTCTAACTGAATTTTCATGTTCCCTTTCCCACTCAGTTCTCCTAGACACAGCACTGATGTGGCTCCACTGCCCACATCCCTGAAGCACTTTCTGCATGTCCTGAGGGCACTCCACATGAATTATGAATTAGTAAACTTTATATAAAATCTAAGCAGTGAACTCCACAGAAGTTGATCTTACCGCAGAATAAAGTTCTGAAATCTTCTCCACCTGCCCCGTAGTGCTTAAATGTCTACACTGCAAGAGTAAGTCACCTACATTTACTGAGGGAAATGCATGCACAGAATCAAGTTACCCTGACAATAATACCATACATGACGTAATTACTTATCTTTAAACAGATGAAGGAGTTGATCAAACCTGTAAGAACAGAAAACAGCAAAACAGAAAACAAACACACGAGCATCATCTGTATTCACCTGAACTTCACGTGTGTTGACAAAGGA
Source organism: Centrocercus urophasianus (assembly GCF_019232065.1). Taxonomy (NCBI): domain Eukaryota; kingdom Metazoa; phylum Chordata; class Aves; order Galliformes; family Phasianidae; genus Centrocercus; species Centrocercus urophasianus. The sequence goes on from NW_024884697.1 coordinate 12,322,475, forward strand.
ACTTCTGGGAACACTTTCTTTATGAAGCACCACCCAATTTCTCTAAAAAGCAGTCTGACCTGATCTCTGACAGAGCCAACTGGACCCAGAGCAGCACACTAGCACTTCCAACACTACCTGAGAAACAGTACTTTAAGGAAATGCCTCTGCTACATCACCCATACCATAAATACTTCAGGAGAAGATGTATAATGCAAGGACTGAGAAGCCAAGGCACTGCAATACAAGGCAGACAGGAAAACATTTATTCCCTACAAAAATACAAGATAAATGAGCTCCTCTGGTCTTTGCCTGGTAAAGTGATTACAAAACCTGACCAAATTAAGGCCAAGAATTAAAGCAAAAGAAACTACTCCTTTCTCAAAAATATCCAGGAGTACAACAGCAACTTACCCATTAGTGACAGTACAAGGGATCTGGAATAAATCCTAAGAAATAAAGATACCAGGAAGAGGGATAGATTATCACACAAGTTGAATATAAGTAAGCAATCAGCATCCTATATAGATATTTTAAAAAATACACATGGAATGGTACAGACTCGATGGAGCAGGTGCATAAGAGCTCAGTAAAACAGCACTCAAGTGGGAACACCACTGTTTGCTTGCCATCAGCTTCATTACACGTACTCCCAATAACACAAGGAGGGCTGTGATATCAACTTCAGCAGGCAGCATCTGAATATACATAGCTAGAGAAAGGGACAAGATACCCTTGATAAGACAGGCACTTTGACATACGGATATGGTTTCTAAAAGTGCTAAGCTGAAAGCAGAAAGGGACTGATTTGCAAGCTATTTAATGATAAGTCTCAGTACAAACCCATCCTACCTTACAGAACCAGCAGCACCAAAAGCAACAAAGATGCAACTGGCACATCCTCTAACAGGAGTCAATTGGTAACAGACACATTCACTATTTCCTAAGTTCATCCTCAGTAAGTAAATTCTGACTGATTTTATTGAGTTCCCAATCAGCGTTACATGCACGCCAAAAGGAATTTGTTTTTCAAGTAGCACTGATACCCCCCTAATTTATTCTAACTGGCAAGCTAAAACAAGCTTCATCAAGAGGTAGTATGGCTGCAATTCATTCTTCTAAATGCGTAATATATACTGCAAACATATGAAAGTGAAAACAATACTTCCTCTGTCTCCAAGTGTACACACTTAACAGTTCTTAATTAAGAATAACCAGCACTTTTTTTTGCAGAGCATCTCCTTCCCAGATCAGGATAAATTAACATACAAGTAAGTTTATGCTTTCACTTTGACAAAACCTACTGTTCAGTGTCCCATTTTAGATGACAAATTTAATTGCACTTCTCAGAATTTTTTTAATTGATGTTGCCACCTAGTGGTTTGTTTCAACAGGACTGAATAATCACAAAAGCCAACATGAAAACATCAACATTCAAGCAAGGTTGAGAAATCTATTGAGCACAATTTTTTCCCCCAATACAGAAAAATCTAATATTCCTGTCCACCCAAAACAAAGGAAATGGTCAAGGTCAATTAAGCCTAAAGTAGTAAATTCTTTTTAAAATAAAATAATTTCTATGGACAGAACAAGACACTACTATCAAATAATTTGGTTTACATTATGTAATAAACCAACGTTCAGTAAGTTTCCAAATATGTTTCAAATATGTAATTTCAGAGGAAAAAAATACAGCTACTGAACACAATTTTTAGAAGTTATCCCTTTCATTTTCTTGAACACTAAGTGGAGGAGAGCATATTCCCACCTGTCTTGCTTTTGGTTTACAGTGGGCTTGCTGTTATGGCAAGAAGATCTGAGCACCCTAATTATGCTAACTAAAATGCAGAACAAGCCCTATTTTATCTAACAAGAGATAAAGCAATGTTCAAACATTCCTATTATTAAGTCAGGTTTACTAGCTGGAAAAAGAAAAAAAAAAAAGACAAACATGAAAATAAGTTTTTAGTGTTTACACAGCTTTTCCAATGCTTTTTCCTTCTGATCCAAACCAACATTTACACGTAACACAGTCCTGTGGTTACACACAGCCCTGTTTTTCATTCATATTACATCTCAGGAATCTAATTCTTTATTATGCAGCATTAGTAATGGCTGATCAACAAGACTTTGGCACTTCTGCTCATTTGTCCCTATTGCTAAACACAAATAGACAAAAAAATGTATCAATTACATTTTAAATCAAAGATTTGCAACACTGTTTTCAAACTGTATAGCAGCAGTTATTTCACTATTCTTGGAAACAGAACAAGCATGCAGAAACAAATCTGAACAATTATTTTCAACCAGTAGTTTGCTTTTAAATTTGCTTTTCTTCTAGTAAACAATTTTTAGTTTTACTCTCTCAAACAATTGCCAGCCTTACCCTGTGGGGCAGCAGCCCAGCACTGCCAGCGGGCAAGGGCAGGCCTTGTCCTGCTCTGCTCTGTGCTGTGCAGCCTCACCTCCTGCACTGGGTGCAGTGTGGGTGCCACAGCATCAGAGGGGCATGAAGCTATCAGACAGCGTCCAAAGGAGGGATATGAAGGTGGGGAAGGCTCTGAGGGCAAGGTGCGAGGAGCGGCTGAGGGCCTCGGTTTGTTGCCGGCAGCCAAGAAGAAAAAAATCCCTGTTAGTCCCTCACTAATGGAAAACCAGGGCAAGCCCAGCATTCCCACCTGGCTTGCCCAGCTGCTGAGGGGCAGGCACATGCTGGCCAACAGGCGGAACTTGGAGGCAGTGCCCACAAGCAGTGCCTGCCCAGCTAGCACATCACAAACACTGGGATAGCTGCAGGAGAAGCTCAGATCTTCACACAGATGGCGACTGACTTCAGCAAAGAAGGGTCAGCATTACAGTACATAAAGCCTAAGAGAAAAAAACAGCTGCATTTATTGAGGGGGGCCCAAGTGAAGAACAGGAGACAGTAAAAGCATTAAGATATGAGTTAGTGGGCAAAGGAAGAGAATTGGAAGTACTTGGGATTTGTGATGGCAAGAAGAGAGGTGTAACTACAGCGAAAGCAAAACAGAGCCAAGGTTACTACAGTGCCAAGAAATCTGTGATACGGGATTACATAAACATAAAATCAAAATTTTTCATACATCTTCTCTTTAATCTGTGCAGCACTCTGAGATGTGTAATAGTGCTTAATTATTTACTTTGCATTCTCTTTATTTTTTTTAATCTCTCCTTAATCAAACTGGTATCATTACAGCACATCTTCTATGCTATATATTTACATAGAAATGTGAAGAATAGACTGGTATTGTAACTATACTTCTTGTAAATCTTAGAAGAATGATCTTAGTAGCATTCTTTTTTTCTTTTCAACCTTGAAATACACTATATATTCTCTACAGTATTTCTAAGATCTCTCTTTCCTGACATAGATTTACTACTTCAGAATACAGTCAGAATTTCTATAACAAAGAAAGACCAGACCTTGCAAGCACTGTCAAAGCCTTTTCAATGATTTCAGCTAAAATTTCTATTCAATATGCAATGTTACATAGTTTCGTCCACTTAAATTTTAAAAAAGCTTCTTCAGTGAGCACAAGTATAAGAGCTTCTTTAGGAAGAAATGACAGCTTTCTAATGAAATGCTGAAAAAACATTTAAACAAATAAAGCCAAAAGCTGCTCCACAGACCACCAACACTGCAGATACCACTTCAAAAAGGTTCAACCTGAAGAGACCTTTACAAATACAAGTAGCAAATGAGAAGTTTCTTGTTATCTAATACTGCTTCTCAGCACTGAGATCATTTGACAGAATGCTCAGAAAACAGTTAAAGGCCATACAGATTTTCTGTAAAATTTAAATCCTTTGTTTTTTAACTCCAAGCCAATCCCCTTAACATTTTGCAAATAGACAGAAAGAGCTGCTTTCTCCAAATGTACTGCTGGCACAGTAGGAGAGCTACTTGCAAGCATCCCCTCAGATGTGCAGTCCTGAGCTTCATCTTTTTAATTCCACAGTCATCCATTTTTGTGGAAAAAGATACAAAATGTGATTTAATCGAGGCATCACCAGATTAGCACTGAATTTGTTCCTTGTCATTTCCTGGCTGCTGCTAATAAGCATGAATTCAGTATATTCGCATTGAAGTTACCTGAAGAAAGAGCAATGGTTACTCTTCTCTACAGACCACACAAAGCAAGCCAATATAGCCCAGTAAACATGGTGCTGCCTTTGCTTCTAACTGGCCATGGGCTTTGCGGTCAGGTTGTAACACAGGCACTGTGATTTACTGAGCTTTGCCTCACTTGTCTCAACCTGCCTGGAGATTTGCTTTTAGTATTTAAGAGCAACAGTCTACTGATCAAATGACCACTACTTGCTAAAAGCAGCTGTAGCTTAGCTTTGTTTAACTATTTGTTGCAACAACTATTGTGTGCATCTGTGACTATCATAGCAATAAATATTAGTTATTCTGTGTTAAATGAACTACTTCACATGCTGGAATAAAAAGCAGCGTAAAGCAGTAATGATGTGAAAAAGTGCAGAGGACTAGAAGAGTCACAGGGTGATACAGAGGCCCAGAGCTACCAACAGCTCACCTGTGGTCAGCAACAGGTCCAAGGACTGCAGCCCAGAAGCTGGGTAACGGGGTAACAAGGATAACAAAGAATACAAACAACACACACCACTACACAAAAATCCTCATGCACTAACTTGGATTGTCATATGGATTAATAGGACAGCAAAGAAAGTGAAGAAAGAACCAATTGTGGAATGCACTGCCAAACACATGAATACAACCAAGGCAGTTTTCAGAGTCAAGAGGAAGAAACTGCCAGCATCCTGATGATCCTGGCTCTGCAAACAGTGACCATTTCTTCTGTTCTTAACAGAACCTTGAACATAACAGGCTCAAGCAGCTTATTTGAAACTGAGATGCAACGATGCAGTGAGAAGAGGTTCTCAAAGTCAGGAGAAGGCATAAAGATGGATGCACAAGTGCCTCTTCTTCTCTGTGAAAACACAGGTCCAAGCTTCATTTCTATAATGCTGCAGCAATCAGTGGGGGAAGTCCACACCGCCAGAATGGGAGATGAGCAGGGAACAACTTCAGGCTGAGAAAGAACTTTGGGCATATGGAAGCCCAAACAGATTCGATCTCTCAGTCTCCATAAAGAAAAGAGTTCAGAATACAGTTAATTTACTGTCCTCTTAAAAAAAAGTTTAAACAATGTATTGCTAGGGAAGGGAATAGCTTTTTTTTTTTATACACATACAAGTATATACTGACAGTATAGGAGACATGTCACCATTCACACTGCTTTTATTCTTAGTATGAATTTATTTTCAAATCAAGGCTTTGCTGTTCTCCATCACTCTGATTAAAAAAAAAAACAGAAATTAATATCAGGAAATATGATGAAGGTGATTTTAATTCCTGATTAAGTTTTAATTTCACTCAATCCAAATAATTCAGTTTGAAGGGAACCATCTTAAACAGAAACAAAGCAATTTGCTCTCTTATACTTGCCTACCGCACTGCCATGCTTTGAGAGGTACAATCCAAGAAGCCAACCCACAAAGAAAGGCAATATTATTATCAACTTTTTTTTTTTTTTTTTTTTTTTTTTACAGTTACTGGATTGCCAACCTCATCCCTGCTATTGGACTGCTACCTTCATAGAGGGGTGAGAGACTGAGTAAAAACTATGTGTAAAGATCCCCAAATGAAGTTGCTTATGTAAAGACAATATTTTGTATAAGTATACATACATACATGCTATTTATTATCTACACCAATTATCCACAAAATATGAAATACTTTGTTTTTGTTAAGGTCATTTTTCTCAAAATGAACATGTTGGCAAAGTCAATTTCATATTAGCAATTGCGGGAAAAAATTAAGGATACAAACACTGAGAAAGAATCAAACCTTTTTACCATTATGTGATGTTATTTTCAAATACATGCCTTATTACTGATGTAAAATTCATGGCACCAAACTGAAATACTACTGCAGAACAAGATTGGAATAAGGGCTTTGGGAAGAAGCCTCTCAGAACCAGCTATGAGCTCACCTTCCTGCTCTACAGCAATCACTGCAAAATCAAACATGCCAGTTCCCAATACTCCACCATGCAGAGATCATACTAATTTAAGCCTTGTGCAGCTTCAGTTCAAGTTAATATCTCCGGCTGTGAACTCTAATAGGGAAGAAGATGGCACAAGTTCAGTTCCATTGCCCTTGGACAGAACTTCGTCTTAAAAACACTCTGAATAAATAAACAAGTCAGGTAAGTTCTCCACATTTTCTCCACTACATTCTGATACTATGAGTGAAATATCACACATGCTATCTGTTTTGGTTCTGCTTTTTTTTTTTTTTTTTTAACTATTTGCTAATTCTTGCAACAATCACTAATCACTCTACTCACTAAAACTTTAACATACTTCAAGTGTTTGGTTTGCTGTGGTGTAATGAATTCAGTTACAACATCAGAAGGTGCTTAATTTACATGTTTTTTATGATCAGACCACCATGCTAGCATTTAGCAACCTGTTGCAAAAAAAAGATATGTCAGAGAACTAACAAACACATGATGGTAGACTGGAACATGTAAGAACTATTACAAATGTAAGGCACTGTTTGGCTGTTTTCTGTTCTGCTTTTTAACCTTTTCTTAAACTACGCTGAGTTACTACCTCAACACACTCACTCTCCTATTGTCTGTTATTTAAGTTGCAAGTGCTGAGGTGCTTTCAGTTTTGCTCATACCAAGTGCTCTATCGCTGCACTCTCCAGTTGCTTCAGGACTCCAAAACAACAGATTCTGCATGCAGTTGTTTCCAGCGCTTATTTTCTTTGGCTCTCCTGCAACTGCAGTAGCTCAGGCACACATCTCTGGGTTCCCAGCTGATCTGAGGTCAGAGAAGCTGGCAGCAGACACAGACAATTCCACACACAAACGCCAGAATTAATCAGAAGGTTCAAGACTGCCCTGCAAGGAAAGTCAGCTGTATCTGGGGATTGAGACATTGAAATAGCAGCAAAAGAGAAGTAGCAGAGCCCACAGGCCATCTGTGAGACTGCCGGCCATGCGTTCTAATGGACTAGCATGAAGAGAAAACACTCTTAATTTACCAGAAGGAATGACAGATCAAAATTACCAACTGCTCCATCATATTCACCCAGTAGTGTCAACTCACACTGAGTGTCTAACTTGACACCTTCGGCTAAATGGCTAAGCATCTCAAAACTAGGCCGACCACATCTGGTGCCCCTGACACTGTCCTGTACTCTCCTACAAAACATACTGAGATAGATGGAACTTTCCACGAAAGGATATTTCAAATAAATCAAAATGAAAACAAAGCATTTGCTTGAGTCAAATATCCCTAAAAATAAACGCAGTCCACTGATCTTGTCCAATTCTACTATCCAAATCACATTCCCTTCTAATCACCAGTGGTCTACAATGTGAATTCTGTGTATCAGGCATAACGTGGAAAAAGCTATGACAAAAAGACAGAAAAATCTAAGAGTAAAGTTCAATATTTTCCCCTCAATACACATATTGACCTGTAATTTATTGTAATGCTCTTTTCAACCGCAGCTACTAAAAGCAAGCTTTTCACCAGCCTGGCAAAGTGGAGGGCAAGGTTTGAGACATAGATGTCCCAGAGAAGGGCAAGGAAAGGGAGTCTGGTATACTTCTAGTTTATCATGAGATCTTCACCCCTAAGATAAACATTCTCATTATACACAACAGGCATTTCTGGCCTCAAAAATAAGTATTAAAGAAAACAGTTATTCTATTTCTCAGTACAAATAACAGGGAAAATAATTTGATTTTCTACAATGCGTCTCACGTAGAATATGGAGGAATTTTACTACTTTTCCTTTAACATTCCAAGATAAACTCATCAACCTTCAAAAACTGTTTTTAGACAATTGAGGGAAATCAGGTCTACTGAATACATTAGCTTTTACCTAGTTTATAGATGCTGGATTTACTAAACAGCAACACAACTTGGAATTGCAATGAGAATGCAATACTTAAAAGTAATCATTCCATATTAAATATCAAAGTAGTTATCAAACAAGTACCTGGTGAATTAAAAATTTGGCAGCCTCAGCCTCACATCTTAGGTCAGCTTGATATTCACACTGTTTTCACATCCAGCTTTGCTTAGAGCCCTGACCGTGGCTTAACTCCATGTTCCCAAGACTGCCAGTCCCCCATTAAAAAGCGACTCTGTGAAACACAGAATGCTGGAAGCACCTACCAGAACTGCTGTGTTATCTTCTCAAGACTGTTGACACAGTGTGTGATTTACAAGCTGATACAGAGCAAGCGCTTCTGTGAAACACCAAGTATACGAGAATCTCTAATTTATATTAGAAAAAAAGAAGCAAAGCTCTTAATCAAATTCTAGTTGAATGTTATTAAAATCCAGGATCAGCATCATGAGATGCAGAAACCAACCTGTGCTGCTTATATACTAGACACGTAGCCCCAAGCAACAGGACAGAGGTAAAATGATTTTGGATACTCATCTGCAAAGATCATTCTTATTCTTTTGACCTAGATCTCATAATAGTATCACAAAGCTGCTGCTCCCTTTCAAGTTTCCCCTGACACTGCTAAGATTTTTAAACCATTCCCATCTGGGAAGAAATTCTTGGATCTGTCATACTGTGCCGTGTGGCACCACAAAAGGGAACCTGAAAGAAGAGTAAGTTCCCGATTCCTTTAGGACTCCCTGTTTCATAAAATGATGAATTACAACTGCTATGCTAAAAAGAAAAAAAAAAAAAAAAGACTTTAAGCACCTGAATACATCCAGTCAGACCAAATCATTACCTTCATTTTGCAACTCAGAGTTACATAGCCTCAACCAGTCAGCAAAGTGATGCCTGAGTATTAGAAAACCTCAAGAGCAAAGCCTCCATTTTAATCACTTGTCCTCTACCTCCATCAGTCTTTTGCTCTCGATTATTTAGGAGAGATGTGAAGTATTGTCCTTCCCAGAGCCCAAAACCCAGCACAGCCTGTAATCTCGTGACTGACACTTGCTCAAGGCAGGTTGAAATAACAAGATTGAACTTCCTCAGGCATCTTAACTGCTGTTTCACAGGCAAGTGAATTACCGAGCCACTGTGTAACCACGAGAACCAGAGCTTTAAAACAGAGCTGTTCACAGCAACGAAAGCAAACACACTGACAATCTGAAGCCCCAGCCTCACCTCGGCATCACACTCAGACCTGCAGATGGCATCGAAATCTACGGGAAAAGAGCATTTCCAGCACTCCCATTCCTTCAGCACATGGTACTCCTTGGCTAAGTCATGCCTGCAGCCCCTTCTTCCTTACACTGGGTTACTGGGTTCACAAGTGCTCTTTCCAAATATATGTTCTACTCATTCAATGCAGAATATGAGTTAGTTGTTAACTTCAGTTTCCCAGCTTCTCCCCGCTTACGGGAACAGCACATTAGATAACTCCAGCCTTTTTGCATCTGGACTTAAAGATACTGATCACAGGTGCTTCAGATACTGCAAGTGATTGTCTGAGGAGGTCTTACAAATCAAAGAGCTGCCACACTAATTCAGATCAAGTGTCTATCCAGGCCAGTATCATACCACTAGGTGCCAGAAACATAATCAGAGATAAGTACAGAAGTGGCTCTAAATTAGAAAGAACTTCCATGACTGCTTCAGCAAACACCTGCTGGGAAAGTCAGACTGCACCCTCTACTACAATATACCTAAGAAGTACTGATGGTTCTACAATTCTATCCCTCTTAAACTCATTACAGCTTGGCCTCTACAGCATATGGCGAAGAGTCATTCTGCTGTTCACACTGCATTAAAAAAAATAAAATCTTCACATGAAAGTCACTCTCCAGATATCACTGCTTTGTAACAAAAAATGACAACAAGCTACTTGTAATCCACATTCTATACCAGTTACTGCTTTTCGGGCACAACCACAGGACATCCCTTAACCATCCTCATGTATCTGAAAAGCACCAGTCATAAATGAAGCTGTCCAATCCCTTCGATCACCTTTGCTATCCCTACCTTTCAGCAATTTTGTGTTCTACTGCATCATTCTGGAGATGGTAAGACGAGAACCATGTGACATAAGCATAAATATCAAGAACTATTTAAACAGTCACATAAATTGTTTAAAATTATTTATAATTAGCTCTCAAAAATAAAAATATTTGTGCAAGAAAAGAAGTGCAAATCTCTTCTACTCAGGGATTTTCTTACTTTGCATATTTAGATGGTTCCTAAATGCCTCCATCATTTCCACTTTCATTGTTTTTAAGTTAGCCTGCTCTTACATTAGTGCTTTTCAACAGTTACATCAGGAACCACACATTTTGCTCTATTAAACTTTCTCTTGCACAGTTGGTCAGAAGGATCCTTAACACAATACTTCTTCCAAGTAACCACGGAATTTCAATCCATAAAGAACAACCTTTTGAGGCAGCTCATGCTTAATGTGTTTCACTCTGTGCTTAAGATAAAGCTCACTCCTACCTCAGCACTCTGCCACTGCTGCAAAGCTCGCTCCCTGCAGCATCACTTCCTGTTCATCACACCTCCAAGGCTGTGTATCACTGGCTCCTTTTCAAACAGAAATACAAGTTCATTTGTGTTACTGTATAATAGTTCCTTTTATTTGTCTTGTTCAAATATAGTTGTCTTGCTGTGTACCTCCCTAACCTACCCCCTCAGCTGCACTTAACTGGCATTCTTTCAATTACTTTCCAAGTGGATCATAATGCTTCATTTTCTTCAGGGAATCAGTTATTCAGAAATAAAACTTGCTATCTTAACGTAGTTCCAGAGCTCCCTGCTGTTCAACAGCACAACCCACCCTGCTTCAACGCCCGGAGCTCAGCAGGACAAACCCTGGCTGCAGCCTAAGCTTCAGAAGCTGCCTAAAAGGAATTCAGAATTTTACACTGAATCCTTCACAAACAGTTTAGGCAGGGAAGTCACAGAATCATAAAATGGCCTGGGTTGAAAAGGACCACAATGATCATCTACTTTCACTCCCTGCTGTGTGCAGGGTCACCAACAACCAGATCAGGCTGCCCAGAGCCACATCCAGCCTGGCCATGAATGCCTCCAGGGATGGGGCACCCACAACCTCCTTGGGCAACCTGTTCCAGTGCATCACCACCCTCTGTGTGAAAAACCTCCTCCTAACATCTCACCTAAACCTCCCATCTCAGTTTAAAACCATTCCCCCTTGTCCTAACACTATCCAGTCCTGAACCAAAAGCAGTTCTGTAGAGCAAATAGCTGCTTCTTCCTTACACAGGCTAGAGGAGGAAGGAGGCATCCTGTCCTGCTGACTGCATGCACTGCCCTGCAGATACAGCTCAGTTATGCATTTCCTCTTCTCACCACAACCTCCAAGGCAGCCGGTCACAGGGGCACCACAGCCAAACATCTGCAAACTCAATGCAGCTACCTAGGAGACTCATCTCTTATTACAAACCATACAAACCAATGCAGGTGTTCCAGACTGAATAACATCACATATGGGTGACAGCAGCAGGAGGGCAGCAAGTAGGGAACAACAATCAAGTACAGAAATAACTGGGGAGAAGGGGGAGAGAAAACAGAAGAAACAGATCAGTGAAGAGATAAAACAAACACATCCCCAGAGAGAATTTTATTTAGAACCATGAATACAAGAAAAGCATCATTATAGAACAGTTTAAAAATTAGTAACAACTGAATTTAATATCAGAATTTAAGATAGAGATATAGTGTACCTGACCAGCTCTGACCTCTATCTCAGCAAAAAGCAACAGAAATACTAAATGTTTTTCCTCAGGGATAGGAAAATATAATTGACATTTAACTATGGAATTCTCACTTCCATTTTCAAAAACTGCAAACGAAGCATTGACAATAGCTGAAGGCAATTGAAGCCCTTGATTCTTTTAGCCTCCTACATTTGAATTATTGATTTGGAATTGACTAGCTTTAGAATTGAGGAAAAAAAATAAGGCACCAACACTATCAAGAAACATTGTCTCACAGGAGTCAGTTCTGTGGTTTGTCTTGAGCCAACAAATCCAAGATAACATTCCTTTAGCATTAACACCAAGAGACTCCCCAGAATATGACTTCATTACAGAGGACGCCAAACAGAAGTTAAAAACATGCCAGCTGATTTCCTGGACAGAACTAATACACAGTATTTAAACTTACTCCGTTTTTCTCACGGGATTGCCAAATACCTAGGCTAACTTAAAAATGGTACACAATAACTCAAAAACGTTACTACATTGACAGAGGTTCACTTTGAAATTTACTTGACCATCTTTTCAGCCCAAAACTTACTCACGATGTCTTCTGTTACACACAAAACCTTTTTCTATGGTTAACTTCCTCTTCAACAGATATAGATTGCTGCAATTACTCACCCTCGTGTGTGCTTCATTACATTATGTTCATCTTCCCAGCCAGTTCTCACATACACGATCAGGAAACCATCCAAACAATAGTTTCTAACAACAGAGCTCATCCTAAAGGGTGTGTTACTGATGTACAGAAGGGGGCACAAAAGGAAGAATACTACCTGTTTACAACATGACAGCTGAATTAAAAGGGAGAAATAAGAAAGCAAAGGTGAGTCATAAAGACAAAAAGGTACAGACAGAAAAACTAGAAAGCTGGGATTATCACTTCAAATACAGGAAAGCCAATGGTATTTTAAAGGTATGAACACTGCATAGTGGAAAAACAGGTGTAAAGACAATTTTTTTGCTTCAGATCTTTTTTTTCCCCTTTTTTTTTTTTTTTTTTTTTTTTTTTTTTAAAAAAAAAAAAACTACCTAACAAAAAGGGCCCCAATATCAAATTCTCCACTGAAACAGAATCAGTTACTGCTTATTATATTGCAGGCTATATTACAAAGGTATGAGTTGGACAGAATTACAACTGTATCCATTAAGAAAATGGAGTGATTATGAATCCAACTGCTATCGATCTATGTTTTTATTATTAACCATCCTATCCCTTTCTTTCTGTACAGGACTGAGATCACCTCACCTGCCTTCATTAGATATTGGCATAACTTGGGGTACTAGCCTTCTGAATCCTTCCCAATCCTCTTTAAAAGCAACTAAAAATGAACACAGCCTTTTCTGACAGTCTTCAGCAAACTATTCCAAGTCCAAAAACAAACAAACAAACAAACAAACAAAAAAAAAAAAAACCATGGCTCATTGTTGATACAGTTCTTAAATTCTGAATCTAAATTATCATCTTGGTTTTATATCACACCATCCAGGACAGAAAGCTACCACCCTGAGAACCATACAGAGCCAAAACCAATTTTCATTGACCAGCCCTCTTGAGCAGCATTTCTCTCAATACAATTCAACATGTCAGGATGTGAAAGACTGTCTCAAACTCATGCTAGAAGTACATTACACACTGAAGATTTTTCAGGAACCTACAGCTATACGCACTGCTTAAGAAAAGCATAAAATCATATTTCAGATCCATGGGGGATGACACCTCCATCAGTAGAGGGGATTCACTGTTTTATTTCTGAATTTGAGAAAGCTTTACAGCACTACAAAAATTGTGAGGTATGACACAGAAGTGATCTTCTGTGGGAAGAAGGGAAAAGCTTCTTTGTGAGAGCGTTTTCAGGGCAGGCCTGCGTCAACAAGCACAGAGGGGCACCTGACAGTATGTTTTAAGTCACCATTTACACTCACAGCCCCTGAACACATTGCAACTGAGAAAGAGACACAAGATTGCCTCCAACTCTGAGAACGTACTGTCATTCTCAAACAGGAATCCTCAGAGGCATACAAAGAGCCTTGGGTCAGCTAACAGAACCCATCCAGCAAACAAACACCTAAGTGCACGGAAACTGTCTGATGGATGATAGTCTTAAGAGAAACCACTTAGTTGTCACAGCGATGATTTTATCCAAGCATAACAAACATTTGAGGAAGCATTAAAACTTTTGTAACTTCCTGACACCAACTATCTAGTCTTCCTCATCCATATCTGGACCGAGGCTTCCTTCAAAGAAGGACTAAAATAGTTTTAAGGTTCTATATACATTATTCTGTACACTTTTGTGCATGTATACAAATTCCATACGTCAGATTACTTTAAGATCTAGTAGTATTTTCTAATAATATATTTACTTTCAAGGGGAAGCAGGAAAAGGAAGCTAGGTAAGTTTTACAGCTCACTGTCCTCTTAGGCAATCACAGCCAGAGACCAAAGAAGAACAGTTTTCAATAGATTTACTCTTTCACTGCAGACTTTATGAAGGCAAATATACCAGCATGCAGTGAATACACTCCAAGCACAGGAATGGTTACAAGCAGCATACGTAGTTTGCACTGCTGCCCCATGGTTCATTAGTCAAGACCACTTCTAGCTTGCTCTCCGAAAACACAATACTGAAGATAGCAACCCTTGAAAAACATTAATGAAATTTAGAACAGAAATCAGCTTTAAACAGAAAATCCTTAAGAATAAATTAATAACGCAAATGTCGTGTCTGCTCCTCAGCAGGACCAGCACTTCTCCTCTATATGAGGAAACTGAGATCATTCGATCTGATGCAATGATTTCAGTTAGCGTTTTCACTGTCTCACATTTCTACTTTAGACACATACCCTTCTGCTGTACTTCCTATTGCAGAAAATGCCTGAGAATGAATACTAACTTTAACTGAGAAACACCATGCTGTACGGCAGCAGCAAAAGAACTGCATACCTAGCACACCTGTGAGAACAGATTTCTTACCTAGTTTTACTTCTGTGCTATGTCAAGATAGTCTATGGCCACCAAAAAGAACATTTTCTGCATCCTCTAGCCATTTTTCCCCTTCCCACACAATGAATTGTTAAAGTGGCCAAACAGGATATTTAGGACATCATCAAGAAGCCAAGCAATAGGAATGAATTCTTACACACCAACATGAAGGAAAGAATTTAGGTTATCCAAAACTAAACACTGCACCATCATATTATTTTTGTCAAACCAAATTAAATTCATGATACAATCTGACAGTCTCATTCATTCAATAAAAATTGCCACATATATCTTCAAGCCTTAGTTTAAAAATAGAAGCCAATAACTTCCATGCTATATTCATCTTAATAACAAAAGGAAGACTTTCTATTTCAAAACCCACATCCAGGACTTGCCCATAAAATTTATTACCATCCTACTCTATAGTTACAGTTAGTAAAAGTTAAACAAAACAAAATGAGCTGCAGAAGGAGTGGCCCTGTCCTTTGTTATGAAATTACACCCTAACCACTCATCTCAATACAATTCAAAACAGAAAATGCAGTCACACTCCTTTCCCAACTAAGGCACTCTTGTTTAAGAGGTTTGTGCTGAGCTACACTCTTTTTATTCAATAGAAATGTTATTTCATCAAATGTAATTATTATAAATGAGATTAAAGTCTCAGGTTCTACACTCACTGCTTAATCAAAGAGGCACAAATCTTGACATCTGTAAGATAATGAATGTGCTGAATGTGCTGATAATGAATGTGACAATAACTACTTTTAGTGCACAACTCTGCAAATGGATCTTTTGAGCATATGAGAAACTCCGGAGCCATTTCCATTTCAGAAATCAGATGTATTAGAGATGTGTGATGCTTTCTGTGTACGTTACACCAGAAGTTCAAAAGTAAATGAACATATCCAGTCTAGTAATACACACGTGCTACTTTACATCAAAACCTACCTTAGATTCCATTAGATTTCACAAAAAGTCCAGTATCTGCTCTATTATCACATTATAAAGGTGAACATTAGACTGACTCTGCTACTCATGTTCAAACACACCACATCTTCTACTTAAGTTTCCAAAATCAATCTATGAAATTATTCTTTAAAGAAGTTGTTAGTATTATAGCTAGATAACTAAAATCAACTTCATATCTTTCTGCCAGATTTTTCTGAATGCTGCTCTCTTTAAGAAAGCACAGCATTAAATACCCAAAGCCTACATATGTGAAGTGGACAAGTAACGATAACTACCGACAGCTGCAGCCCTGTGGTACAGGCAACTTAATGAAACCTTAGGAAAATTTGATAGAAACAGGAAGGTTAAGTTCCAATTAACTATTTTTAGCAAGAAGGCAAGAGGTTATCAAGAAAGGAAACAAGAGCTGCAATCCTATCAACTTGACATTTTGAATAAACCCCTAAAACCAACATTGAGCAGGCGCCTTAAATTTATCCACTCTGGAATAGGGTGTGTATTCAGGATACCCACCTCCTACGGCTTCAGACCACTGGTAGTCAAAAACGAATAAACAAATGAAACATTTCACATAACATACATATATTGAGACATACTTCTATTTTTACAAAAAAGCAGATGAAAACAGACAGTTTTCATAAGCTCTACAAGCAAAAAGTAATTAAAGTCACTGTAATACTGTGCAAAGGGATTAAAAAAAATACATTAGCAGTTCGTACACAATGCATGCAAGTCCATCTATTATTATCAAAGTCAAGAGCTAGCCATTATTTTTAAATAATAAGATATTATTCTTTTCCAGTAGTCTGGATGACTGAATGAGAAGTAAGGCCATAGAACCATAGAAAATCCCAAGTTGGAAAGGAAGCTCTAAGATTGAGCCCAGCTCCAGGACCGCCCAAAATTCAACCCCTATGTCTGAGAGCAGTGTCCAAACGCTCCTTGAACTCCAGCAGCTCCGCGCCGTGCCCACAGCCCTGGGCAGCCCGTTCCGCGCCCACCGCCCCCTGGTGCAGAGCCTTTCCCGAGCCCCTTTTCCCGCCCCTCCCCTGACGCAGCTCCATGCCGTTCCCTCGGGCCCTGTCGCTGTCACACAGAGCAGAGCTCAGCGCTGCCCCTCGGCTCCCTGTGAGGAGCTGCAGCCACCATCAGGCCTCCCCTCGGCTCCTCTGCTCTGGGCTGAGCAAACACAGGGTCCTCAGCCGCTCCTCGCACCTTGCCCTCAGAGCCTTCCCCACCTTCATATCCCTCCTTTGGACGCTGTCTAATAGCTTCATGCCCCTCTGATGCTGTGGCACCCACACTGCACCCAGTGCAGGAGGTGAGGCTGCACAGCACAGAGCAGAGCAGGACAAGGCCTCCTCTCGCCCGCTGGCAGTGCTGGGCTGCTGCCCCACAGGGTATCACCGGCCTTCTGGGCTGCCATGGCACACTTCTGGCTCATGCTCAACTTGCCATAAGCCAGAACCCACAGACTGCTTTCCACAGGGCTGTTCTCCTGCCTCTCATCCCGCAGTCAGTACACAGAGCCAGGGGTGCTCCATCCCACATGCAGAACCCAGTGCTCGCTCTTGTTAAGCTTCAGGCGGTTGTGATTCCTCAGATCCACAATTCGTAATTTCTGCTACTATGCATAGTTCTAGATATAGACTTGATTCAAAACAAATTTATTTTCATAACACAATTAATTTACCTTCTACTCTCACTTTTTCAAAAGCAGTCTGGGTTCACCTCCACCAGCTCTCATCACTGACTTAGGGGTCAATACTGAGCAATCCCAGGACTGATTACACAGCCCTCCAAGGCAATCAAGGTCATAACAGACAAAAGGCCACTCAGCATCAAAGAGCACTGCAATTTTTTTTTCCTTCTTGTGTCATTATCCTAATACCATTCAAACAAAAGCCTGCAAGTAAGTTACAATGTGATGTAGCTCCCCTTGCCAATTCTAGAGGAGGAATCCCACAGCTCCTTTGAAGCACATTGTTACCAGCAACAATGGAAGCTGCTCTATAAAGTCTCAACCCAACAGAGAAGGGTATGCCTAAGAACTACAGTTCAAAAACAGAAAACAAAAACAAAAAAAAAGCAAAAAAAACCACCTACTTTTGGTTTGAAACTGAGTAATTCATAATTATGTAATTTACTACTAGGAACTTGGTACAGAATTTCCACCCCCAAAACAATATTTTCATTTGCAGCTCCAAAGCATTTGATGCGTATCAGATAACTGCAGCTCAAGCACACCAGTACGTGCAGCAGCAGTTGGATTTAAAGCAAGGCTAAGAACTGAACAAACCTGACACTTCTGTCAACATTTGTTTTCTCACTTTACCTTGGGATCCTAAACTATTGCACTGTATATAAGACTAGAATTCTTGCAAGACATTTCCCAAGAAGCACAAAACAGAGTCGGTCTCAATAGTAGAAGAGCAGTTTGAAGAAGAAAAACATAGCAGAAAAGAAGCAACGGCTCCACTGTCTACCACAGCAAAACCACCGTTTCCCGAGGCAACTGAGCAGACTGGGACACCGCATCTGGAACTGCCAACTCAGGATGGCAGCCGGCCAGCAGCCGGCTGTGCTCCCTGACGAAGCAGCAGCCAGTTTCTTCTAACTAAAAAAGCACCAGTTCTGTGCTTACTAACGTGGCTGCGAAAGCAAATTTTTGACAAACTCATTCAGCAAGACATCCCAAGTCAGCCCTGGTTTAAAAAAAAAAGAAGAAAAAAAAAAAAATGTACTAAATGTGATCATCTAACTAGAACAAAAATGAATAAACTTGTGGTTAAGACTCATCCAAAAGCTGCAAACGCAATTCCAAACCTACAGTTCCTATAAAATAGAGGAGATATTTGTGTTTTCAAAGCAGCAAAACAAATGTAAATAATGTTACAAACCAACAATCCAAAAGGTGTTGGGAAACAACAGAACCAATTCCATCACAACGTGCCTCCTGTGCACAAAGTTAACTTTCATTGCAGCAATTCCAGCTTCACACAACTGAAAGCAAACTGATGTTTTTTGCACACCCCTGGACAAAAAAAGCACCAGCAGAACAGGATGTAGGTGAAAGACAACCATTAGAGACTGATGATCACTGTAATGGAATTCCATCCTACAGGGGTTTTACTCATCTCAAAGGGAGATAAAAAGCCTGCTCAGCATTTCTAAGAAAACAAACACTGGGATCAGGGGTAACTTATTATTTCCTTCACAGAAATAAAATGGAAAGTCACTCCCCTCTGCATGACGTACTGCACCCCATGGCCACGTCTTTACCCCATCACACACACGTGCCCACCCATCACAGCCAGCTCCCCAGTTCTGAGAGGTGTACAAACACCAGGACCTCCGTGAAACAAAAGCAAAGTCAAGAGACGAGGTTGCACATACTGGGTCACTAATAGGGCCTCACTGAACAAAGTACGGTTGAAGCTAGAGAAAGAAGCATGTGATCCTATGGGGAGCAGATACAAATCAGAGAAAAGTGCAGCAGCATCCCGGGCAGTGGAGCAGTCCAGAGATGTGGGAGTGTTCCTGAACACATGGTAAAAGTCGAATCAGAGAACAAGAAAATGTGGAGGATGACAGGAATGTAAAGGGTTACATGGAGTCAGGAGAAGAAACACAAACTTGTGCCAGTTTCTGCGGGACCAACGGGGTCTGAAGATGCCAACGCGCCATTTCCAGGGCAGGACGTGCCCCCCGCAGGCAGCAATGGTACCGCGGCACCGGGCCGCCCGCAGCCAGACAGCAGGGCCAACCGAGAGACGGACAGCGGAGCCCCAGGCGTACCATGCGGGGCAGCGCCGTGCGGATGCCGAGCCCTGCACCAGGCGCGATCTCGAGCGGCGCGGGCGGGACGTTACGGGGCGGGAAGCGGAGCGGGAGGGGCACGGGGAGCAGCTGGGGGAGGGAGGCTCCGTCCCGGACGGCCCAGGCGCTCCGTACTCACTTTTTGTGGGGCGGCGGGTGTTTGTCCCTCCTGCCGGCCGCCGCGGGCTGCTTCGGCCGCCGCCTGCGAGCCTGCAGGGCCAATACTGCCGAGAGGAGAACAACCGAAGTTAGTGTTAGGATGGCCGCGCAGCCCCCGGCTGCCACCCCCCGCTTCCCGTCGCGGTACCTTTGCGTGAGTTCATCGAGCCGCACGCTCCCGCCGGGCCCGTGCGAGCACAGCTTCCGACTCGCCTAGCCCAGCCTAGCCTAGCCCAGCCCAGTCGTGCCCGACCCTGCCCTGCCCCGCCTTCTCGCTTGCCGCCCCGCGTCCGCGCTCCGGGCACCGGCCGGCAGCAGCGACACCCCCGCTGCACGCCGCCTCACAGTGCGCAGGCGCAGCACTGTTGGCGGAGCCGCGGCCGGAAAGGCGGGAGCGGGGCGGGGCGGCGGCAGGTGGCGAAGCGCACCTGAGGGGCGGCGGGGGGGTAGGTGGCATGTTGCCCCGGCTGTCCTAGTAAATAGAGCGGCCCTGCGCCAGGAACTGTTGGGCTTCTCTTGTTTGTATGTACTTCAGTGCGCTGTTCTGAGGGGTGGTGGCCCTGCGCGCCCTCCCAGTCCCGTTTCGTACCACCCCGAAGCACGCAGGGCGGGTTGGAACTGCTCCGTGTCGCAGCAGGCCTGGGGCAGTTCTGACCCCTTCCAGGAGCCGCCGGGGTGCCGTGCGGCCGCTCTGTCAGCTCGGTGAGCGGATGCTGGGCGTTCCTCCCGCCCCCCACGGCGCCCCCCGCAGCGCCCGCTGTGGCAGCGCAGCGAGGCGCCGTGCCCGGTGTCCGCCCGCCCCCAGCAGCCGCTCGAAGCTAGGTCGGCTTTGGCTTATGGTGAGACTGGGGTCAGGTGCCAGAAGCAATTAACCTCATGGCAAATCCAAGGGAAGTTAGGTGTCCTTCGTTCTGATTCTTACTAAGTTATTTGTCACGAGCGACAGCCCTGCAGTTGTATTCCTTCCTGCAGACCGCAACAGCAATGCAGTATCGTGGTGCCGACGATGCCAGGTTCCTCTCAGATCTGACCTGATGAAAACTGGCACTTATTTCTGCGGTGCTCAATTTTTGACACTTGTTGTAACTTTGAAATTTGGCATAGTCATAATTTGTAATGATGCTTTATGCAGAGTATGATCTGGGTCACACCGAAAGCTCCAGTCTGAGCGTGAGGCTGGTGCATCTTCTTGCTTGCCTTCACTTGGGACTGGAATTCAAAGCCATAATAACGAAAGCTAACAGTGAGCAGTCACTAAATTTCAAGAGAGGTGCCTCCCTAAATGGCAAAACAAAGAATCCACAAGGATGAAGATCTAAAAAGAACTGTAGTCAAGGTCTTGTGAGAGTGAAGGGAAGCAGTAATCAGGCATCGTAATTGGATCATAGAGATTTCAACTAGACAGAAAATCGAATGGTTAGTTCAGTGCAGGAATGGGACAGGAAGAGAAATACAAAGCTAGACAACTCAGAGAGGGCAGACCACAATATATAATGCTTTTTTTGTCTGGCTAGAGAGCCCAGTGAACAGAAAACAATAGGACCATGAAGTCCTAATCTTCAGCTCTCCGCTGCCAACATGAGGCACCACAGCTGCATTTCTAAATTTAAAAAAAAAAATCTGTTTTCCATCCTCCATCATAAAGAAAGACAAAAAATATATTCCAACTTAATATACTACTCGGGTACCATGCAGTGTTGGGACATTACGCATCTCCTTGTCCGTGGTCTGTCTTTTAGTGATTGGTCAGTGTGATGATAAAGCAACTGAAGAGTATACTGAAATTTTGAAGTCCTCCTACTCAAAAAGTATAGATGCATGAAAATTAATAGTAGTTGAATGTTAGAAAGAAGGTTATAAATCTACCCTTTGTTTCTAGGCTAATTTTAACTCCATTGGTTCGGCACTGGTTTGCGTGAATACTTGTGCCTGTACAGACGATGGTAGAAACAAGTAGCTGATAATGAAGAAAATTGTGAGACTGTTTTATTATTTTCAGCAATAATGGCTTAAAGTCATTTATTAGATTTAGCTGTAAAGCAGAAATCGTATTAGGGTCTCAATCTTTTTCTCATATACTCATGTACAATTCTTCTTACTTCAGTAGGAGATTTGTACATAGAACTGATTGGAAAATCAGGTCTTAGATAACTACAGTGTGCTTTGCTTACATCAGCAGGGTTAAAAATTCACCAAATCTGGAGTCGGGAAGGAATTTCCCTCATGAGCATAATGTCAGCAACATAATCAGGGCTTGGGAACAATCTGTTAGCACACAGAGAAGGGATTATGGTAGGACCAGGTGGGTGTATTCCACACAGTCAATCTCTTTCTATTCAATAGGCACATATTTTATGATTGTATTCTTACTGATTTTTGTTGTGATTTTTTTTTTTCCTGAAAAGCCACTCAGATATTGCTCAGGCAGGAGTGCAGAAATCCACTGAGACTCTGTATGTATATATTGAGAGGATTACCATTTGCAATTAACTAAATTGGAGAGTAAACTCAGTGGAAGCTAAATGTATTTCAGAAAAAAAATATATAAGAAAGAGAAACGGTACCCCTCAGACTCTTGAGAATGTACCTCCCTGACAACCCAGCTGTAAGCAGAAAGTTGCAAAAAGAATTCAAGACGTTGTTACAAGTGGATCTGCACTGAATTACGTTTACTTGAATCCATTAATTCTGTGATTTTCTCCATCCTTATCTCAATATGTGTCTTGTTGTATGTAACTTACCTTTTTCAAAAATAAATGATGAATCAAGAGAGAATACAGACTAAAAAGTAAAATAATGCATTTATAAAATCAATAAACAACATAAAGAACAGTGATCTAGGGCAGAATGCCATTGTTTCTGGCTGTTTCTCTTTGAACACAATATTGGAACAGATGTTTGTTCTATTACCAGGATTACTGTGGGCCTCATGCACAGTGGGGAAGGGCAAGATGAGATTTAGGTGATGCTACCTACCCAGAAAAGAAGAACAACAGATTTACGTGTTCTTAGGTGCAAGCATGGGGGGGGGGGGGGGGGGGGGGGGGGGGGGGAGGAGAAGAAAAAATATTAAATTATGGAATGGTGCTTTTACCTCTTTTTAATGTCATTTGCATCAGACATCTGACACCTCACAGGTGTTTGGTTTGTTTCCCTTTCATTCAGCTTTGAAATATCCCTCTTACACAAAAACACATTTACTTCTCAGATATGAATGGAACACATTTGTGCAGAATAGTAGTGGTCCTGAAAACATGATAGTCTGCTTTCTGAGAATAATTCAAAACTCTTCCTTCAGCAGAAGGATGTTGAAAGCTTTTGCCCTGATTACTGAACCAGTTCTTTTCAGATTACTTTTCCCAGTGCGTGCTAGCATGCTGTCTGAATTGCACTTCCTCAGAAATCAGGATATTAACTAATTGTATGCTGCTTTTACACAGAATGGATAAGATAAGAAATAACATGTAAGGCAAAGAGAGAAAAAAACCATGCATGGTGGGAAAAGAGCTCTGTAGAGATAGGAAATTCCCAGTTAAATGAGAGTTCTTATTAACATGCAAGTCCAGCCTTCTCATCCTCTCGCCTTTCACGTTTGTCTCTTGTTCCTACAGTTCCCACCCCCATTCCACATTTCTGTAAGTGTGATGCACTTGTGTGTGCATACTAACAATGAGTCTGTCCTTTTGTTCACTTCAAGAATTTTCTGCTGCCAATGTGCTCTTTTTCTTTTTTTCCAACCTCTAGGATGCAGATAAAGCAACACAGAAAACAAATTTACAGATAGGAAGTATTTACCAACAGTGACTAGTAAGCTGTGTTTGATTTTTAAGATGAGAGGACTGTTGGTTCATCACAGCTTGAACATGACTTCAATTAACAGTAGGAGCAATGAACACATTAAACAAGAAAAGCAGGATTGTTATCTTTGTACCATAACTGGATAAAAATGTAGCAGGAAGCAAGAGTTGGAATTGCTAGAAAGAAAGCAAGAGGTCAGAAATTCCTGAATTTACATTCCTGGCTCATTGACTGATTCGTCATGCTTTCCCTAAAGCAAATTCCAAGACTCAGCTGATTGATTTTCTTCACCTGTAAAATGGTAGAGTGTATGCCAGTTGCAGAGTTAACACTGGTAGAGAATTCTTGTTTATCAAGTATATTGGGATTATTAATGAAAGAAGAAAAATAAGTTCAAAGCAGACCAATTTAACACCAATTTGACATCAAATTGCAGACTTACCTATGCCCAGAAATAGCTGTTTCAACCCAGATACGTATTGTTCTAGTGCAAAATAGGGCATGAACTGGCATGACTTAACTCAGACCTGAAATAGGATTAAAATAGATTGTAGCAATATTTTTGTGATAATATCTATTCTAGGTTTAGTCAATCTGGTGTTGAAATACTCATATTTCTGGGATGACTCACTGACTCCTTTCTTCTTTCATTACTTAAAGCAGGTTCCCAAACACCCTTTCAGTTACACTTCTGTTTCCTGCCTTAACTTACTTCATTAGCTCCCACTCCTCCTGGTTACCAGCTCTTTACCCAGCTTGCCCTTCCCATCTCAACCTCCCTCATTTTCTTGCTCCAATTTCTTGACTTTTTTTTTTTCTGTTTAAATCAGATGGTTTCTTCTTCTGCTGATTAAATGTCAGCAAGGGATGAGAGAGGATCACTGAAAGATTAGTGACTGCTCTCAGTTTCCTTACCAAACACAACATAAGCAATTATAGGGAAGGTTCTTCAACAGTGTACTTTGGGTTCATGCCTGCTATTTCTCTCCAAATCTCGCGCAGTCTAGTCGTGCATGAGAGATTTATCTGAGCATGGAATACGCTAAAGTCTCACGTCTCTATCAAACACATGAAATGCCATTCTACAAAGTCTTATAATTTTGACAAATTTCAGATTTTCATAGGTATGCAAAGCCATATCTTTGATACTAAGGCTTCTTTTTAAGAAATCTCAGCTCCTACTTAAACGTAGAGACTGTCAACCAGCAAGATGAGAATGCATTACGCATTAGTTGTAGGGATTACCCCGTTTCCTTGCACTTGACTCGGACTACACAAACAGTCACAATGAAGACTGGGGACAAACTGTAAGCTCAGTATAAGAGCAAGCAGCCGACTCATTTTTGTTGAAGAGCAAAGACTGTTTCTTCCCCACAACCTCCTCTGTACTTTTTCTTCATACGTTTTCACAGCCTTCAAAAAAAAATCAGACACCAGCTGACTAGTAGGATGGTACCATGTCGTGTCAGTAGTGTCCCAGATGTCTCTTCAACACATCCTTCAGTGTGACATAGCTACAATGCCCTTGCCAGCTCCTCTCTGGGAGACGAATAACCATTGCCCTGCTGTGCTGTATCTCAGGAAGGACAGGACTCCTTCTGAAATGAACTTCTGTCAGTGGGATTGCCAATAAAGAAGCACTAGTCAAGCTGGTTTGCCTGGATATAGGTTGAGAACTTTATCTAGATGGCACAGTATGCTTGCCCTGTTTTGTAGGAAGCCACCGTTTGGTAAATAATGTCTTTGTTACACAGGCAACGTGCATTAACAGCTAGTGATCTGTACAGTGTTGTTTACCATTAAGGTACATAACAGTGCTGCTTTTGCTTAATTAGGCTTGATTACACAAAAAGTAGTCAGGAAACTACTCTGCTAGAGGGACATTTTGAAGAAGTACCTCAGATCTCTTTTAATTTGATCAAAACATCATTTTTTAAAATGCATGGATTGTATCATCATACAGCATGGGATATTTCATCCCGTATGATTAAAATTTTACAAAGTAACAGTAACTGGATCTTACAAAGTGAAATGTCAGTTTCAATAGTCAGTAGCATAGCTGGCCTGGTTCATAATATGTCTGAACTAACCATTCAGTTTCATTATGTCTGGATATGCCTATACCATATCTATACCACATAAAACAGCAACATTAATTTTTTAGAAGCAGAAAGTGCCACAGCTTATCATTAAAATTGAACTGGTTTAGCTTGTTAGCTAACCAGGACTTCCTTCCATCTCTCACAAAGAACACTCATGAATGAATGAACTTCATTAGATTCAAAGAATTGAATAAAGACTAATCATCCACCTCCAGCCACTTGGAATTCCTTGTTCTCCTGCTATAAGACTCATAACAATAAATAACAGTAAAAATATTCTAAACAGTCAGCCATGTTTTCATTCAAAGCACAGAGAACTAATCCACTGCAATTTGGCTTGTGCATTGTTCCTTGGAAATGAATTCATGGGGCTTGAATTTTTTTGGTTTTGATTTAACCATGTTTTACACCCACATTATAGTGACATAAATGACTGTGGTAGGAAATATTCACATGTTTTTGCTTTCAGAGCTGCAAACTTTTATAATAAACTTTAAGAATGTAAATATTGTCACTAAAGATTATGCATTGATTGCAATATTTATTTGACCCGGGCCTTTAAAATCACTACACTGTAAAATTGCATTCATGTCAGTAACTTGTAAGTACTGGGATTTTTACTCACATTCATGAGCACTCAGTACTTTACTAACCAGTTTATCTAATTACTCTTGTGGTTACATCATCTTTGTCTGCCCTGTTCAAAGCTTTGAACAAGGCTCCCTGGATCTTCTCTCTTTCTCCGAAATAATAGATCAAACATTCAGTTAAAAACCTGCAAATAAAAAAATACACATTAATCCTGTTTGCAGTGAAATTAATAGTAATCTCTCAGAATCACAGAATCACAGAATGGCCAGGGTTGGAAGGGACTCAAGGATCATAAATCTCCAACCTCCCCGCCCCAGGCAAGGCCACCAACCTCCCCATTTAATACTAGACCAGGCTGCCCAGGGCCCCATCCAAATCTGGCCTTGAACACCTCCAGGGTCGGGGCAAATCTCAGTGGTAATAGAAATTTTCATGGCCAGCATGTTACTGTTCTTTGTTTCTAGAATCAGCCTTGTCTTCATATGAAAAAAACACATCTGTCCAAGTGATCTTCCACTTCAGGAACTTATGGTTGGCTGTCATCCTTTAAACTCTGGAATTCCTTATACAGCTGAAGAACCTGATCACGTAATCACAGAACGGCTGAGATTGGAAGGGACGTCAGGGAGCCATTTGGTCCAACCCCTGTCACAACAAGAGCAGTTTGACTGCATGCCAGAGCTCCCCTGCCAAGGGCTTTCATTGAACAGACTGACAAAACACCTCTCTGTCAGAGCCCACCAGGATTTTCACTGGACATTTTCAGCAGTGCCTGTCTGCCAGTGTTCCCCCTTGCCCAGACTTTCACTGCACATATTCATGAACATTTAAAAAGAAAGATGATGTATTGAAACAACGAACATCATAAGTTTGGGACTGCTTCTGATAAATACTGCAATAGTGCCAACATATGATAATGGTGCCAGTACAGTACATGCTGTCCCAGGTGCTCTTCACCAAGAGGTGAGGCTCAGTGCTTAGCAAGAAAGAGTCCCTGTCTTGGTGGAAGAAGAGGAATGCAGTTTCCCATCTCTTATCTCCCATATCTCTTCTCTCCTTCAATCTCTCTTCCTTTCTCTTCCCCATTTCCACCCCCACGGAGATAAACTTTACCTTATATCCTAACCCCTTATCTTGGGGTGATGTTTGGCATGATTTGAGATGAGAGTTGAGCACTATAGTTATGTATGTTCAGCACGTACTCCTGAGAGCTCATTAACATACTGAGGGGTGTTAACTTTAATATTAATGTCATGGTTAATGAAGCAAAAGGTCTCACTTAAGGCATTGTGGGTCTCAGGATTCTGTGCTGAAACATTATCTGCTTATTCCCACAGCCTTAAACCAAAACAGGACCATCCTGCTGCCACAAGACTTCCTCCTTCAGCTGCTCTTTGTGATGACCTTGCAGATCCCTATCCCCAAGGTTTAAACAAGAGATAAGCAGGCAGTGTGATTTTAAAGACTTATGTGAAAATCCTGCACCCCTACCCCAGCAGGGACACCCAGAGCAGGGGTGCCCAGCACTGTGGCCAGGTGGCTTCTGAATATTTCCAGTGAGGAGACCCACAGTCTCTGGGCAGCCTGTGCCAGTGCTCAGCCACCCAGTGCAGAAGTGCAGCCTGGTGCTCAGTGGCACCTCTGTTCCACTTTGTGACCATGGCTTCTTGCCCTGTCACTGGGCACCACTGAAAAGAGCTCCTCTTTGCACCTTATTTTCTGGTATTTGTGAACACTGATGAGATTCCCAAGCCTCCTCTTCTCCAGGCTGAACTGGCTCAGCTCTCTCAGCCTTCCTCACAGGAGAGGTGCCCCAGTCTCTAACCCATCTTGGTGGCTCTGTATGCCCATATCTCTCCTGTGATGGGAGCCCAGAACTGGATGCAGCACTCCAGGGGAGACCTCAGTGGGGCTGGCTGAGGGGGAAGGTTCACCACCTGGTCCTTCTGGCAACACTCTGTCTCATGCAGCCGAGAATACTGATAGTGTGAAATGTGTGCCTTCATATTACATACAGCCTGGTAAAGATCTGTTCTGCAGCTTGATGGAAAGCTGGACATGATAGAAAAGAGTGACTCAAGACAATATTATGTAACTTACGTTCTCTAACTTTCCAATTGCTGTCTAAATTATTGGAAATTACCTTTTCCTCATTCCAGGTTTCTGTTCTATTGCACTTTAAGGTTCATGTTAGATCTGTGTCCAATACTTATATGCTGCAGAATATCCTGAAATCTTTGTTTTTGATTTTTTTCCGCTTTTGTTAGTTGGTTTGTGTCTTTGCTGAATCAGAGTCCTTTTCACAAAGTACCTGTCTGATTTTTCCCACAGAAAGAATAAAAGAAAAAAAAAAACCAACATCATCCCTGTTCTGCTTTGTATCATACTAAGCCTTAAATTAATATTTTATATGCTTAGAACGCTGTCAGTTCATCTCCCTCTTGTGCTTAGAAACAGTTACACTGCATGCTGCCAGTCTACAGAGCTTGTAGTATTTCATATTAATGTATTCTTATGAAGAAATTGTGATGATAAGGAGGCTCTTGTTGAGGGACTGGGACCTTCAGATAAAAGGGCTGTTTACCAGTCATGGTTTCAAACCGCAGTGCCATGAGAATACATTAATCCGCTGGAGGTCCCAAACTGAAAGAAGGAATAATTTTTCCTGGCATCTGGCGGAAGACTGTTATGATCTGATGACCAATTAGCAAACTGCTAATTGGAGAGAGCTAATAAACTGTAGAACGGACATGGGAAGTTGGCTCTCTCTAGCAATTTAACTGACCACTGTGATTTTCTCGTATTTTATTTGTAAGACTCATCAAGCAGCAACAGGAAAAACATGCAGGTGAACATTAACAGGACATTAAGCTGGGATGCCAAGGTCAGCTAAAAATAAATGTGTTTCTTATCTTTTTGGCCGCAAAGCATACTGTGAACTAAAAGTGACAAGAGACCGCAGCAAGCACAAAATGACTTCTTCACTCAGTACAAGAGGGACACAATGCACACTCTGGGACAGTGCTTCAATGCTAGCGTCAGTGTAACACTCACAGAATTCAGTTGTTACAGATAAAAAAATGTGCACTTGGATCTTGCTAAGCTTCTAATCTCAGCTTTGAATAAATCTAATAGGTATCAGTTAAATCCTGACTAGAGTAACTCGTTAATTACATAGGTACATTTTCCCCAGCTGGAAGTTATGTAGATACGTACTAGAACAAAGGGTCTAGAGGGGAGAAGGAGACATGTAAGTAATGCCACTTGACTAAAGAAAGGGTCATACTATACCATCTGCTATGCAATACCTCCACTGGCAACAGCATTTGGTGATGCTGTAACTCTATACAGAAAAAAGAACAAACCTTTACCTGGTGGCCCTGTCATCAGTTCTGTTTCTATTTGAGTCCATTGCTGATAAATCAATTATCACAGTATAGATTACCTGTCCATTTGGTTGTTTTCAGGTCTACTTCATACATAGGCTACCACTTCACATCTTCTGCTGCTTGTATTTCCTACAGTAACAGCCCTTTTTGCCCTCATCTAAAATTTGAGACAAATTCTTCTGCCACAAAAGCTGTCCAGTGTGACTGTTCCAGCAGATGTATTTGCAGATTTTAATTTTCTTGTCCTGGCACTGAATTACTCCCTGCTCGATCCTTTCCTCCTCAAACTTATAAAAAGTAACCATCTGTAAGTGTGTGTCATCCAAAATAACCTTCTTTTCTGAGCTTACCCCACAGGACTACTAGAAGGTTGCACAAGTCTCCATCTAGTTCACATGTGCTGAAACACAGCTGAGAGTATCTTTTTGCATTGCTTGAAATAGCTATACAGAAATTGAGAAAACCATGTGAATACAGGGATTTAAACTGCTGTACAGTCCCTCGTATTGAGGAGATAAATGGAAAATGAAGAGCTACACTGATAACTGTGTGGGCTCCAGAGTAATATCCAGGTGCACATGTCGTAATTCATCTACTGTTGTAAAATAGATGGGATGAATAGTAAGTAAGCAAAACTTAACTTAAATTTATCCCCTTCACTATGCAGATAAGACCAGACTTAGAGGATTTTGAGAACATTTCCTAATATGACTTTTTCAGGACAAGATCACAAGGTATGTAAGTGTGAGACGTGTCCTCTTCCATCCCATTTTCACACATCAATAGCTTTATGTAACTTTTAATCTTTCATATCTCTGCAAAGACATGGTATAGCTTTCCACCATAGCCTAGCAAGCTTACCCTTTATCATCAGGGCCAAACTTGTGTTCCTGAAATTATGTTTAAACATCCACTGCAGACAAAGAAATGGATATCAGTTGCATAAGAAGGTTTATGTTAGCTTTGAATGAGCTATCCTGGGTTCAATAGCAGCAGTCTCTGGCTGCTGTGGGCTATATTACTGAATTAAAGAGTAAGTAAGATAGAAAATTAGATGCTACACTGCTGAAGAAACCAAGATAACTAGTTAAAGCTAGCTTAAATTTGTTAACACAGGCTGCAGTTACAGAGGATCAGAAGAGCTGATTTCTCAACTGTACACTGAAATGCAATCCGGCCATGCCCAACCTTCCCCAGAGCCTGGTTTGGATGTGTGGAAGGAGTATCATAAAAACAATCTCTGCTTTCACTGAATTTGTTAGAAAATGCATGAATAGTAATTACTTGTATATCAAATTTTACGGCTTCAGAATAATTTACTAGCAAGTAATCTCATCTGTAGTGATCCATTAGCAACAGGATGAGAGGGAATGGCCTTAAGTTGCACAAGGGGAGGTTCAGGCTGGATACGAGGAAAAATTTCTCCAAAAGAGTGGTCAGGCACTGGAATAGGCTGTGCAGGGAGGTGGTGTCCCTGGAGACATCCAAGAAACAGTTAGATATGGTACTAAGGAACATGGTTTAACAGGGAATTTTGTTGGTAGGTGGACAGTTGGACTAGATGATCTTCGATGCCTTTTCCAAACTGAAAAAGTCATTCTGTGCTTCTATGATTCTATTCTACGATTCTAAGGAGAACCAAGCAGGTTCCAGAACAAGATGAGGCAGGAAAGCAGCTGTGCCATGCTCTGGTCTGGGCAATCATCCAAAGAACTGCAGGATCAGAGTAGGGACCTCATGCACCACAACTGCCCTGCACTTCAGATAGGACTCAAGACATTTTGGATTATAATAGACTAATAATGAGTTTGTTGGATACTGCGTGCATAAAAAACAATTTTCTCCTAGTTTAACCACACTGCTTAATCATGCCTCCCCAGCAGACAGTAAATCAGATATTTCAGACGCTTTCCCTGCTTTTCTTCAAGTAGCATGTAATTAATTTGCTCAGTTAACTAATTCAGGCACTCAGCAGTTTTTTATTCAAACATTATTTAATTAAGTAGGAAAATCATCCTTTTGTATACCCAAAGATACTGAATGTAAATAGAAATACGTATCAAATTGCATTCCCCTGCATGAACACTGAGCAGTTTGCAATGGAGTCATTTTAAAATGCCAAAAATGCTAGCACCAGAACATTTGCAAATGTCAGAAATTTAATTTAGGTTCTTAAAGTTTTAACTCTGAATAAGTTACACATTTTGTAACTTGCTTTACCTCTCCCTAATTGATGATCTTAAGCTTCTTTTTTTTTTTTTTTTTTCCTGAAGGGGAAAATTATGTATTTGTACTGAGTTCAAGCAATGTAATACTGCAAATTAATTAAAATATCTAAGTGAAGCATGTCAAAAGCTACTCTAATTACTACGTTACTCCTAATCTTTTTCATAGGATTTACTAATTTTTTCTTATTTGATAAGAAAATAAGGTTCATATGAAGGGTTAGTTCCCATCTGATAATTTTTTAATTCATTTTCCAGTTTCACATTGATCTGGCAGAAGGTTAGAAGTCTCAAAGTTACTACAGAGAAACTAAGGATAGACACTAATAATGTTTCTTTTCATGGGAAAGAAAGAACACAGGAGCCTATTTGACAGGAGTTGTTTCATCCTCACCAGTGAGTGAAACCCATTCTGCTGCTATGAACCAGGCAACTAGTTGAAAAAGAGCAACTAGGGGAAAAAGGTTGTGTCTAGAAGGATGTACAAATGAGCTTAGAGTACTGCAAGACGGGGAACTGAAATATAGCTGAGGGTCTTGGAAGGAAGTGCAGGACATGAGGAAGAAGACCTCATGTCTTTGATAGGAGAATGCTTTGATAGTATAATAGTACGAAGATGTAGGGGATATAGGATATCAATTAATCAAAAATCAACTTTCATTAATTTTACTGCTTATAAAACAAGGTAGTGACTTGATAGGTCAGAGTCTTCCTGGCACTTTTTAATAGAATCTGTCTGCACCTGAATTGCCAAATCTTTTGAAACTTCAGACAGGGATTCGTAAGTTTTGTCTTAAAAATGTACCTGCTGACTCAACATTTAGAATTAGACAAGATTGGTATAAATGATTGTGTAATTTGTACACTTGAAATTTCTGTATCTTTTTTAAATTTGAGAAAATAGCTTTTTTGCAATTCAGAGTTCTGGCTTTCCAAATTTGATAAGCTGAGTAATCAGAAAGAATTTGGTTCAGTTGTCATCGCATTTATTTTCAGCTTAGGAACATACAATTTATAAATAGCAATAGTTTTAAAATGTGTATTGAGCTTTACACTTTGATTCTGATTCAGGGATGTAAGAGAAATTGCAGTAATGATTGTAAAAAAATACTTTCTCATTTGCACTGTTCTGTTCTTTTCAGTTAATTTTTTGTGCACTAGTTGACCTGCACTCTTCCTAATGCCTAAATTCTCTTCACATTTTTACCAGTGTGTTTCAAATATACCTGAATTAAAATAAAACTGCCTCTCTTGCGAATATTTTTAGTTCTTAAGGTAAAACAGTCTCCAGTCAGTTATGTGATCTGTCTAGTTTCACAGTAGAGATTCTGAATTTGGTATCTTTTTTTTAAAGCAAACCATTGTTCTGTTAGTCTGAGCTGCAACTTGGCTTAAGGCACATTGTTTCAATTGCAATGTGTTGAGTGTGTACTGGGCAAGTGCGGCTGGGACAGACTGAGTGTATTTTTGCTCATAAGCCATTACTGAACATGTTGGTAATTTGGAACCCAAGTCACATGGCATACCCTTGTCACATCAGTAGTTTTTGGGCCTAAGCAAAGGATAGTCTACTCATAGAAGAGTATGTTGTGCATGGGAGTTACTGTAGAAATTAGCCACCTATGGCTGCTGTGTGATATTGCAGCTCAGTGGTGAGCCACAGTGTGCTGTGAAGATCGTTTCCTTCATATGGGTATCACAGCTTTGAAGGAATAGGACTTTTTTTTTTTCACTCTGCTCTGGAGGAACTTTTTCACATTTGTTCAATTTGTAAAGGGCAGGTCCAGATCTGTAAGGAGGAGTGTGAGACAAACAGCTACTGATTAATGCTGATAATGTTTTGTGTCTAATGAATTTTATGGATTACAGTGAATAAAAAGCTAATTTATCTCTTTAAGCATATATTGATATAAACGTGATCGTTTTCTGCACGAGGTAACTTGGGTTAATGGAGTGTTGTTTCATTGTGTTCTGTCTGTATCAACAATGTCGTTGAATGGCCTGAACTTGCCATTGCTTACAAATGGGTGAGCATCAATAAGCACTTCAACAAACAGATATTTGTTAAGCTGTCAAACTTAAGGCCCAAATAACATAAGGAGGGCAGTCAGACCTGCCAAGTGGAAACAATGAACACTTATTCTAAAAAATGTAGAATGGGTTACAAATCAAACAAAACTTAAAAGTTCAGTTGAACTGCAACTCGGCTGTAGTTTATGAAAATGTTACTAAAGAAAAGACAGAAGGCAGCACCAGTGCCTGATACCAACTGCCTGCTTTTCTGCTTTTCTCTCTATTCCCTTCCTGCTTCTTTCATGTATAGCACAATGCACTACAGGCACACAATGGGAAAAGCCCACAGGGTTCCTTGAACTGATGCAGTTAAAGTTCTTCATGTTCTACTGCCAATTCCAGTACACACAGGAGACTAAAGAGAGACCTGAAGAAATTTTAATGTCTCAGCAAGAAGCTGAAGCAGCAGCAGACTAAGAAGCAGGTGTCCCCGATTCCACACAGAAGCACGAACACGTACAGCCAACATCACCATGATCTAGGCTCTTCCCTTTAGCTTCCACCTATAAGAAAGTCTGTTGAAATTCTTGGGTCTGAACACACTTAATGCCTGAATTTGAAAAGATAATGCTGTTTCCTTACTGAAATTTCTCCCATATTGTACTGTCCATTCTTGCAAACTGCTTTTTCTGTTGTCTCTTCTCCTGCAGTAAATTAGAATTCCCTACTGAACTGATTGTTGTCATGAGTGCTGCACACTGCCTTTTGGTACTCTGTGGCAGTGTGTATATTGAAGCTAAGAAGCACAATGCCCTGGCCCTCCAACCTGGAGCCTCAGACTACAGTCAGAAGCCAGACATTTTCTGTGTGTTTGTGGAAGAAATAGACCCCCAGCCCCCCAAACAGTATTAAGACATCAATCACAACTGTACCATGGTAGATTTTTCACTCTGACTCACACACACAGGTAGCAGGCAATCACTGATAAACAAAATCATAAAAGCAGAAAGAACAATAAAATATATTTTTCTGTTAATTCATATTTCTAAGAAAGATGTCTTACTCCAGGAGAAAACAATATGAATGTCAGTGAAACAGCTACCAGAGAAGAGAAAATAAGAGAGCTGAGTTTACTGGTCGAGGCTGTCTGTCTCTCCTGGCGTTCCATCAAACATATGCATATTTTGGAAACCCCTGAATGGTGAAAACTGTGTCTTTTCAGTGTTGGAAGAGGAGAGTTTCTTACCAAGAATACAGTGGTGCTTTTTAGAAGACCAGTGACTGAGCAGTATGTGCGTCAATGGAAGTTCTTTTCAGAACAAACCTTACCCTACCAGCGTAGGCAGCTATTGACTAACATTACTGGCTGACTAAAATTCTTGTTGCATGAAAAGTACAGATAAATTACTTTAGTAAGCACATTCTGAATGGTGTCTGTGAAGCAGTCTCCTCCCTCAGCACGAATTAAGAGGAGGAGGAAAAAGAACTGTCAGGGCTTCAGCACTGAGGCCTTGCTTGGCTGACTTATCCCAGATGAAACTGGGACTGGCCAACAGGACTTCAGCCAAAAATGCTACTGCTCTCCTTTTCTCCACCATTTTTCCTATTCCACTCCAACACACAGTTTCCACAGAAACAGCGTAGCACAGACGGTACAGTTCAAGTGCCTTTCTGCAGAGGTAAATGTTGTTTAACTGAAGTGTGAATAAAGTATTGGCTAGTTCACATCTTATTCTGGTGAAAAGCTTTATTAGAGTTTAAATTCAGAGATTATCTGGACAAGAATAAACATATTTGAAATTCCTCTTCCTCTCTCAACATTTTAAACCTTATGTAGTAATGCAGGGACTACATGACTGTCTGGCAGCAGAAATACTTAAAGTAATATTCTAATTCATCACTTAGGGCTTTTTCAGTATTTTTCCCCCATCATCAACACTGGCAAATGTCTGACAGAAGAAGGTGAAGGTGGCTGCACTTAGAATGCACTACACATTCCCCTTGGAACACCAAGCAGGTACCTGAGCAACGTGGTTCACTGAAAGGCTAACTCCAATTTTGCCACTGACTGTTTCAGACAGCCACCTGACCTTCCAACTGCGTGTAAATAATTTCCCCACCAGAAAAATGTTGTCCTGCCAGTCATTAAGCCCAGTGATTAAAAGTTGGCAAGTATCTCTCATTCCTTACAACAGGCACACTTTGCTGGTTTATTTTCAGGCTTCTGGTCCTCATTCTCAGCTGCATGGGAGAGCTTATTTGCATGCTGACAGTGGTGATGTGCTGGCCCAGTGAATGCTCAGCCAAACAAACTGCTACGAGATGGCACTGTGGTGCAATACGCTCTTATCACCATACTTGAAATCATGAATGTTTACTGTATTTCTAGGCAGCAGATAGAAGTTCACTGTCCTCTTTTTGTCAAGCAGCCAGGAGGAAATGGAGATTACTTTTGCCAGTGCTAACAAGTTTGGACAAATCTGTAGGAGAAAGAAGAATCAACAGTATCTCCTGAGAGCAGAAAAGAAGGTGCTGATAGACAGGTAAAGGACTACGTGTATTGTGGGTCATATTGTCCTCAAACTATGTGAAGAATTAGGCATGTGAAGAGGGAATGCCAAGATGTCGCCACAGCCTAAAAGAGCAAAACACAGAGCGTTGGACAGTGAGATTTTAATGTAATTCACTGCTATGATTAAAAGCATATCATGGGTATTGCCACAGTCCATTTCAGCTTTGTGTCTATCAACGTTTGATATTTATGCTGTGACTTCTAAAGCATTTTTAATGGCTAGATCCAGTTGTGCAAAGGACAGCAGGCATTTTGCTGGTAGCTTATTAGTGTACAACATTTCACACCAATACCAGTGATCAAAAACAATCAAAGAAATTTTATGGAAAACCAGGTATGACAGCAGATACGGTCAGAGCTGGAAGGCACATGCCAAGCAGCAGCACAGCTCATTTTCTCTCTCCATTTCTGCAGTGTTCTGCTTCCCCCCCACCCATGAGGCAGCAGCTGTGCTGCAGGAGGTGGTCCCACCCAGCACCATGCATATACACCTGCTGCTCAGTGGCCTTAGGAGAGCAGAGAGCAGCTGGCCCCACTGGCAGTAATAGTTCAGGCTCTGTATGCAGACTGCCTTGGTTGTTTTATTCTTCCCATCCACAATGTTCTAGCATAAGTATACAGAAAGATCTTCCAAACCCTGGAGGTGAAAGGCTTCCTGAGATAATTATGGGTGCAGGCAGAAATATGAAATTATTCCCCCAGCTCAGATTCCCTGCAACACTTGCTCTTTACTGTCCTTGCAAAAATCAAGTGCTGCCACACGAAGATAGAGACACTGGACCTGTGGTCAGTAACATCCTGTTTTTGTGTAGTGTTGCCAAGCTTCAGGCTTCTAACAAACTTCTAACAAACTTCTAACAAACTTCTAACAAACTTCTAACAAAGAAACAAGAGGTATACATGAATTTCACAGTTACCCCACAAATTCAGTGATTAAAGTTTTACCTAACATTCTGGACACATATATTCCTAACCTAAAATTACTCTGTATAGCACAGTTCCTTACTGTTTACAGCTGTTTATATGCATATATATATATATATATATATATATTTTTTTTTTTTTTAAGAGAAATTTGGTCAGAACAATCTTCTCTGCCTAAAATTCTGATAGTATATCTACAAAATATGTTTCTCTACCTTTCTCCTGTTGAAGGAAAAAAAAATAAGAATCAACTTAAAGGCAATGGCCTTTGAGTTAATGGTCCTTAAAAGATTCCATAAATTTCAATAATTTTTTGGTCTTTATTTTGGAAGTCTGTATGATTCTTTTTTGACTGCTCTCATCATACTTCAAAGAACTTCCTAATTGAAATTGTTTACCTTGAGCATTAAGTTCTCCATCTCCCTCCGTAACAGTTATTTTTCATAATGCTTTACTTCTAGATTTTACTTGCTAATGAATTATCACCTCCATTTTTTCATTTCACACAAGACTTCAAAAATAGGCATTGGAAACATATGTAGGCAAACAACCTACATATGAAAAAATACATTAGGCTTTTAATAGTTCTTTCATCCTAATTCTCTGAGGTGCTACTAGTGACATAGGTAAAAACCAGACAAGTTAAGTGCAGCTGGTGCAAAGGGTGTAAAATTACAACTTATCAGCCTGATTGTCTGTGCCCCTGGGGAGTTAAAGCTGAAGAGTGAGTACTGATATTGAAGCTCTCCTTTATTATTTTTTTCCACAGAGTGGAATACACCTTTGGGTTTTTGAGGATCTTGCTTGGAAGAGACTGATTTGACATGCTCTTGACATGAATTCTCTTCCTACCCGGATTTACACTCCCACCTGCCAATGCATGCTGTCCTGATTTCCCCTCCTGGTGAGCCTGAGCACACGAAGCCATCATAAGCTTAAACTTATTACAGGCCAGAACTGTAGTGACCATGGCTGGTCTTTTTTTTTCCAACAATAACAAAAAACTACTTACTTTAAGTTGCACTAAATAACCAATAGTCACATTTTAACTGAGATTAAAATAAAATTGTAAGAATACCACCTGAATGATATATTAAGGCCATTCATGATACAGTATTTTTAGTTGTTAAACTAACCTGAGTAGGAAAAAAAAAAAATCAAGTTAGAGTTGCAGTCATATTTTCTTATACCTTTGTATGTAAAAAGGAGCATTTGTCTAAGGGAAAGTGGTGATGAACACACTCTGTTTTTTGCCTGCCTGCACTCAGAAACATCATCGCAGAACATGACCAAATATGCCACTTTGAAGACATGATGTTCTCTACTGGTCATAATGCCCTGTTTTATCTCAGAAACAGAACTGGAGATTCCCTCCTTCCTGCCCCCAAGCTGTAGAAAGGTCAGTCTCAAGGATTTTGCCTGTACAGTCTTCAACACAGGCAATTAGTTCTTTAAGTTGGAGACTGCTTACTGGTTTTAGGAAAGTTGTAATGAAATTTGCTGAATACACTGGAAAACTTGAGAAATGCATAGAAATGATAGTATTTGCTATTTACCTTGAGGTAGCACCTGCAGGTCCTTCAAAATGCTGGTTCTTCCCTGTGCAAGGCACTTCATACCACTCCAAATTCTATTCAACTTAAGCTAATGGTAGTGGATGGAAGATCAACATAGTCAACAGGGAGAGCTAGCAGTAGGGTAATTATCATACCAAGCAGAGGTTGTAACATATGAGCAGCTTAATTACTGACAGGGATTTTGTAGACTAATGTACTTACTGTAGGAATCTGGGGAAGGAAAAAATGTTTTAGGGAACCTCTTGTGCAACATAAAAGAAACAAGAAGTTACAGGAGAAAAAAAAAGTTGGACTGATGTGCGGGAGAAGTCTTGCTGAAGGATTGCCCAGACAGATATTTTCAGGCAGATAATATCATGTCTGCCTCAGATGGGTGAAGGTATGACCTTGCACAGCAGCTATAGCAGTAATTGGTAGGAGGACAGCACTATTAAAATGACACAAAGCTCTTTTTCGCATTTCTTCTACTGCCAAGACAGCCTGGGAATTGGGAAACTGCAGTCACAGCTCTGGAATCCTCAGTGATGCTCCACAGTTGTCAGAAGCACCAAACTCTTCCATGTCTGTCAGTGGGTCCTGTCCACCGCTGAGCCATCTGCAGAGGCTCACAAAACCAATTTCCCTCTCCTGGTTTCTATTAGGTTGATGAAATTCCAAGTGTGAAATTCCAGTTCATAACAGACTTTGCTAAAAGGTCTGTCGCCCTCTGTTTTATAGCTCCTCTTCAGATACTGAAAGGCCACTCTCAGATCTCCCTATAGTCTTCTCTTCCCCAGACACAACACCCTCAGCTCTGTGAGCCTATCCTCATAGCAGAGGTGTTCCACCCATTGGATCTTTTTTGTGGCCCTGCTCTGGATGCTCTCCAACAGGTCCACGTCTCTCCTGTGCAAAGGATACCACATCTGGATGCAGTGCTCCAGGTGAGATCTCACAGTGCAGAGCAGAGGGGCAGGATAACAGATGACTACAGAATGAGAAGAAGCTAAGAGGTGGCATTAATAGCCTGGCAAAGAATGAGATTGGTCACCATTATGATGCGCCGCGAAGGGTCTGAAAAGGAAAGACAAAATTATATGTGTTGAAGTTAACGACGATTTTTCACTATCGCCCGAAACAGAAAGATGAACGCAGACATTCCGACAAGGTCGGAGAACGCGCAGCGCAGACACAGCCCGCTTTGATAAAGGCCCCACGCTTTGCACGGCGCAGGCTCCGAAATGGCGCTTCCCGCACCGCCCGTCCCGGGACTGAGCGCGGCCAGCAGCAGAGCTTGGGGGCAGCGCCTCGCTGTGCTGACTCACTGCCTGCAGCGGCCGGGGCAAAATTAATCTGCTTCTGCAGAGCTGTTGTACTTTAGAGGAATTTATAATAAATTCCCGCCTGCTTCCCCTGGATGCTTGAAAGCAGTCTTTTCGCTTCCAAAAGGACCTTCAGCGGGCCGGAGGCGAAGTACAGACGCTCACGGGCACCACCGCTGCCGTCGGCTCGCTGGGAACTGGAACCCACAGCGACCGGTCTGCCGAAAGGCTGCCGAAAGACGCCCCGCAGCGCCGCCACGGCAGGAGCGGGTGCCCAGCTCACCTCGCGGCGCGGGCGGTGCCGGGGCCGGCCACTCGGCCGGCCTCCCTCCTACTCCCGCCCTCGCACACGCGGAGCGGAGCCGGGGCGGGCCCACGCGACTCGCTCCCCGCGCCTCCTCCCTCTTTCCCCGCTGCGCCCGGCCCGGCCTCCCGCTCCCGCGTGCGGTAAGTAGCGCCGTGTGCCTGGCGGCGGGCGGAGCTCTACCCTTCTTCGGCGCCGCCGCCCCTCGGGGCTCCGTGGCGGCCCGTCGCCTCCGCGCGGCTCCCGGCTCCAAGGTGCCACGGGCCGCGGCCCTGCTCTCTCGCCCGAGCGGCGCCGCCGCCCCGGGCAGCCGCCTGCCGCTTCCGTACCGGTGCCGGGGCCCGGTGCTGCCGCGCGCTCCCAGGCCGTCTCCCCGGCCTCGAGCCCCGTGGGGCTCGGCCCCGCTCTGCCGGGTGTGCCCGCGGGCCGCGCCGAGCCGCCTCGCCGGTGGGGGAATGGCGGCCGTCTGGTACCGGCGGGACGTTGGCCGCCGCCGAAGCGCCCCGCGTAACGGGCTGCGCTGTGAGCAACCGCTCCGGGGAGAGAGGCAGTGCTATGGGTGCAGCGGGAGATCCATCTCTATCCCTGCTGAAACTGCTGCTCGGCCGCGCTGGGTGCGGAATCTGGCTTTTATGGAAACACCTGCTCACAAGGGAAGGGGCTGAGGCGGCCGCACGGCTGTCGGAAAGAGGCCAGACCTTTCCTGCCCAGCCCCTGCGGGCATTGCACATCCCTTCCAGTCACGGCCCTCGGAGCACGGCCTTGGCTGCCGTCACGGCAGGACTGTGAGACTGTTGTGAGCACGGGCAGTGTCCTGCAGCACTGCGACGTCCGTGGCCAACGCTGAGTTCTTGTAACCATTTGCTGTCATTTATTAGCTATTTTACAAACATCAGATTTACCATTACCTCCTTGGCAGGCATTTCAGGGGTTTTCAGTCTGCCTGCTTTGATTTTATTCGCCATGCAGAAGGTCTCAGGAGCCATCTAGAAGCCTTGTCCCCACTGGTGCTTTACAGTCAGGGCTGTGTATATTTAAGAAGATATGGGAAGAATATGGAAATGCTGGTGAATTGCTTCTCTTGGATACAATTACCTTACTTTTAAAGGAGGATTTTATTTGAGGACAAACTGAAATTCAGGCTTCCTGCTTGAAGGTACGTTGCTTTGCGGATAGTTTTACTTTCTTCTGCGTGTTTTGTCACTCTTTGAATCACTTAGTTTATAAGTCTCTGTTTTCTTTTCATCCGTTCTTTTCTTTAGCTTCTTTTTTCAGTCCTTCATTTGAAGCAAAGCATTGCAGGTGTCCATAGGACAAGCATTTTCTATTTACCCTACATTTATGTCAGCTATAGAGTGAGAAGTCCCAACGAGGAGATGAACTGTGGCTAGCAGTAGCAATCAATTAATAACTCAGCACAGGGTGATTAATGACTTAGTCACGAGCCCTCCTTTAAAAACATCGTATTCTTCAAAATTAAAAAAAAAATTCTTTCCAGTGTTTGGAGAAATAATACAGGATGATGTGCCTTGCTGCCATGTGGGCCCCTTCACAGGCTGTGGGCCCCTCAAGGTGTCCCTGCTCTGGAATGGTGTGCCTTCTTCCAGGAGTGCATCTTCAGCCGTCTCCA
The DNA here is from genome assembly GCF_019232065.1 of Centrocercus urophasianus. Classification (NCBI taxonomy): domain Eukaryota; kingdom Metazoa; phylum Chordata; class Aves; order Galliformes; family Phasianidae; genus Centrocercus; species Centrocercus urophasianus. The sequence goes on from NW_024884697.1 coordinate 12,364,618, forward strand.
GCAGTGTCTCCTTCACATCCCTCCCCATATCCTCATACACCTCCTCTTGTACTTCTGTCTGTGCTGTCAGCTCTCTTTCTTCAATATGTATCAGCACTTCTGCAGAGGGGAGTTTTGGTATGCGGTGGGTTTCATCCATTGTGGAAATAGCTGGAAGCAACTATAACAGCCACAGGGCAGTTGATGATATCCTTGCAACATTAATTTTTTTTTGTCTGTTTGCTTGTTGGTTTGCTTTGGTAGGTTGTCTTTTGTTTGTTTTTGTTTCTTCCTCCCCACAAACCTTCTGAGAAAATTTTCTTCTGTTTTTCAGGCTTGATGTTTGGGTTCTGCTGACAGAGAGGTGGTGGCTGAAGTTGCCAGTGAAGATTCTGCTCCACCGGTGTGAGTAGTCGTACTGTGTTCTCATAGATCATTTCACTTGCTTGTGTTTTTTTTGTCCCACTCATTCAAGGATTTTGTCATCATTTCCGTGCTACCTTTTGGTCTGAATTATTGCCATCTTGAGCTCTGTATGGAATTGTGTGTGTTACAGCAGATGACTGTAGAAAAGGGGAAGATCAGGTTTTAGGCTTAGAAAAATCAGGCCATCCTCTCCCAGTCCTTGCAAGGGGAATCAAGCCATCCTCTCTCAAACCTTGCAAGATGAAGTCTTGGTAGAGTGAGAAGTATTTGAGAGTAGTACTTTAGCAGAAGACTTGGGAACGGAAAGCTTGATAGGCACTAAGTTACTGTTGACAGCAGAGCCTACATGGACAGGGCTGGCTACAGCTGTGATGGCAAAACTGATGGTGGTAAAGGGATTGTGTAGTGTTCTTCTACAGCCTAATGTGCATGCTGCCTTTGGGTGGATATTAAGTGCCTTTAACAACTCCTTTCTTTCCAAGTCATGTTGTTTCAGCTGTAAAAAACCTTTACTTGGTGTTTTACTTTAAAAAAAAAAAAAAAAAAAAAAAAAAAAAAAAAAGGCAGAACATTTATGGTTTTCTTGAACTGTTGCAGGGTGCACAGTCTTTGGAGTGGTGAAAAGGCCATGTATTGATACTGCTTCTAAGCAAACAAGGAAGTAAGCCATTCTTGCTTCTCAGGGCTTTCTATCCTACACTGTGCCTTAAACATGGAAACTGTAGAAATGAATAACATATCCTTGAAACGTCCTCATTCTGAGGGTGATGCGGCTAATGTGGATGAAATTAAAAGACAGAAGATCTCAGAGAACTCTAAGGCAGGAAGCAACTCTGAGCAGAGTGTTCAGACTGTAATAGAACAGCCTGACAAATGTATGCTTGAGGACACGAAGAATGAAATAATTCCCAATGAGGAAGGTGAGGAGCAGGAAGATGAAGAACTAGAGGACAGTGATGAAGATGGAGATCCAGAGAGCTTTGCAGACATGATGAAGCATGGACTAACAGAAAGCGACGTTGGCATAACTAAATTTGTTAGCTGTCACAAAGGATTTTCTGGAATCTTAAAGGAGAGGTAATTCTTTGTCTTGTTACGTATGTTAATTCCCCATGTTAACAGCTCTTCTCTGTTTTCCTTTTCTAACGCACAGGATGCAACCAGATTATGTGCTGCCATTTGGGAGGTTCATCACTTTTTTTTTTTTGCTGATGCTGAGATTGAAAGAAATGTTTAATTTGGCATTTTTTTGGATTGGTTTTGGTTTATGTTTTTCTTTCCTGTCAAATGAGGGGGAAGCTCAGTGTGGATGGAGGTAGATGATTATGCTGATCTTTGCCATTTATCTTACTCTGTGGCAGCAGCATGCAGCATAAAGCTTAATGTGATACAGCTACCTTTCATACCGCTCTTAGTGCTGATACGAGATGTGATACTGATACTGAAGCCATCCCTCTCCAGTTCTCTCCTGCTTTTTCCTGACTTTTGTGCTGCAGTAGTTATACATGTGTATTGGCAGATTGTTCAGTAGGCTTTGAAATATATTCTGGTCAGTTGTAATGTCATTTACAAAACATAAAAGAAAACTTTATAACATGGGGTATGGATCTTACATTGTATACTTAATAATATGTTTGAATACTAGTAGCTTTTTTCCCTATAAAAAAATCTAGTTTTTAAATTAAACACCTTTGAGTAAAACTCTGAGTGCAAACATAAGAACTCTGAAATGAAAATCATTGTTCTCCTACCTTAGCAAGGCAGTTTTGTTTTGCACCAAGTCCTTGTTTTTAAGTACTAGCTTTGTGGTGTCTTAATTATTAGCAGGTAACTACGGCACCTGCTTGGGTTTCTGCAAACATCTTTGTTTAATTATCTTAGACTTTTTTGCTTTCTTTTGAACATACAGATCATTTTATATAATAAAAGACGTAATGTGATATAAAATGAAATGTACTTGTGATGTATTTAATCTTTCCATGCAGCACTGAACAGCTAACATAAGCCTTCTCTGGTGAGCACAGTCTGTGCTGAAATGCCTTTTGGGAAATTTGCCAGTTTTCAGACTGAAGTGGCCAGAGGTGGCTGTGTGGTAGAAATGTTTGTGGACTGACAGTTTCACTTTGAAGTCAGTTTATAACACCTATAATTAACTTAATCCCAGCAATTTTATGGCAACCATCACTAGCATGTCTAGACAGCTGCAGATAATGAGGGAGGGTACGGAACACTCTTAAGCAAGGAATTCTGCCAATAACACTTATGGCTAATAGCATGGCACATGTAGAAACATAGGCTGGAGGGTGCTATAGAAACATTCCCATGATGAAGTATTTTATTAATCTTTTAGCGTTTGTACATTTATAAACTGCCGATATTTTTTTTCTTTAGGAGTGGTTGCTCCTTAAAAAGAATGTAGCAAGTGCAACATGAACTGTCTCAACTCCCTTAAAGTTAGGATGTTTCATTGTTGGGCATAGTGACTCAATCCAAAACATTGTGCTCAATGTTTTTGTTGCTGTGACAGAGGATGCAGAGCAGCTTATTTTGGAAGGTGTTCTCTGCAGCTGAACGTATGAAACAGAGCTTTATTTGTCCCTCTTTCCTTGAAGAATGGCTAATGTGTTTCGTCCTGCAGTTGTTGGGAGCTACAGTTAACACGTGTGTTGAAGTTGTAGCAAGGTAATGGTGTCTTAATTATTAGCAGGTAACTATGGCACCTGCTTGGGTATCTGCAAACATCTTAGTTTAATTACCTTGCACTTTTTTGCTTTCTTTTCTTAGTATATTTTGAGGGGTGGAAATAGGCACAGTTTTATCATAGCTGAAGTTTCTTTTGTGCTCCCTTGAATGGCTTCTACAGACAAATAGAGTGCTTCTTAGGAAGCACTCTGTGATGTGGGATTTCTTTTTTTAATTACAATTTTTGTGTGCTTTTTTTCCCATCAGGTACTCGGACTTCGTTGTTCACGAAATAGGCAAAGATGGACGTGTGAGCCATTTGGATGACTTCACTGTCCCAGTGGACGATGAGGTAAATTTTGAGGTAAAGGTTTGGTAGCAGCTGAATGAGCAAAAACATGAAGAAAATGAAAATTGTTTTATGTGGGTTATTGGTTGTTTGTTTTTCCCCCTTAAATATGTGTCAGGATCCATCAGAAGAAACATTCACTGTTTTGTCAGATGAAGACAAGAAGCGTTTAGAGGAGCTCCAGCTTCTTAAGAACAAGGAAACTAGTGTGGCCATAGAGGTAAAATGAATAAATAGTATGAAATTTGTGGGGAGGGAATAAGAGTGAGTGGTAATTATGAGCTTTCTAATGCATGTCAGGTATGAGAGCAACTTGTATGTGACGTTGCAGCAGCTAATGCTGAAATGTTGCTAAGTTAGGATGCAATTGTGTAAGGCATTACAAACACTTAAATTTGTGCACAGGAGTAGTTACTTAGCTTTCAGTGGGACACCTGAACTCAAACACATCTTAATTTCTGTGGTGTTAAAATTTTCTTGCAATGTTTTGGTTCTCTGTCTAGTTGTGTTTTATAAGATACTTATTTAAGAAGTATTAAATAAACATCCATCCTGATAAAAAGATCATTTCAAAGGTGAGTATTAAGTCTCTTAATAGAAAAGAGGCTAAAAATGGTCTTCTGTAACAAGAAATACAAACAATGTACAAAATAAAACAAAGCTTCATATTTCTGAATAGTCCAATATTCTGTATTTTTGAAGAACAGCTGTTGCATTTGTGTTAGATGGTAGAATAGGATTAGGTCTGATAATTTCAAAGAAACATTAATATATTAAATAATCATAGAATGGTTTGGGTTGGAAGGGACCTATAAGATGACCTAGTTCCAGCCTCGATGCTGTAGAGAGGGATGCCTCCCTCTAGACCAGGTTGCTCACAGCCCCATCCAGCCTGGCCTTGGACATCTCCAGGGCAGGAGCATCTGCAACCTCACTGGGCGGCCTGTTCCAGTGTCTCACACCCTCACTGTGAAGAATTTCTTCCTAATATCTAGTCTAATTTTGCCCTCTTCTAGATTAAAGCTGTTTCCCCTTGTCCTGTTGCTACATGCCCTTATGAAAAGTCCCTTCCCAGCTTCCTTGTAGGCCCCGTTCAGGTGCTGGAAGGCCGCTGTAAGGTCTTTTTGGAGCCTTCTTTTCTCCAGGCTAGGGAATCTTAGGCTAGATAATTTCCAAGTTATCTTACCTTTTTTTTTTTTTTTCCCTTCTTTTTCATATAGAAAACCTTAGTTTTGCCAGAGTTGTTGCTAGAAGAGGAAATTTTATTAAATACAAAATTAGGGAATTTGTCTTGAGAATTTTTGGTTTTCTGGGATTTGTAGCATTTATTATTTTTAAAACTAATGACTAGGCCAGATTTCTTAAAGTATACCCATTCAGTACTTTGGTGTGATTCAGTAATTGTTTGGGTTATTTTTAAGCATGCAAAACTTTAAATCTTGGGGAGTCCTTTTCCTTTTGTGTTATTTGATTTTGTTTGTGCACACCTGTGTTTCAACATAGGTCATTGAAGACACTAAAGAAAAAAGAACAGTTATCCACCAAGCTGTTAAGTCCTTGTTTCCTGGGCTGGAGACTAAAACAGAAGATCGTGATGGAAAAAAATACATTATTGCCTATCATGCTGCTGGGAAAAAAGCATTGGCAAGTGAGTTTCAGTATCACAGCAGTTGGGTGAAGTAAATGCTAAAATTAATCTGAACATTAAAATATTTAAAAATTGTATCATTAGAAGGTAGTTCACATGGAACGTACGTCCTCATGCAGTCTGGCTTGCTGTTTTTTTTGCAGCAATACTGTGCATCTAAAATAACTAGAAACATAAAGAGTATCTACCGTTTATTTTTTTTTTACTCGTTTTTTTTTCCAAATCATTAATCAAGTATAATTATATTAGAAGCAAGAGGATCTTTTGCTATTACAATGGAAAAAGGCAAAGTAGGGGTTTTGTTCTGTGTGTTGTTTGAAGCGGACCTCATGAACCTGCCTGAAATGTACGTGTGCCTTGTGGTTGTAGCTGAAATGCACCGCTGTAATCCTGGCTGTCTTGAAAATTCATGACGAAATTCTTGATGAGTTGATTAGAGGTATTTTGTTTTCTCAGAGTTACTGTTCATATAGACATAAATTATGAGTATTTACTGTGGCCTTTAAGTTAGTTTCAGTTATAAGGCTACTTCTGCTTTCGAGGCTAATTTTATTTTCAGAGGATTGTCCATACATATTATAGTCACTATTTTGGAGCAATAGAAGTAATGAAAGATTTTCAAAAGGCTGTATTATCCACTTCAGTCTTACCAAATCTTGTTTTATTTATGGGAGATAAATTCATATGTTCTACATTTATTTATTTATGTTTTTTTAATGTTACTACTTCTTTGCTTCTCCTGTAAGTTGAGAGAATTGTCTAAATGCCATTTTTGACACTTCATTATTATTCAGATACTTAACTATTATTAAGATTCGATGTAAACTGCTTGATTACTATTTCATTTCAAACTTTTACAAGTGATACAATCTGTAAACCCAGCCCTTTCATTTTAAAGATGAAGGAGGTGGAGAAAGCAAAAGACAAGGAAATAGGATAATTTAAAATTTGAAATAAGACCATCTCCACATTCAATTTAGTTATTACTTCTAAGGCTTTTGTTAAGGAATAAAACAGGAATTTTATTAAGGAATATAACAGGAATGTTGTACATTTATTGGCACAAATTATAACATGTTGCATATCTTGTTTAATCACTTAGAAAACGTGTATTTGCATGCACTGTGCATGGATATGTATAGTTACCAACACAGAATTCTCCTCAACCAGTTTTATTCTCTGTCAGTTTGTAATGTTTTTACCTTCACCTTTCCCTTCTGCTTGCATATTTTCTTTAACCATTGTTACAGTTGAGTTTGTTTATTCAGCCAGTCTGATTTGACAAATACTGTATAGAAGAATTTGAGTATTTGGAACACACTGAAGAGAACTTAGCAATGTATCTGTAGGATTAAAATGTGATCTGGAGCACCATCTTGTGAGGCAGAGGAGCATCATCTATTTAAACTTGGCCTTTTAAGTTGTGATGCTGCAGCCACCTGTGCAAGTTGGTGGAGATGAGTGCAGTTTTGGTGGGCGTGTGTAAGTGCTAATGAACGCGAGTTCTGGCTGCCAGTTGCTTTTAGTCAGGATTATGTCTTCCATGCTTATGTAGCCACCAACACTTCTCAGTCCTGTGTGGGCTCCCCAGGCAAGAAAGTCTTCAGAAATGTGCAGTAATTAGCTGAGAGGTATCTGATTATTTTTGTTCATAATGTAAGCAGATAGCAAAAATGGCTTCCTAAAATCTTAAAATTAGAAGATACTCTGTGTCTATAGTAAGTTCACACCCCAGATACTTTAGGTTGTCAGTAAATTGCTGTTTCATCATTGTCCACAAACAAAGTTTGTTGCGTCTCTGATTGAAGCTTTCCATATGTTCACCGTTTGCCTCTGCACGATTCCATTGCATAACTGTCGAAATTGCTGTCATCCACCACCTAACTGTTGGATGCTCTAAAGCATAAACAATCCCATAACCATAAACCTGCATGTTCACCTTTAAAAACCCTTTGACAGTCTAAAAATTAAATGCTACTCTTTTGTGCTCTTTATGCTATGCATTGGGACAGAGGTCAGAACTGCAACAGGTAAGAGATGTTGACATTTCATGCTAACAAAATGAAATGCCAACCATTATGACCTCCTAAATTGTGATAAGACTGGCCAAACTAGTTACAGTTCTAAAACAAAACTAAGTTAAGCCCCAAACAATCTACACACAAGTAGTGTTTAAAATTCCTGAAAGCAGGCAAGAATTGGGCTTGTGCTACAGCTTTTTTTGCTAGTGCAGGATAGTCAGTAACCGTTCAGTGCAGAAAAGGTGTCTGCCAATGAGAAGTGATGTTGAATGATCAGGGTTGATGATGAAATCTATTGTAAATTTCCCTTTGATTTCATTAAGCCTAAATTTTACCCTTCAGCCTTCTATTTCAGAACACAATTTCCAGATTTATACAACTTCACGTATCATACATTCTGATCTTTACAAACTGCTTCTAGCCTTTAAGTTGCAGAAAAAAGATTTGGAAGAAGGCTTAGAAATATTATTTTACTATGAAATATGTAATGTGACTCTGGAAAATAGCAATCAGGAATGCAGGCTGCCCCCCCAGCCCCATCTACCTGATTGAATACCCTGACATACTGAGTGAGGAATGGTTAAACATTGGGATTATAGCTGCAGCCTTCCAGTGCTCAGCGTGATGGGCAGTGTGGGGACAGGCACACTGTGGCTGTCGTGCCCAGAGCTGGGGAGTCTCGTGGTGCATTGTGTAGAGAGCTGATAATTTAGTTCTGAGAGGGGTTCCTTTCTTGGAGGGTGTGACAATGACTGTGTGCAAGATGGATTGGTTAAATAAGAACTGTTTTGGATGGAGAAGACTTTCCTTGTGAATTGCTGTTCTCCTCTCTTCTGTTTTATTAATGATTTCTTGATGGAGGTATCTTGCTCTTCAAGCTCAATGCAAGATTTTGCTGAAGAAGACAAGAAGAGCTGTCCTTTAGTGAAAAGTTTAATGAAGCTTAAGCATATTTACTGTCTGCATATAAATAATAATAATAAATAATACTGTAGTCTTCTTACAAACAGTGCTCCAGTGGTCCTCACCTGTTAGTTAGAGCAGACACTAGTTGAAATTTAGAGTGGTTTTTACTTTACTAGCTGAAAGTCAGTGTAATGATAAAGGTTTTGAAGAGCTTAATCAAATCAGATGGCAGTCAAGTGACATGGGGATCTTTTTTAGCCAGCTTTGTGACAACTCACCATTTTGTACACACTGAGTGTATTTTTCAGTGTGCTTTGTGGCTCTTACTGTCAATATTTAATTTTTTTTTTTTTCTAAAGCAGGTGGAAATAATCACAAACTGACTATTGTGTATTTGTTTTAAATGAAGCTTCAATGGCAACCATATTCACTGAAACAATTAAAAAGAGACGCTTTTAACATTCTAACCTTTTGTTTTTAAAGATCCAAGAAAACACTCTTGGCCAAAATCCAGGGGAAGCTACTGCCATTTTGTACTGTACAAGGAGAACAAGGATACTATGGATGCCATTAATGTCCTATCAAAATTTTTAAGGTAAGGCTGTTTTTTCTGTCAACTTAACTAGTATACAGATTTCCCTCTGCCTGTTTCATGTTAATGTGATGCCTCAGGGTAATGTAAGAGCAACACAAGTGGTTACTGTTGCCTAATCTTTAGCCAAGTTTTTTTTCTTAAAAAAAAAAAAAAAAAATTATTTTTTAGGATATCAAATATAAAACTTTGAGTCTCAGAAGGAGAGAGCCAAGTGATTTCAAGTAATTTAAAAGACTACATCCTGTTATTTCACTGGCAGAAGTCTGTAATTCAAGTGGGCTGATTGGAGAAAGGTGAGGCAGCCCATAGCCTCAATGAAAATAACGTAAATGAAAAGCTATTTGTTTCAAGTGTGTGCATATGTATGACAGTATGTTGTGATACATACTGTTGTGATGATATGTTAATTTGTTCCTAAACACTGACTGATAATCTGTAGTTCTGTGTGTTAATTTCTCCAGGCAAACACAGTCTTAGTTCCTTTCACCCCATCAGGTGCAGCAACAAAAGGATTTGTGAAAGGCATGATGTGAATATAATCAATTACAGATAAAAGATTATCTTTAAATTGGGTCAATTCAGTGATCTATTGCTTGCTTTTCCTCTTCTCTTCATTGTTTCTGTCCCACAGTAAATATCTGTGCTTCTAACTCTATCGCACGCCATATTAGTGTTTCTGTACGAGAAGAGACTGCTGGGGGTGTAGTTTGATGGAAATAGGTATATAGTGGCAATCTTGATACCATCTGGTGCCCATTGAAGGAATAACTGGAAACACAGGAAAAGAAATTTTCTTCTTGAGGATAGAAATGGAACAAACTTTAAATTAACTTCCCATATTCTCACATAATATGCAGGCATGTTATTCAAGCAGACATGCTATTTGAAGTTTAAAGGAGAAATGAATGTCTTGTGAATTGTTGTTTTGTTTTGCAGTGATTACTGCACCTTTGTGAACTGAGTGCATTTGTGTAAGGAAGTATTTGAAGGCTTGTAGTTTGAAAGCATAGTTGTGCTAGAAGTGAATTGCTCCGGAAGGTTTCCTTGTGTTTTACATGTTTAGAGATAGCTTAGATAATGTTACACACATTCAGGAGTGTCAAATTGCATTTTCTTTCCCAGAACTAGGCTGCATCAACATATGTATATGTGTATGTTCTGCTTTTAATGTAAAATTCATATTTTTCATATAAAATAATATCACTAGGTAATTATGCTGAAAATTATGTCAAATCTGTCTCTGCTTTCGTAGTTTTAATCTATTTCATTGTTGTCTTTAAGAGTGAAGCCAAACATATTTTCTTACATGGGAACTAAAGATAAAAGGGCTATAACAGTTCAAGAAATTGCTGTTCTTAGGTAAGTAAAAATACACTGGAGTGTTTGCATTCCTACCACGGATACTTTACTACCTTGCTATAATGCTCACTCAGTAGGCATGTCATGAGTGGCAGATTCATGTCCTGATCTTGCTGAGTACCGGAGCCACGCATTAATAAAAATACTGTAATCCCTCTTTTTATTCTATGGTGATTGCTGATATTTTCCATCAGTAGTGTCCTGAGTCCGAGGGTAGGCACATGTGAATGCGTGTATCTGGATGAAGCAGTGGCCCAACTTTCCTCTATGTGCTCCCACACTACATGACCCTCTGCAGCACAGCAAAGCAGAATGACACGATGGAAATCCTGTTTCATTTCCATCCTGGCCTTTGTTTCCCCTTCCTTTGGTTGGAATCCTGTTTCCTTTCTCACTGAACTTTCTGAACAGCTCCAGAGAAGGCTAACCACTGCCTTTCCCATCTCTGAGTAGACAAAAGGGTAAGAAAAAGACAAGAAATTTTTCCTGCCTTAATCTGCTCCCATAATAAAATTTATCGTGGCTTGATCTAAGATAAATACATGGTTCGTAGGCACTTGAAATTAGTGCTACATCAGTAACTAAGATGCCTCACAGCCATGGATTACAGTATCTGTTTAGCCGCTGTAGTTTTCTGCCCCTGTTGCTTTTTTCAGTTCTTTGAAAACCGTTCTCCTCAAGTGGAGCAATTCTGAGGTCTGAAAGCCAGGAACTTGATCAAGTCCTTCTTAAAAGGAAGGCATTCACTGCTTAATTCTTGGTAGTTTTTCTCCCAGTGTTTTGCATGTATAAAGGGAATTATTAATTTGTGAATCAGGTAAGAAGCCCCAGATTTTGATTTCTGATTACAAGTTTATCAATTGATGGGCAATTAACTGAACTTGTGGTTTAGCCATCTTGAGTGTTCAGTTTTTTTTCTAACACTGTATCCAATAGGTCAGCCTGTTGTAAGCATTGACAGCCTACTAGGGAGGAACCTGCTGATTCTGGTAGTGTTCAGTAGCATTCAGTACCAGACTCTCCTGTAGAGCACTGAAGAGAGGTGGAGTAGGGAAGGAGAGCTTACTGACCATCAGCCCACTCTGAGCAGAGTACACTGTCCAGACTGTTTGATAAACTTCTGTGTTTTGGTGTAAGTTTTAGTAGAAGTGTCAAAGAGCCAGCTCTGTGATGCAAAAAACAGGATGTATTTCTCAAAATGCTGGTGAGAAAACTCAGTGACAGGTTTGACTTCATGCTCCTTCATTTCCACTAAGCTTACACAGTATCCAATTACTGAAGTGTTTAAGATCCTGCTGTTCTGAGTATGCTCACAAGTGTCAAGAAGAGTTACACCTGTGGCGTAGGGTATGTTATACTTCAGTATTACAACTTTGATTTCTTGAGGGCATACACTAATATAAACATGAAGATAGCATGAATGGTTTTGTCACAGTGAATGTTTTGTTGTGAATAACCAGGTCTTTGTAATTTTCTTAGATGTTACACAAAAATACTTTGAATAGAAGAGCAGAAGAGTGGTGAAACACAACTCGCTGCTTTTGTTTCGAAATGATGGCATTTTTATATTTATTTAACTTACCTGCTTTTCTAAACAGAGGATGGTCACTGTTGGTCTGTTTCTTTTTTTTAGAATCACTGCACAAAGACTTGCTCATTTGAATAAATGCTTGATGAACTTTAAATTAGGAAATTTCAGTTATAAGAATCATCCACTGAAATTAGGAGAACTGCAAGGGAACCATTTCACTGTTGTTCTCAGGTAATTTTTTTCCCCTCAAACAGGACAGGGAATTCAGTCATCTGGTTTTACAGCAGAGAAGAAAGGTCCCATTGGGATGGAAGTTATTGAATCTGATGAGTGTTGGATAATGTTAATGTTGAGCTTTATTATTTTGGGGACCTTAAAATACTGTAAGCCCTTCGAAAAGGTTAAGAAAAGTTACAGACAGGTTTTTTTTGTTTGTTTAATGCTAGAAATATAACAGGAACTGATGACCAGATAGAGCAAGCAATGAACTCTCTCAGGGAAATTGGATTTATTAACTACTATGGAATGCAAAGATTTGGAACCACAGCTGTTCCTACATATCAGATTGGCAGGTATGTGTTGCTTTCATCCTCTTTTTTTTTTTTTTTTTTTTTTTTTCCCCTCTTAATCTCTCTAACTTTTAATTTATTTATTTCTTGGAAGGCTTTTCTATCCTACTGCATGTGCTAGTTTTAATTTTAGGTTCATGAAGGAACTTGTTTTGAACTTGCTTCAGCAGGTGTCCTGCATAATGCCAATATTGCATAAACACAGTACTTACTTTGTTTAAATTTACTAAATTTTAAGATGTATTTAGTAAATTCTTACACACTTTCCTGTTTGGATCTTAGAGCTATTCTACAGAACAACTGGAATGAAGTAATGGATTTGATACTAAAACCACGACCAGGAGGTAAGGGCTGAGAAATACATGAAGTGTTCTTTTCCCTCCTCCCCAGAGAATTACTGAGGAGTAACCACTTCTAGATTCTGATTCTTTTCATTTGAAAGGGCATTGGGGAGACAACTTTGCACAGCTTCTGAAATTTAAACGTCAGCCCATTTAGCAAGTGAGATGGAGTTCTCAGCCTTTCTGTTTCTTTTGGCTTACTGTGCAGTGCAGTGCATGTGAAAAGGGATCTGAATACTAATACACAATCTGTTTGGACTGCACTTGGAGCACTCCAATCTCCACTCCAATCTCAGACATTCTGTGATTCTGCAGTTACCGTGACTGAAATGCTACTTTTTCAACTCTTTTAATAAAAGGATAGATAGATTTTTGTGTGTGGCTAAATTATTTTTATTTTGCATCCTTGTTCTAGCTGAGAAGGGATACTTAGTAAAATGCAGAGAAGAATGGGCAAAGACAAAAGATCCAGCAGCAGCTCTCAAAAAACTACCTGTAAAAAGGTGCGTGGAAGGACAGCTTCTACGTGGACTGTTAAAGTATGGAATGAAGAACATAATCTCTGCATTTGGCATAGTGAGTGTAAAAGTGCTGTGGGGCATTTACTGGAATAAACATATTCTTTTTATGGTGTCACAGTGAATTTGAAATACACTCATCAGGCTTCTGTTAGTCTAAACTTGTGTAAAATTTTTGCTTTTATCCTACCTTTTTTGTTTGAACTACTGCTGCATAGTAATGTGCGACATCAGTAATTAGTGTATGCATAATGAGCTCTCCTATTTATACCACAGTCTCGTTAAGTTGGAAGCCATACAGTTATATTTAGTAGCTGTGTATAGTATGGATCTGAGAATGGTGCAGAAGAGTTTTTCCTGTTGGTTTAAAAGCATAAATCAAACTGACAGTGTGCTAACGAGGCAGCACTGTATAGATGTGGTGGATTCACAGTCACTTTTAAGTACTGTAATTAAGATGAAGTCTTCGGAGAAAATATCTCGTAACCAGCAAATTATTGGGCCCAGCATAGGAGCTGAGAATTAATTTTTTGTTTATGATGAGGATTATTAGGTTAACACTGTGCTTTAACATCTGCAAAGTTTACTTAAGCATTTCAGGAGCTTGAATATGAATTCAGTGTTTTATAACAGCTTCGTTTCTTTGAGCTGTTCAATTAAAAAAAAAAGTAGCGTCTCATTTTTAATTTTAACACTTTTTGTGTGTGTGTGTGGATTCCCAATGGACAAAAGCATTACTTCTTTATATACCCTTTTTCCAAATCGCAGATAGACTTTTTTAAAAACTTGTATACCAATAAATTGTTTTGCTAGGCCTGCTGCTGGAGAAGGTAATGCTTCAGACATAGGCATTTTGGGCTATGATTGAGAGAAAGTCCTAAAAGTACATATTTCTAATTTTTCACTTTTTTTTAACCTCCAGATACCAAGGAATAATCGTTTAATGTATATTCATAGCTACCAAAGTTATGTGTGGAACAATATGGTGAGCAAGAGAATAGAAGAATATGGGCTTAAAGCTGTACCAGGAGATCTCACACTTAAAGGAGGTAAAGGAGGATGTTGTGAATGCTTTAGTCACAGGAAATTACATTGGAATTTACAATGGTAAACGTGTTCAAGCCTGGACTCCTCAGTATAAGAACGATGTGGAACTGTTGGAGCAGGTCCAGAGGAGGGCCACAGAGCTGCTTGAAGGGCTGCAACACTTCTCCAATGAAGAAGGGTTGGGGAAATTGAGCTTGTGTAGCTTGGAGAAGGCTGTGGGAAGACCTCACTGCGGCCTTCCAGTACTTGAAAGGTGCTTAAAAGCAGAAGGGGGGTGTATAATCAATGGATATCAAGATGTTACAATCACAATATAAACAAGAGAATTAGGTGAAGTGGACTATGATAACAAAAGAGAATAAATGGAAGGCTTACCCTTATGCTGGGCTCACTACAAAACACCAGAAGGAGGGATCTCCAGACAAGATCCTTCCCCACTGGTAGCCAGCTCTTAAATAGGTCAAGGAGCACAGGTGAATTAAATAGGTCTTCTGGCAGCACAGGTGAGTTGCCTTCAGCTCTGCTCCTCTGGCTGACTCATGGCTTGCCTCAGGTGATCAATCAGAGGTTCAGGCCGTGACTCAGTAATTCCCATACACGGGGACGGACTTTTTACATAGTCTGATAGCAATAGGACAAGGGGGAATGGCTTTAAACCAAAAGATGGTAGATCCAGGTTAGATGTTAGGGAGAAATTTTTTACTCAGAGGGTAGTGAGGTGCTAGAACAGGTTGCCCAGTGAGACTCTGGATGCCCCATCTCAAGGCATTCAAGATCTGGCTGGATGAGATCCTGAGCAGCCTGACCTACTGCTTGGCAACCCTGCTTATGGCAAGGAGGTTAGAACTAGGTGGCCTTTAAGGTCCCCTCCAACCCAAGTCATTCTATGACAGCATCTAGTAAAGCAGAGACTCAGTCAAAGCTTTGTTTACTTGGATTTTTCACTGGCATTTTGATGCAGTGAGAGCATACGTAGTATTTCTCCTTCACATAAGCCAGATGTCTGGCTAGGAGACATCACCTAGCAGTCTTCATGTTATTCAGCTTTAAAAGTCCTTGGAAACTGGGCTGTGATTCTTCTTATAACAGCCTTGAAAACTTTTTTCTTGAAAATGTTGTCTATTAAGTGGAGATTAAAACACAATGGTTACCCTCCCCAAAGTAGGCTTGTTTCAATCAAATGATCCATTGTAAATTTGGCTAATGTAGCTGTAACTGGAATCTCTTCTCCTTTTCTGTCCTGATTGTAGCCACAGCTGTACACATTGAAGAAGGAGATGTTCATAACTACACCATTCATGATGTAGTGATGCCATTACCTGGATTTGATGTTATTTATCCGAAGCATAAAAGTAAGTCTGCTAACTTACACAACAAATGTGAAACTGTAGATCTGCTTTAAGATAGCTCTTAAAAGGAAGATGAGATCTATGCAGCCTTCCTGACTGTCAAAAATTGACTGTTTCAGAGCTGTTCTCTAGTAGTAGATATGCTACTGTCAGCCTCTCCCACTTTGGTAATAGCTTACATGGTAATTTGTTTCATTTAATATAAATCTTTTTCATATTTCAGTTTAATAAATAGCTTTTCCTGAAGATTTCTACTGAGGCAAAATGATTTATTGTGGCACAAGGAAAAAAAAAGTAGTGAAAAGCTCATTAAGGAGTATATGCATTGGGTTTTTTAAAATTAGGAAACAAGCCAAACTTACAGAATATGTAACTCAAAAACTCAAAATTGGGAAGAAAAGAAACAGATATTGTTTAATTAAATGTTAACATGTTTTCATCTTTCATGTCTTGTATAGAAAGTGTGTTATATCAAAATTGTTTTTAATTGAATAAATTCAGCAATCCATTTGGAAAACTGTGTTGCTGTTACTAAGAGGTAGTCAAAGAATCATTTCTGTGATTGATTTCTATGATCTCAGAGGCCATCTGGTATTCAGGCCAACTTCTTCAGGGCTTTGACCTGTCAGGGCTGAATTTTCCAAGGGCAGATAGTGTCTCAGGTCTCTGAATCTTCTCTAAGCTAAAGAAGACCTGTTCTTTCAGATTCTCCATACAAGATATGTGCTACAGCTCTTGGCCATTGGAGTATCTCTTAGACTCATTCTAGTTCATTAGAACCTACTTTGTACTCATACCTGCAACTGGACACACTGTTCCAAGTAAAACTTAATAAAAGCCCAGTAAGGGGCACTAACTGTTTTTCTTGCTGTAGCTACAGGCTACATTTCTGTTGACACAGTCTAGCATGCCATTAGATTTTTTTGCTGCTGGTTTCCTTTCCACTGGGACTTTCAAATAACTGTCAATTAAAGTTGCTGTCTAGCCTTTCATCATCACAAGGAGTTAAGTGTTTCTAGATGCTCTCGTGGGGTGCACTGAAAAGAGCGTGGCCAACAGGTGGAGGAAGGTGATCCTCCCCCTCTGATTTGCCCTGGTGAGGCCACAGCTGGGCTAGTTTCCTGCTCTGGGCTACGCAGTTGAAAAAAGACAGGAATCTCCTAGAAGGAGTTCAGCATACAGCCACAAAGATGATTAAGGGCCTGAAGCATCTCCTGTATGAGGAAGGGCTGAGTAACCTGGGTCAGTCTAAGGAGAGGACTGAGGGGAGATCTGGTTAATGTTTATAGATATCTAAAAGGAGGTGAGAGGCAAACGCATGAGGCCAGGCTCGGTGGTGTGCTGTGACAGGACAGGAGCAATGGCCTAAAACTTGGAGCACAGGAAGTTCCATAGAAACACGCAGAAGAACATAGAGTGACAGCACTGGGACATGCTGCCCAGAGAGGTGTGAAGACTCCTTCTATGGAGATATTCAAGACCTGTCTGGATGCCGACCCAAGTGAACTACTGGTAGGGTACCTGCTTTAGCAGGAAGGTTGGACTTGGTGATCTTTTGAGGTCTCTTCTAACCCCTACAATTCTATGATTCTGTGATACAAGGACATTTCCTTAACAAACTTCATAAGTTCCTCTTGGCTCAATCATCTGGCCTCTGCCTGTCCTTCTGAGTGGCAGTCCTGGCCTTGAGTGTGCTGTCTGCTCCCTTAGCTTGATCTTGTCCACAGACATGGCGGAGGATGAATTCCAGCTCCTTCTTCCTACAAGAAGGCTAACTTATTGATTCAGATTTCTCTGGTTATGCTGGTAATTGTGCTGTAAACGAGTATTTCAGCTGCAATGGATTCTTACGTTTCCACTGCCACCCCATCTTTCCCAGGTGTATATACACACACCATTGCTAGGGGATATGAGATTATAGTAGTTACTCATTGCTTTGACAGTGTCAGAGCTACTTAATGGTACCTTTTGCTAAGTTCTTCAGATGGCTTTCCTAACTCTTTTCAGTCTGTGCTTTTTCAAAGACAGGACAAGCAGTAGTTTGGCCTTTCTTTTTAAAACTTCGTCTATCTGAGATCAGTTTTCTGAAGTGTAGATAATTGGAAGCTGTATGAGATGCTAGTGAAATGTCAGTAAATTATTTTCTGAGTTTTGTTTTCAGCTTCAATTTTTATTTGTTAAGAAAGATTCTTTTTTGGTTATTTGCCTCTGTTAATCAGTTTGTATAAGAAAATAGTTAATAAAGTTTTTACTAAATAAGTTTACATTTTTGTCTAACTTTTAACCCATATACACTGACAACTATTAAAATGCGCATAAAGGAAGGAGTGCTCTATGAAAATGGCCCATTTCAATCAGCCACTCTACAATCTCTGATTAAATATCTTCTCTTCCAGTTGGAGAAGCCTACAAGGAAATGCTAGTAGCTGACAATCTTGACATCAACAACATGAGGCATAAAATCAGAGACTATTCACTTTCTGGGGCGTACAGAAAGATTATCATTCGACCTCAGAATGTCAGTTGGTAAGTAGGAGGACAAAGGAGCTTGGATGTGAATAGAGTAATATGTGGGCTGACTAAGAACCATTAGATTGACCTACAGCATACACATGCAGAACAAAATATAGGTAGGGAGAAATCTTTGTGCATTTTTTTTTTCCACTTTTTCACACAGTTGAAGTTGAATCATAGTATTATTTCTTCACTGCTCCTCTGGTTTTGTAATGTCTTAGTGTCAAGACATCTGTCTAGTTGCTACCTTCCTTTGCAAGGGCTTGCCTAAACACTCCATAATTACTCAGGTTGATGGTGAAAGCATGATAGATAATATTCAAAACAGTTATTTTTTGTAATCCTGAGATGAGAAAGTTGGTCTCCAATTAACGGTGTCAATCAGAAAGATTTCTATCATGTAAATGTACTCACTGCTATTAGTGGCACCACCTGGCTGTCACATAGCAACTGAATAAATACCTTTTAAACAGGTGACTGTACAAATGTACAAAGAAACTTATCACTATTACATTGGAGAAAAAAAAATAGAAGGTTTGAAAGGGAGACAAAATTCAAATATTTGAATTTTACTTTAATTATTACTGATATTTAAAGCTTACCTTTTTCCTAGTTACTTTTTCAGCCTAGTCAGTGCATATTGAATAGTCTTTATTATATGAATACACTGAAAATGCATAAGAACCTGTTCTAAAGGTTTAGAGAGGTTTCTTCAAAATGAAAAGAAAAAAAGCCTTCGAGTATTCTCAGAGTTGACAACACTCTTCCCATAATTTCATAAACTACTTCTTGTATATCTGGAAATCCTGATATTCCATGGGAGGAAGGAGATGAATTATGCAAAGAAATGTATCACTAGTTCATTATTTTATAATCCGCGTGTAAACAGAGGCAAGTTTTGTACTGAAAGCTTTACCAGTTACTGCAAGATAAACAGCATCTTACCTAATTTAATAGACAGTAATTCCATCTCAATTGTATTATTGTAACTGCTGAATTAGAATAATAATAATAAATCCTATGTATGTTACGTAGGGAAGTTGTTGCATATGATGATCCTAGAATCCCATTATTTACTACGGATTTGGATAAGCTGGAAGGAAAACCTTTACCAGTTCTTCCTACAGGTAAATTGGTGTATTTGCTGATCTTTGCAAAACTGAAGGTTGATCTGTCTGTTGTTTTAAACTGCTACCTGTTGAAAGCTCTTTAAAAGAGCATCACTGAACAAGACTGCTGAACAGCGGTACTGAAAATATCGAAATGAGGTGTGTAAGTAAGGACCCTTATTTCTCAAGAGTGTGAGCAATTGTTCCAGCAATCTGTATCGGTTGCTACATGTTCTCATAGACATCTGTACAATCAAATAAACATCCCACAGTAAATCTCTACGGAATGCGTAAAGAAAAATTGGAAGTGAGCTACAACTTATTGCTATGTTTGAGTGTTTATCTGTGCTGAGCATAACAGACCACTCAGATACTTAACAGAATTCAATGTAAATCTTCCAAGTAACTTTGGTCACAAAGTCTTTCAACAGTAGTTTCCAGACCAAAAAAGAACAGTGGATAAGAATTCAGTCTGACAAAACTGTCCATCTAGTTTTTGATGAACACTTAGAATATCACTTCCTGCTGAAAGAAAATGTTAAATACAAGATGGTTTACAAAATTCTGCTTTACACTATGGACTGTAGACTGGGGTGTGGTGGTAAAGGCCGTAGTATGGGATCAGGGATGGTGGTGGAAAACTTTAGTCCAGTTTGGATGGCCCTCAGAATAAACATTACTTACGTTCTTTATTTTTGTTTTCTCTCTCCTCTGATAGATGGTAAATTCCGGGCACTGAAGATGGAGTTCTCCCTTCCTCCTTCCACTTATGCTACTATGGCAATTCGAGAAGTTTTGAAAATGGACACAAGCATAAAAAACCAAACGCAGCTGAATACCACCTGGTTACGCTGAGCGAACTGCTGGCACGGCCTAGATTTTAACATGCACAACGTTTTTTCTTACTTACGTTCTGTACAAATCTTTAAAGGGTGACAGTAAGAGATTTGTATTTTTTTAAGTTTTTATTAGTGCATTTAAATTAAGTAGTTATTAGCAAGATGCTGGTTGTAATGTAATACAAGCCTTAGTGATTGGTGCTTTTTAATGAATGGACCATGAGGTTGCTTGAGCTGTGTTGCCGCATCTCTGAGAAGCAGGCTTATAGCTTCTGACCTGGACAGATGTTCATCTTGCTCTTCTTCAGTGAGCACTGGATGTTTTGATCAATTCAGCACACCTTGAAGTCTCTGTATTAAGTTACAGATTTAGGAGAATTAGAGCTGAATGAAGGTACTGATGGCTGTTTGCTTCCACGAAGCTGCTGCAGTCAGCCAGGCTGTGGCTACGTGCTGTCACAAGGCACAGCTGTTTTATTTAGCCAAGGTCTTCTCCTGGGGAAAACGAGTGTAGTTTCAGCTTTGCCACTACCTGGGCCAAGAAAAGGTGCTGGGAATACGTTAACCACCAAGAACGGTGTGTCAGGCCGTAGCGCCTCGCTCTGTCCCTGGCTGAGCCAGGCTGCTGCTGGGAGGCAGAACGAGGCTGTTCTGCAGCGGCAGCTACGCTGCGTTTTCAGCGATTCTAAACCAAATCGGGAATTCGTGCTGCGTATGTGAATAAAATCTCATGAACGGAAGGTGGTCCCGGCTCCGTGCGCTCTGAGGACGGGGGTATGGGTCCGGCCCGACGCCGCCCGGCGGCTGCCGCCTCCTCAACCGGCGGGGCAGCTTCACGGCGGGAGCGCCACGACCTTCCGCAGAGCTGCCCGGGACGGAGGCCGCCGCACAGGCCGGTCGCACCGCCCCCTCAGGACGGCGCCTGAGGAACAGCACGGTACCGTCCTCCGGAGTAGCGGGGAGGGGAGAGGAGGGGGCGGGCGCGACCGTGGCCGTGCGGATGGCCGGGGAGGAGGCAGGTGCGCATGCGCCTCTGGCGCCGCCCGGGCTGTACTGCGCGCGCCTCAGCCGCTGCGTCCTTGGGCCGCGCTGTGCTGACGCGGCGGGAGCGGCGGGGGGGAGCGCGGTGCTGCTGGGCCGGGCCGGGCCGAGCCGAGCCGGGCCGAGCCGGGCCGAGCCGAGCCGGGCCGGGGGGCAGGGCGGGAGGACACGGTGCTGGCGGAGCTGCGCGCTGTCCTGTCCTGTCCTCTCCTCTCCTGTCCTGTCCTGTCCTGTCCTGTCCTCTCCTGTCCTCTCCTGTCCTGTCCTGTCCTCTCCTGTCCTGTCCTGTCCCGCCCCGCCCCGCCTCACTGAAGCCGGTATTGCTATTAAAGGCCGCATTTAACGTTCAGGTTGTGTTTCCCGCAGCTCTGTGTCCTCGGTGGGTCAGTAGTTGGTAGTGCTGCCTTAGTGGTGACCAAGTAAAAATTACGTAAATAACGTTGCAGAGAAAGAAGGCATGGCAGCCGTTAATGTGATGAAAAAAGAAGTCTTCAGAGATCCAGATTGCTGCGATATCCCGTATTACGTTTCGGAATTTGTGGAAAGAGAAGTTGGGAATGACTATGATTCTCTGAAGAAGCTGGGCAGCCTCATTGAAAAGCTGTCTGAAAACAAAAAGCAGTTGGAAGAACAGGTGAGTATCTTTACTACTTCTCTGTGCGGTGTTCCTGTGTGAGCCTTAATGCTTGTCTGTAAACGCAGGTGCTTACAGTTTCATCCGAAGTTCCTAAAAGAATTCAGAATGCCTTAAAGAATGCAGAGGACTCTAAAAAAAGTCTGAATCGGCTTTTAGAGGAAGAAACTCTCCTGTCTGATTCCATCAGCAGCCACTTAGAGAAAGCTGAGCCGTGGATGGAGGATCTGGGTGTGCTGATCAGCCAGGTAGAGGAGATTGAGCGTCACCTGTCCTATCTTAAATGGATTTCCCGAATAGAAGAGCTCAGGTAAAGCTGATATACTTACGGAGAATTCTTACTAGTGATATCACACAGCTTTTTCAAAGATTCAGTGGTAAATAAACAAATTTAAGAAATAACGAGGACAGCAAGTTGTCATCTGATCACGTAAACTGTTAACGTGTTCTCCAGTGAGAGCTGGAAATTACTGCTCTGGTTTAAGGAAGAGAGCAGTAACTCTCTATGGTGCTGTGTGCATCGAACTTTTTCACCCATTGTGAACTACAGTGAAAGAACTAAAATACACTTGAATATCTTGAGCAGAAGTGTTACACTTCGGGCTTTGTAATTCTGAGTTTTCATTCTGGTACACTGATTCTATCTTAATGGGAATGAGCAGTGCCATCTTAGTTCATGCGATTTGTAGCTTCTTTTGGTGGAAAATTTTGTGTAATGCTCGTAAAGAATGTCAGAAATTGAAATTTGAAATTTGGATCAAATCTTGTATAGAGAGACTTAAGTTATGAAACAACTTGTTCTAAGCTACAAAAATGTGACAGGTCGGCTGTGGTCTGAAACTTGTTTCCAGTTTTCCTCCTGGGAGGCAAGAGAAAAAACAGTTCTTTGATCAAGTTACTTAAAGAGCAGTGCTTCAAAGAACTTTGGGCCTCGTGTGTTTCTTTCAGCAGTTCTGCCTGCAGGTCTCTGTGACAGACTCTCAGCCACTTAAGGAATTTCACACAAAGAGCTTTGTACAGGAATCCTTGCTGAGTACTACATGTATGTGATGGGGTGGTAACCTCGTTTGTCTCATTAAAATATTTTAGATTGAGCAAGCTTTGTGTCAACTTCTCAGTATGCAGTTGATTCTTTTGTGTTGTCTTTAGTGAATTTTTGTCTCAGCTCTTCTTGTATTTTATAGTGATAACATTCAGCAGTACCTGATGACCAACAATGTTCCAGAGGCAGCCAGTACTCTAGCATCTATGGCAGAACTGGATATTAAACTTCAGGAGTCATCTTGTTCTCATCTTCTTTCGTTTGTGAGATCCACTGTTAAATTTTGGCATAAAATTCTTAAGGACAAGTTGTCAAGGTACGGGATGCCTCATCACTCCCTCATCTCATGTTGTGCTGTGGCTTTGTGGTAAAGTGTGTGTTTTGTGTTGCAGTGACTTTGAAGAAGTGCTGACCCAGCTTCGTTGGCCATTTGTGGGGCCGCCGCAGTCTCAAGCATTTGGCCTTACTGCACCAGCCAATGCTTCTGATGTTTACAACAATTTAGAGATGTTGTTCTGTCAGCTTCTGAAATTGCAAACATCGTATCCTTTAAAAATTAATGTATTGTCAGGGTAATAAATGTCAAAGGTGCACATTCTCGTGGAAAGCAGTAAAACTGTTCTCACTAAAGAAAAAAGACAATTTGAATTTGTTACTTTTGTTAACATTAGAATGTAGTTTTTCATATAGGAGATAATAAGTGAACAGAGCTAGAATTCAAAAAAGTGTTAATCACTTTAATATGTCCCATCCCAGAAGGGAGAGAGAGTTGAAAATATATGTGTGTGTCACAAGGGAATTATAAAAAACAGAACAATTTTCATTGAGTAGCAGTAGGATCTCCTTCTGTGATTGCGTGATGGGACAAGGGAATTGCCTCCAGTTGTGCCGGGGGAGATTCGAATTGGATATTAGGAACTTCTCTGAAAGAGTGGTCAGGCACTGGAATGGGCTGTCCAGGGAGGTGGTGGAGTGACCATCCCTGGAGATGTTCAAGAAACATTTAGATGTTGTACTAAAAAAAATATTGGTAGGTGGATGGTTGGACTGAATGATCTTGGAAATCTTTTAACCTTCGTGATTCTCTTCTCTGACTCTGATCTGCCTTTGAGGGGTAAATCAGAAGATGCTGCTCATCCTCTTCCTTTCGTTTGAGGGTAAAATCAAGCAGAAATAAAACTCGAGGTTTTTTTGTTTGGCTGTTTTGTTTTGTTTTTTTCCCCCCCAAGGTGGTTTGAACAAACAAAACCCCAGCACAGTACTGGAATAGGAATGAATGTGGTCATTTTACGCAGTGTGGTGCTGGGAACAATTCTGGTCAGTTACATTAGGCCACTTAAATCACTTGCTTCAAGGAGGGAAATCACATACTGCATGTATTATTTTCATGAATCTTTGATGCTCCTTTAAGAAACATGAATACACATGTCTCTTGGATACAGGTTTGGGAATGATGATGGGATTTTGTTTCGTGATACTGATTTCCTAAATCATACTGACTTCGGTGACTTGTACTGTCATAGAATAAATAATTCTTAGCAGCCAGGTATGTTAAATAGTTTATAAAACTGAAACTTTTGAGTATTGTACAAATTTGAGGAATTTTATAGTTTGTGTAATGCTGCCAATGAGGTACAATACAGTCAATGAGGTAGAGCTAAAACATTGCTTGTTTTTGTGAACAGTTTAAGTCATGCTTTTGGAGCAACTCAATGCTTGTATTTGTCCTTAACTGTCAAACTTAGAGATGAACTGTTAACCAAACCTAAACAACTGCCAGAAAAGTACGCCTTACCCCCAGCGCCGCCTGTTATCCTTCCAATACAGATCATGCTCAATCCTCTTCAGAAAAGATTCCGGTATCATTTCACTGGAAATAAACCAACCAATGTTTTAAGCAAGGTATGGAAGAAAACAGGTTAATTTTATTGCTACTATTTTTAGCAGCATTATATAGCTTCAACACTTTTGTTCTGGAAATTCAGTTTCTTGAAATATGTGGTACTTGCATCTACTGTAGTGTGGATAGGTGAGTGCTTGGAGACCTTTGGGAGGATTAACATCTTTTCTGGGCTAGGCAATATTTTTCTCTTGCCTAAATCTTTTTGAATAATTACTGCAACCTTTAATTCACTTGCATTATTTCAGAAGCATGGATTAATTTCATCTTCATCCTTGCAAATCATTTTGCAATGTTGAAAATTGCTTGAACTCAAAGATTGTTTAAGGCTGTGGCTTTGTGTTGTGCTCAGTTACATTCATGTAACTGTAAATACTGGATTCAGCTGCTGGGATATAGTGGGTATAATTTTGTTTGACTTATGTCCAGATTGCTTGTTGGAAAATTGACTTGCTTTTTGTATGAGTTATCTACAAAAGCTGAGTCTTTTTATCCAAGAAATGTCACTTAAGCAGATTTCTTACAAGCAAAGCGTTAGCACTGCTGTAATGCTTCTGCAGCAGGGTTTGAGAACCATTTTGTAAGAGTTTAGGTGTACAAGTCTGTGTGTTTGTGTTGACAGTCTTGGGCAAATCTAAGCTTGTTTGCACTCTGACAGTTGCTACTACAGAGCATTTTGTATAATGTTGTGTATATTAGCGAGCTTATTCATTTTATTTTATTTTTCAAATAAGCCTGAGTGGTATTTAACACAAGTGCTTATGTGGATTGGAAATCACGCAAAGTTCCTTGATGACAAAATCCAGCCAATACTGGACAAGGCGGGATCGGCAGTGAACGCTGGGGTAAGCGCTTCAGTGGTGCTGTGTGTGTAGAGATACCTGCACAGTGCAGGCACTCGTCTGCTGATTTTACTTAGTGTGCAGTGAGACTTAACACAGTCCAGTAACAGTTTGAAAAGTCAAATACATTTGCACATGTTTATACATACCTCTCTCTGATATTTTATTCACTTCCTTTTTCTTTTAAAAGCTTGAATTCTCTCGTGCTCTTGTAATGCTGATTTTGGAGAAGCTGGCTGCTGATATTCCATTCCTGTTATATGATGACACTCTTTTCTGTCACCTTGTGGACGAGGTACTTCTGTTTGAGAGAGAGCTATACAGTGTTCATGGTTATCTCAGCAGCTTTCCCAGTTGCATGCATATTCTCTCAGAAGAGTCCTGCTTCCAGAGATGGCTAACAGTGGAAAAGAAATGTAAGACTTAAAAGGAATTTTGTTGGTCTGTGTATGTCTTCATTCTGATTGGGCAATATATACTTCTCCAGTAGGATCAGCCACTTGAATGGGGCTACTACAAAAGACACATTCTTGAGGTCAGCAGTGAGTAGAATGCCCAGGGGTCAATACTGGGCTCAGTCCTGTTTAACGTTTTCTGTATTGATCTGGGCGGTGAGGTAGAGTGTACCCCAGGTAAATTTGCAGGTGACAGAACTAGGGGAAGAGGCTGATACACCAGAGGGCTGCACTGCTATCCAGAGGGCTCTGGACAGGCTGGAGAGGTGGGCTGGCAGGAATCTTGTGAAGACCAACATGATGAAGTGCAAAATCCTGCATATGGTAAGAAACAACTGCCAGCACAAGGACATAGTGGGGGCCATCCTGCTGGAAAGCTGCTCTGCAGAAAGGGGTGTAGAAGTCGTGATGGACACTAAGTTGAACATGAGCCAATAGTTGTGCTCTTGCTGTCCTGAAGGCTAACATGGACACAGTGGAAAGAGTCCAGCATAGGGCCACCAAGATGCTGAATGGACAAGTGCCTCCATTGTGAGGATAGGCTGAGAGCTGGGGCTGTTCAGCCTGGAGAACGGTGGGCTCCAGGAGATCTCATCTCTGTGCCTTTCCCCTCTACTCTGCCCTTGTGTGCCCCATGCGGAGTTCTGCTCCCAGGCCTGGGGCCCCCAGCACAAGAATGGTGTGGGGCTGTTGAAGCAGAACCAGAGGGCCATGAAGATGGCCAGAGGGCTGTGACACCTCTCGTATGAGAAGAGGATGAGGCAGCTGGAATTTGTCAGCCTGGCGAAGAGAAGGCTCTGGGAAGACCCTGTTGTGGCCTTCTGGTGGTTAAAGGGAGCTTATTAACAGAAGAGACACAGACTTTGTTAGTTTGCTGATAGTGGTACAACAAAGAGGAATGGTTTTATACTAAAAAACAGGAAATTTAGATTAAATGTTAAAAGAAATTCTTTACTGATGAGGCCCTGGCACAGCTGCCATAGAGCTGTGGTACCCCATCCCTGCAGGCGCTCAGGGCCGGGTTGGATGGGGCCCTGGGCAGCCTGAGCTGGTGGGGGGCAGCCAGCCCAGGGCAGGGGTTGGGGCTGGTGGGCTTTAAGATGCATTCCAACACAAGCCATTCAGTGATTCTATGATTCTGTACCTGAAGGGAAGGTGCACAGAGGACGGAGCCAGACTCTTAGTGATGTTCAGTGCCAGGACAAGAGGCAGTGGGCACAAACTGGAAGACAGGAGGTTCCATCTGAGCATCAGGAAGAACTTCTGTGATGTGTGGGTGGCTGAGCACTGGCACAGGCTGTGGAGTCTCCTCCTTGGAGATCTTCAGAAGCTGCCTGGACATGGCCTTGGTCACCCTGTTACATAGGTGCCCCTCCTTAAGCAGGAGTTTGGCCATACAGACCCAGGTCCCTGCCAACCACAACCATTCTGTGATACTTCAGTATTCTGTGGTGGTTTTGACTAAAAATTGGTTTGGCTGCAGTAGTGCTCCTGAAGTTTATAAGACTAAGCTGTATGGGATCTAGTATGTTTATTTTTAGACAGTGTTACATATTTATTTGTGCAAAGACAGCCTTGAAATTGAAATGAAGGGAAGGTATTAATTTTTGAGGAAATGGAGAGGAAGTATACTGGAAAGGAACCAGTCAACTATTTAAAACAAAAACCACAATTAACCCTGATGTTGTTACATCTGTGTCTGCAATACTGTTATTGGAGCTGCTTCTGTATAAAACCAGTCATCAGGAATTTTTCTGTACGTGAAAAGATAGAATTCAACTTACTGGAGATAAGCATTTTTGTATTGATGATATTTTGGGTTTTAGATAATTGAGATTTTTTTTTTTAATTATTAAGTACTAATAACATTTACAATTCTTTTGCATCTCAGTTGCTCTTCAGAAAATGGACTCTATGCTTTCATCAGAGGCTGCGTGGGTATCGCAGTACAAAGATATCAGTGATGTGGATGAAATGAAAGTGCCAGACTGTGCGGAAACTTTTATGACTCTGTTGTTAGTTATAACAGGTAACTGCTAACCTATGGACATTCCTCTTGTTTATAACGAGTAACAGAAAAATGGCAGCTAATAGATTCCTTTGTTGAAGGTTAATTGTGTCAACAACAATCACCAAATAAAATTGTTGCAAAGTTGTGATATTTAACTTAATAAAAAATGTTCCTGTTCATCTTGTGTTTTGGACACAAATTTCAGGGCAAATAATCTTGAGCCATTGAGATATTTAGAAAGTAACACTTAAAAAATACTGAAACTCGTTAATAGTAGAGATACTAAGGTGATCAGAGGGCTGGAGCACCTCTCCTATGAGGAAAGGTTGAGAGAACTGGGCTTGTTTAGCTTGGAAAACAAAAGGCTCCCAGGAGACCTCAGTGCAGCCTTGCAGTACTTGAAGGGAGCACATAAACAGGAGGGGGAAGGACTGTTCATGAGGGTGGATAGTGATAGGACAAGGGGGGTGGTTTTAAACTGAGACGGGAGGTTTAGTGAGATATCAGGAGGAAGTTTTTCATGCAGAGAGTGACGGTGCGCTGGCACGGGTTGCCCAAGGAGGTTGTGGTGTGTGCTCCTTGATGCTGTTGTGAGTCAGGTGTTTTGAACTGCTGTATGATGCCATTACAGTAGTGAGGATAAACTGCCAGTAATGTCTCTTGTTCAAAACTTTTCAGTGTTGGAAAATATAAAACGTATGAATTCCCAGACAGGTATAAGAATCTTCCAACGGCTTCCAGAAAACTGCAGTTCCTGGGGCTACAGAAGGAGTTGGTTGATGATTTTAGGATACGATTAACTCAAGTAATGAAGGAAGAGAGTAGAGATTCTTTAGGCTTCCGATACTGTGCGATCCTCAATGCTGTTAACTACATAGCAACTGTGCTGGCAGACTGGGCTGACAATGTAGTAAGTAATTATTTAAAATGTTGAGTAGTTTTGTTTGTGTCATAATAAAACATTTTATTTTCAGCATTATTTAAATGTATTCAGAACAATTAATTATGGAAAAATATAACTAGATATGAATTCAGGTTGAATAAAAAAGATATTGGTAGATTACTGTCTGATGTTTAAGCTTTATTAACAGTAAAGTTGGTAGAGATATGCAGAGAGAACCTGAGGAATGAAATGGTTTGAGCAGCCAAAAAGGTTGTCGCTTTATGTGCTCCACATTGTAAAAGCAAGCAAGTAGATTTTGGAGATCTGAGCCAGTGTGTTGCTGGTTGAAGTGCATGGAGAGCAGTAGCATACACACGTTTCTTGAGCTCCTGTGCTAAGTTAGCTTAAATGGATTTGGTTTGGGTACCTGCGTTACAGCTCAGACCAGGTGTGCAGAAACACCACTCATCGATAACTGGTTATGGGGTGTGGGTTATTTTGCTACAGAACAGCCTGCTGACAACTCAGCTGTTCTGTGAGTGCTGCGGTACGAGGTCATACAACTGCCACGTGTAGAAGATGTGCAATAGGCACTGTGTGTGGGACGGGCAGCCACCAGGTTCTTTTTACCTTCACAGGGAACTGTGGCTCTAGGAAATCATGATTTGAGGGGGGAGCAGCCTTCATGTCACGTAGCTGCATCTGCACAAACATCTTGATGTTCTTAGAGGCAACGTGGAGATCATTACTGCTGTCATGTTAAACTCAATCCATTTCCTTGCTGTTGTCAGACCAGCAAACTTATGATTTAATGAGACATTAATTCTGAAACAAGTTCTAAATTCTAGTTTATTGTTGCAGATGGGATGGGGCGAGGGCAAGCGATTTTGACTGTTTTAAAGTGTTCTGCTGTCTCAAAGCACCTACTTAGTATTTCTTTGAATCTGTTCCTTTGATCTGTCTGCTGTTGTATTTGAAACCCATATCGGTTACGCTCTTAGGATTGAAACACAGTGCTTTGTTTTTACAAACATGGGGACCATGTGGAAATTGTTTTTATAATCTTAAAATTGTAAGATTATCAAAGTGTCAGAAGAGTGTTTTCTAGAATCCTACCTGCTAAAGTACAGAAGAGAAGTTCAAATAATAAGATTATTTTTGGTAGTACTTATATCTGATTGTCTTTCTCTAGTTCTTCTTGCAGCTACAGCAGGCTGAACTGGAGGTTTGTGCAGAAAGCGATGCTGTCAGCCAGCTGCAGCTGGGGCAGCTGGCTTCAATGGAGAGTTCTGTCTTTGATGAAATGATCAACCTCCTGGAACGCCTGAAACACGATATGTTGAGTCGCCAAGTGTGCCACGTCTTCAGGGAGGTCACAGATGCTGCAAAGCTGTACAAAAAAGAGAGGTGATTCTATCTGCTCATTCTCTTCTCACATCGCAGTAGTTTTTTTCTGGTAAAAACACTGGGGCAAATAAAGGCAAGAAAAGAAAAATAAGAAATTCAGCTTTCTGAATAGGAAGGGCTCAGAGTAGTAAGCATTTGAAGAGTTTTTTTACACTTTCCTCAAGCCTACTTATTGTTATGTTTTCTAAAGCACTTCTGCAATAAGTGGGCACGTTACCTTAAAAAAACAAGGAAGAATTCTGGGTAAATACAGTTTAGATGAGAATTGTTCTCCTCAAAGTAGTATTAAAAGTGGCATGTAGTGACCAGTTCTGTCTTCACAGAATCACAAGGGTTCTTGGCTGGTTGATGATGAGATCCTAAAATACTTCATTAAACAAATACAACAGCTCAGCGATTACTTTTAGCTTTGAAGTGGAAAGGGAGAAAACTGTGCACCACTGAGAACAGCTAAGATTTGTTTAAGTGATATTTTAACTTCAGCTTTGTAATACGAATAATTTCACTGTAATGACGTCAGTGATGATTTCTTTCAGGTGGTTGTCTTTGCCATCTCAGGCAGAGCAGGCAGTAATGTCTTTGTCAAGCACAGCTTGCCCAATGTTGTTGACTCTACGAGACCGCTTGCTACAACTGGAACAGCAGCTCTGTCACTCTCTGTTTAAAATATTCTGGCAAATGCTCGCAGAGAAAGTGGACACTTACATATATCAGGAGGTGGGTGTGCACAAAATACACGCAGCACAGTGTAAGGGTTGGTGGCTGGCCTAAACAGAAGATGCACCCCTTTCTGTTGGCAGATAATTATGGCAAATCATTTCAATGAAGGAGGAGCAGCACAGCTTCAGTTTGACATGACCAGAAACCTTTTTCCTTTGTTTTCACACTACTGTAAGAGGCCGGAAAACTACTTCAAGCAGTAAGTAGGAAGTCTCATCAGTCAGTATTTCAGAAAAGAGTGTCCAGATGCATGTTTCACATATCAGGAATCTTTTCATAGTTTGAGAGGGGAAGAAAGACTTAAAATATGTGGATCACCGGGGACCTCTTGGGGAGGCACAGTCTTGACATTTATAATAGCAAATACTTAGCAAAAATAAATATGCTATTTCATAGAATGAATCATAGAATCATAGAGTGGCCTGGGTTGAAAAAGACCACAGTGCTCATCCAGTTTCAACCCCCCTGCTGTGTGCAGGATCGCCAACCACCAGACCAGGCTGCCCAGAGCCACATCCAGCCTGGCCATGAATGCCTCCAGGGATGGGGCATCCACAGCCTCCTTGGGCAACCTGTTCCAGTGCGTCACCACCCTCTGTGTGAAAAACCTCCTCCTAATATCTCACCTAAATCTCCTCTGTCTCAGTTTAAAACCGTTCCCCCTTGTTCTGTCATAATCCACCCTCATGTTTGTCATGCTATAAGCAGTAGTTTCCAGTTCAGTACTTCTGAGCCTTTTCAGAAGTCAGTGTGAACTTTTTTTTTCTTAGTTGCTGGGCATACAAAATTGAGTGCCCCATGGTTGCTTCTTTTATTAATCCATATGTACCTTTTTTTCCCTCATGTAGCATCAAAGAGGCCTGCATTATCCTGAATCTGAATATTGGTTCTGCCTTGCTTCTGAAGGAAGTACTGCAGTCAGCCTCAGAAAGCGAAGCGCCATTGCAGCCAAACCAGCCATCAGCAACAGCAGCGTTAAATGAACTGGGAGTTTACAAATTAGCACAACAGGATGTTGAGATTCTTCTCAATTTGAGAGCTATTTGGCCAAGTACGGGCAAATAAAGACTTTTTTCAGAAGTGGTTAAAACTTAATCTAGATCACTTGTTTAAAAAAAATAAGCAGAAAGCTGTGTCATTGGTTTGATATAATCTTACTTTTTATTCAGTTTATACAGTTCAAAAAAAAAAAAAACCTTTAAGATGCTATGGTGCTGACTTCTAACTGCACAGATCTTTCTTTTTCAGCACTACTTTGTCTTGACATTTAGAAGCTCACGGGTTCTTCATTACTAATGAATGTGTTACTTGTTTTTGGATGGCCTGCCTTGTTGCTTTGGCATGCTGTCACACTGGTATAATGAATTCAGAGCTGGTGCATGTATGCACGTGCAGCTATGTGCAGTATGGACGGCTGGCATGCTCTCACCTAAGCGCAGATGTTTTCCACTTCTCAATCCCTGGTGTAATGGGTGTTCTGTATTAAAATGTGCACAGCGAATCTCAGCATGGAATGAAGGAATATATCATTTTTATTTATCAATACTATTTCAAAATTCAATTTTTTTTTTAATTTTTTTTTTTTCTGTCCCGAAGTGGCCTCTGTTTTCTGAGTAGGACTTCCTTTATTCATGAGCTTATTTAAAAGCTGTGATTGTTGGCAATGCTGTATTTCTCCAAACATGAACATTTTGAAGTTGCTGAAGCTGATGATGTTTTTCGTACCAGCACTGTGAGGCCACAGTTGGACGAGGAAATGCCAAAACACTTATTTTTGATTTGTAAACAGGATTTCTACTTATTCAGGCAATCTTATTATCTTAATTAATGCATTTCTAGTGCCTGGTAAGCACAAACATGTTTTTGTCATTTGTTCTCTCAGTCGACAGCTAAAATGGATGGGGGGAAAATAAATGCACTGCTTAAACTTGTCTTGACCCACCAGTAACTGGATGGAGCAAAATACCTATTTCTAATATACAGAGCAGACCACTCTTAAATCACTCCACAGTCCAGCCTTCCAGCAACGTTTTCATCCTAGGACAGAAGAGAACATCCGGTTAGGTAAGTGAGGACAACTGCTTTGTTTTCTTGCAGTGGCTGTAAGTTACCAAACAACGTCCCTCGAAGCACGCCGTGACCATTAGCAATGAGCGCAAGCTGGAGCTCGCTTCATTGCTGCGTGACTGCTCCTGCCGCGTTACTACGGTCAGCTTTGCTTGAGCGCGCTGTTTCTATAGCAGCGATTTGCTCCCTGTGGCGCCGGGCAGCCTGCTCTGGTACCGGAGCTGGAGGTTGGTGGCCCAGCCTGTGCCGGGGGGTTGGAACTCAGGAGCCATTCTATGCTGCTACGATCTGCAGGGTTGCCCGATGCTGCCCGGTTTGTGGGGGGGAAATGGAGTAGGGCTGTTTTGCAGGGATCCCGAAAGCTCAGCAGCCCGTCCATGCTACAGCGTCGACCTTCCTAGGTCTTGCATTGCGAGGGGTAACCTCCAAGGAAACTCCTGCAGGACCCCTGCGGCGGCACTTACATTTCATTCCTGAACGTGGCCAGCCCGATCTCCTCCTCATCCCCGACGCGCAGCTCTGCGGTGCTCAGCCCCAGCGTCGTAAGAGCTGAGGGAAAGGAAAGGGGTTCCCGAGCAAGTCTTCGGCAGACTGATTTAAGGCAGAACGCGACCGGGATATCGTTAAAAAAGCGATAGTGTTTAACGTCGCGAAGCGCCGGCCACGTCGGCACAAACGCCGATGCTGTCACGGTGTAAGCAGGCAGAGACCTGAAACGTTTTTAGCAAACGCGGGGCCGCGGAACCGACCTGCTCGGCACTGCCTGCCCGTGACGAAGCCGCGCCCCGCGGCGTCCAGCATCCTGAACACGGCCTCCACATCCGCCTCGTCCAGCACGGACGGCATCGCCGCCTCGCCGCGCCGCGCCGCTCGCACCGCTTCCAGCGCCTGGAGCAGGAACTGCCGCGGCCGCTCTGCAACGGAGCGAGGCCAGGGCTGCCGCGGGCCCTCCGCGCCCCTTCTCCTGCTCCTCCCGCGCCCGCCCCGATGGTCTCCTTCCCAGCCCCGACGGAACCCCTCTCCTTCCGGAGCGCGGCGATAAACCCGCCGACACCCCGTTTCCCCTCAGCCCGACCCCCGGAGGGCCGCACCGGGCCGGTGGTACAGCAGCAGCGCGGCGAGGCGGTGCAGCAGCGCGGGCAGCCCGTGCCGCTCCAGGTACTCGCGGCTCTGCCTCTCGCCCGCCGCCATGGCGCGTTGCTAGGAGCCCGCGCCGCCACACCGCCGCGGCGCCGCCCCTAACGGCCGTCGCAGACCTCGGAGGTGGCCGAGGAGGGAGGGCGAAGCGAGGCGGACCTCGGGGCCGGGAGGGGGCGGAGAGTCAGCGCTCGGGGCAGGGAAACGGCGTGTGGTGCGGCACGGCTCCGCTTCAGCGGGCAGCAGCAGAAACCAGCACGAAACACACGTCGAAAAGCTGACACTTGCAGTGTGCGCGCACAGCAACCGCAGGCTTCAGTCAGCGTGCTTCTGTGAGGAACGGTTCCAAGAATCACCAAGCAAAGCAAACCTCCATAGGAACATACATATATATATATATATATATAAAGTCATTTCTTTGTTAAGAAGGCACCATTTATTTCCTTGAAAAACGTTCTGCTAACACATGGTGTAGGGCACTTGTCCTCGGTCCATAGCACAGCACCAGCACGTGCTGCACCAGGTGAGCTCTGAGCTCTGCGATGCTCACCGAGAGGAACTGCGCTTCTGCTGGTGAAGAAAAATGGGATTTGACAACGCATCTGAATGACCTCTGGTTTCATCACAGTAACGCTGCTGCTAATTAAGTTTTAATCACAACCGCAAGGATCATTTCTATTTTTGTGTGGTTATTTATTTACAATTGAATTTTGCTGAAAGACTTTCACTTACTAGCTGCTGTGGCAGGAGATGAGCCTCTTGTAGAATACAGCATATAACTTCAGCCTCCTCTTTCTATCTCATTGCACTGGACTGCATAGACTACCAACAGTCCTGAAGAGTGACAGGAGGAGGAGCAGGGCCTGCAGGCAGCCGTGCTGCCAGCTGTAGTCAGTCTTCTACCCTCCGAGTTGGAAAAATGCCCATCTGCCCCTTCTCCCCTGCCAGTCAAATACTGCTGCAGCTGGCAGCACGTTATGTGTTGTTCAGAATTCTTCCTTTCTCCCTTCTGTGGAGAGCTGCTCACAGATCTTCATGCTCCTGCAGGTCAGCCCTAACCACTAAAAAAGGCACCCCTCTGCCCACCCAAAAAAAGGAGAATCCAGCTCATGTAATTTGTGATGCGTTACGAAATGAGAACAGGAGAGCATGCATGCCATCTACTGTGCGTTCTGCAGCTGAAAGTGAAACCAGGGCCTGCTACTGAGTTACCAGCTGCAGCTGCCCTCAGCCGAGGAGATTAAGTTTTAAAAGAGGCCTGCACTCGTTTGGAGTCATACCTTTCAGGAGGTATTCATGGAGAAAAACAGCAGAAAAAATTGCATGAAATAAACACTGTGTTCAAAAGCTTGAATGTGCTGCATGAATCGCCTCCAAACATTTCTGGAGCCAGTAATTGGCGTGGCTTCCAATTGTCAGTCCTGACAGATTTGGATGAGTAAAACAGATACTGGTTGCAGACAGCAATGCCTTTCTTCTAAAACAGTTATTTCCCTGGTAAAAACAGAAGCCTAAGAACTAGAGTGCAATAAATAAAATAAGTTCTGGTGTGATTTGCTTACCTCTGAAACTGGTGGCATTTAGAGCGTGTTAGATAATAGGAGAATACTGTTGCAAGCAAAATACTTGTTGCATAACCCAAAAGGGTGTGGGAAACCAAACAGAGAACAGCTTGTAAACCAGGACAGCAAAGCTGCAAGCACTAATAAATGACTCAGTCATATTTGGAAAATAAATGTAGGGCCCTTGACCTCTGCTGGCTGTGACAGATGATGGCAAGCAACCAGTAACTCGTGGCTGCAATCATCTGTTTTCTTGGTTGTAGCCTTGATTCCTAATGCCTGTAAGAAATACCATCTCACAAACACAGTGTCTCTTCAGCTGTCTTCAGGCATACATGGAGATCACTCTGTCAGATGAAACTTCAACACGCACTGTGACCAAATGATGTTTGGTTTCTCTACAGCGTACTGAAAAGGTGAAACTCAACACTAAAAAGAAACATCAAAATATAAGCAGCCCAAACGTACTGTGCGGTAAAGAGGAAGTTCAGGATTAGCTTCTGCCACAGGCATCAAGAACAAGCAAGGCATTACACACAACGCTCTTCAGCTGGAAGGTAAAGTCTTCTTCCTACTTTTGTTTCCTGTAAGCCAGGGCAGCTTGCCATCTCTTCTGCCTGTTCTAAATGCATGCAAACACAACCCCAGCTTGTAGTTCGATTTCTTGCTTTCAAGACCATGCTGCAATGATGTCTCTTTCCTGCAGTATCTGCAAAATTGTTGTTCCTAAGAGGAGAAACATGAAGCGTACACATTCCCCAGACCTGCAGAAGAAGTTTGCCAAGAGGAAAACCAGCAATGCTGACAAGGCACCGAACAGCGTAAGTCTCATTTGTAACTGGAGCAGGCTTTCACACAGAACAAGGGTTGTAGCACTCAGAGACAGAAGTTGCGTTTTTAGAATTAACAACAGTAAAAAAGACTGGTTACATATTTGCACTGCTCACTAAGTCAGAATTCCCAAATCCAGCAGCTCTGGTGAGGTTGATTCTTACACCGACAAGAAGAAAACACATTCAGCTAAGCAGAGGAACTGAAACACGACTGATCAGTACAAAACCCTCAGTCGCTGAGGATACACGTCTGATGTGTAAGCACAGGAATATTTTTGACACGAGTGCCAAAAATAATTCCAGATCAGTTCAGCCCTGCAGAGGGAGCTGGGCAGATCTCCGGCACAACCTCTCAGTGCTGGCCATCCATCTGTGCTCTGTACGTCAGCCCCAGGGAAGAGAAGGGGCAGCCCTGCAACACACACCGCTCCTGCTCTGCAAAGACAAATAATGACAGAACTCACCTGTTTCTTACAAACATATAAATTATTTTATTTACAAAGCCATGTTACAAAAAAAAAATAATAATAATAAAGCAAAAAAAAAAAAAAATACAATCGCTCACTAGAGAATATCTCCAGGCCCGGTGTTGAACCATGGCAGTATCAATCAGATACATGTTTGTTCTGGTTTTCCTTTTTTAAACTGTAAGCCATAGAATTTACTATTTACACCTACTTTAGACATTTATTCCGCTTACAATTATCACAAGCATGGAATGGATTCTATCTGATACTGCTAATACATAAAGGTGCAGGACAAAGAATGAAAATACTTAGTGTTACAAAATATGGATTGTAGAAAAGAAATTGGCTGTACAAGTATGGCATTTCTTTCTTAGAATGATTGGACATGCTTTCTTCAAAAGTCTTCTGGAAAAGGTTCTAAAATCTGTAGTAGGAAAGCACAATATAGCAGGTGCAAATTCATTTCTGTGCAACAACAGTTATTTAATATACCCCATGACTGACCAGCTATGCAAAACCCACAGAGTTTTGTTAAAGTGCCATGGGTCGACAGCATAACAAAATATAAGGTGTAAATAGAAAAATTTCTTTTTTTCTTCTTTTTTTTAAACAATAGTTCACTGAGAATCAGCAATAATAGAATATGCTGTATAAACTATTCTCTACAAAGGTCGATCAGCACTATTTACAATTGTTACATCGATACAAAAGAAGGCATACAAGTTATCCAAGTCGCTTTTTATGGCTGACGGGCCTATGCATTGCGTATGTCAACAACCAAAGCTTCTGAGCCTCTATTGCTGGAAACAAACCACGAGATTTTCAGGCAAAGGGTAACGAAAAAGAACTACCGAGTGAATGCTACACTAATAATGCATTATAGGCTGGTCCAGTTTATATCCATTTTATTCAAATGTTTACTTCCATTTCACTTCTCAGGCTGAAATTTTCAATACTCGTAATTAAATAATGACTACTTGACGATGAAAGACTGTGGGCTTTTACTTGGTGCTTCACTTCCCCCAGTGTTGCCAGGTGTAAGCCGGATGAAACGGAACAAGTCAGCAGCATTCAAAGGACAGGCTCCACATTGCAGCTTTCCAATCCCAAGAGGCGTGGAAAGAGCTGCAGCTTCCGAGCACCAGCACGGCGCTCCTCCGCCCCTGCTGAGCGCTGCTCCTCAGAAGCCACCTCTGCACCTCACCACCGCTCTCTTCCCTCAACAACCAGAAACAGCCGCTCGTTGATTACAGAGGATGGTTTGTTACTGAGACTGATAAACTCCTGCGGTTTTATAACTCAAAATAAATTAAAAAAAAAAAAAAATCAACATAGTACTGCTCCTAAAACTGAACGAGACAAAAATTGTGCAAAAATAACAAAGATATGTACACATTTTTCAGTCTGAAGAAATGTACAATAAAAACATAATTCAAAGAACATTTTAAAAATATAAACATTGCTTAAACTTTCCTAAGTTTCATACTGTTTCTGAAACTATACGGTCAGTTAGCTCTGAAGTATAGCAAAACATAAATTATTACAAAATTAACACTATAAAAATTTATTTTAAGAATATTTCTAAACTTTTTTTTTCAAAGGGTCTAGCCTTGCTTATAATTGCTTAAACATTTTTAGTCTTAAAATTTACCTTAAGCCTTCTTTTTTTAAAAAAGAAAGTAGTAATAATCTCCCTATTTGCAGTCTCTCGCCTTTCCCCAAGATGTAAATAAACCAGCATATAAGTGCACTTTTAACACTGTAGAAATAAAAATCAACTCCTCCGTACTATTGTTCCAGTACCTAGCATTGGCTTCCTGATTATAAAATCTGTATTTTATTAAAAAATTATTCAGTAATCCTATAAGAAACACTGTCAGTGCAATTCTATTAACGCAAGCCAATCTGCTCAACGCCTGTCCTCGCACACTCAAGCTGTTTACTGAGGTTATCAAGTTCTGTTATCTTAAGGGTCTAGAATTCCTCCCAGGGGATTTCGTGTGTCGAACCTTTGATAACATCCATTACAGTTTGGTGCAGAAATCCTCTGCGCTCCGATCGATCCCGGAAGATGCCGAACACTCAGAGTTCCCACTGAAAGCACTAAATGCTGTAGGTAGAGAGCACCAGGCAGGGTTAATCCCTAAGGCTGCAGTGCCCCAGCTGTTTGCGAGTCACGAAGAAATGCACTCAATATTTATCCGCGGGACAAGCTGAAATACAGAATTACTGTAATTTTTACTCTATGAAACAATTTGGAGATCCTTTAAACAAATTCAAATCGCGGTCTTTTTGATTTGCTTTGTTTTTGGAATGTCCACCGTATTCTGGTAAGGAAACAAAGGGAGCATTGCAACGCTAACAGCTTGAAAAGGCATGAAACATAACCAAGCAGAACGCACAGATCAGTGGCAAATACAAAGTGAAAAACTGAACAAATCACCATTACAGTTTTCTGCAAATTTGATTCTCTTTAAAACCACAAATTCATAAAAGGTTAAATCCATCTGCAGGTCATAGAAAAGAAAAACCCTGTGGAGTAGGGCTGCTGAGAGC
Source organism: Centrocercus urophasianus (assembly GCF_019232065.1). Lineage (NCBI taxonomy): Eukaryota > Metazoa > Chordata > Aves > Galliformes > Phasianidae > Centrocercus > Centrocercus urophasianus. The sequence continues at coordinate 12,403,957 of NW_024884697.1, forward strand.
TAGAGATTATAGGCTGGTTCCTGTTCCGTGTTATGGAAGAGTCCTTATTCTACCAGTCCGGTTTGATGTCTTCTAGAAGAGAAACCAAGTTCAGATTCAGAAAACATCTTTCGGTACACAATGCTTCAACAACATCTGCATCCGAGAGAACTCAGACCAGGAACTTATTTCACGTCCACCCCAATTTACTGACTACATTACAGACTTCTAAGAACTGCTTTGAGTAAACTGGGTATTTGCTTTTGAGACTATCTGATTTTAGAAAGCTTTAGTGAATCTTACGTTCATTAACTCAGTGTATCAGTAGAAATAAGAGCAGCAATCAGACAGTAACTTTGAAGAATCATTCTTTCTGCACAGCACATTTTCATGCCTTAGGAAGCCCCATCCAGCACACACTGGCACCTTCCCTTCATAGAAACAGGTAGGTACTCAGTACTTATAAACCACTGCATACTGAGATCTATGATCTACTTAAAAGCACTACGAAGAAAAAAACATTGATTATTTACAGACCTAGAAGGACAAAATCCAGACAAAACAAGCCTTAAACATACATATAATATCTACAGGCACAAAGAATTTGATTGTAAAACTATAACTCCATTCACATTTACTAAAAATGATGAAGATTTTTTAAGGAAAAGTAGTGCTTTCTATTACAGCAACAACAGCTGGAAAACCAGGCGCACCTTTATGTACACAAGCTCCCGTTCAGTTCTCAACTAGATGCAAGAAAGTTCCAAGTAAACACAAATTGAGAACAACCCGTGTGAGCTGAACTCACTGAGTTTAACACAGTGGAGACAGCAAGCAGGCCCAGCAGGCATGGAGTGCCACCGGTCCCACACAGCAGCACTGAGAACACCACGCCACTTCTGCCTGCTTCCCAGGTCTGCACTCAGGAATACATGCCTGTTTTTTTCCAGCTGTAAAACTCCGCGCAGTAACTGACGTTCTCTCTGCCTACTGACATTGCATCACTTGGACTCTGATTATCGTGGTTACATCAGCACTAATATTAAAAGCAAAAGAGCTCAGGCTCTCTCTCAGGCCCCAACGGTACACTGACTGCCAAAGAATACATTTGCAGATCCACTTATGTTACCTAATTAATAACACTTTTTATAAAGAAGTAGTACAGCTCAGCTTCAGACTAGAATTTTATTTAGAGGCTATTCCTTCACCAGACTGGAGAACCAAAGCTGTCAGCAAAGCAGCTCCGATGCGGCAGTGGGAAGCAACCATGGCTCCAAGCACTAACATCCTGTGTCAGAGTTAACACAGAAAAAAAACCCCAAACAGGAACAATACGTTTCATAAAGCTTAACAGATCTTCATTTTCCTTTGTGTTTGTATTCTGAACTCCATGCACAGCTACTAAGCTGCCAGAAATGTATTTTTAACACCAGTCTGCAGAGCTTAGAACAAGCAAACACTTCTATTTTTGATAAAGTCATGGAAACAGGCAGCTGAAAAGCTTACCGGTAGCCTCTGTTCGTATATAGCTGCCACAAAATTAATGTGTTGCCCAGTAAGGTTTTCCTTGCGGGATCCAGGCAACAGATCCCAGCACCGTGTGCCTGGGCAGTGTGCATTTTGTACTCATGCAGGAGCACAGGGCTAAAACAAAACCAGTTCTACACTTCAGCTGAGCTTTATCCCACGTTTGTCACCGGTAGCTGGATGAAAGTGTCTCACACAGCAGCTTGCCAGTCCCTACGAGTGCTGTGGTACGAAGATACCTTCCACTTACTTCCCTTCAGTGCAGTGCTGTCACATGTACACTCCTTTGCATTCAGTACCAAGGGTGCAAGGGGTGGAACTGCTTTACCTTTTGACAGTTCATCATGACTCAGAACATGTTTTAGTGGTGAGACTGCTGTGGGTTGTCACCACCACAATAATTACTTTTCTTGTGCTGCACCTGCAGAGCAGAAACTAAGCAGCATAACCATCTGGAACAACTACGCTGTGGTGTACTCAGAATGCACATGGGATTCTAAAATGCTGACTGGTCAAACAGAGAAATGAGCTGGCATTTCTGTTTACCTGTGGTTACATCTTGCTGAGGTGGAAACCTTTTCCAAAATGAGGATCCTGATAATTCTTGATAGATGACTCAATTTGGAGAGCCAAACACAAACGAGCTGACCTTCAGAATTTACTACAATTACCTGACCAGCAGTCTGTGCGATAAACAGGCCTGGTGGGAGCACTAATGATTTCTCAAGTCTGAGAAGAATGCAGGCTACACTTTCAGATTAGTTTCTGTGAACGGTCAAGTCCTCTGCCTTCCCCATCCTGTTTCTGCCTTCCCTTTGCTGATTTTCATTTCTGCCTCTTTTTAAACACTGTCCTTTCTGTGCCAGCCTGGGACTCTGCTGTGCCATCCAACCCAGCAGGGGAAGCGGGATGGAAAACACCCGCTAGCTTAGCTGGATCCTGCAGAGACACGTTGCTGCTGCTGCTGCTTTTTTATCACCAAAGCAACAGCTAGTGGGCATCGGATAAGCCAATGTGAAGCGTATTATAGGTGGTGGAAAACAAGCAAAGAACTTGTTATTCATAAATCTTAGAGGGAAAAATAGATGGAAAAACACTAAGCAAGAGGAAAAAAACCTAATATTAGTTCACTGAAAGAAAGCTTCTGTAAATAATTGCATTTATAAAGAAAACGTATTTTAAGGCTTTGCAACAGAAAATATTTAATCACCACTTACAAACTATTTAAGTGCACTTTAAAAAAAACAACTTACTTGTCTGTTGTGTACTGGGTTTGATGTACTCGAAGGACTGGATTGTGACAAAGCTACACTGCTATTTTTTCCAATCTGAAAGACATTAATTGAGCAGCATTGAGAGACATGTTTGTCAGTTGAATGCAGACACTGGTAATGGCTTTCCTTTCCCTGAGCAAAGTGGCACTAATTGATTTGCATTTGGAACACAGGTATTTTGCTATTACAAAAAAAAACAAAACTTCTTCAGAGTCACAATTATCTCTTAGAGCCATAAACTCTGAAGGCACGTCAATACTACCAGAGATTAGAAAACAACATTAAGAAATGCTTTCTGGTGGAATTCAGGCTGTAAAATCCCACCTCTGTGGCCAGGAGCACTGGTTTGTGTGCTCATCACACTCGCTTTGTCAGCAGGCCAGCAAATGACAGCACAGTGAGCCTCCTCCCACAGCCCCTGCCCTCTCCTTGGGGCACATGGCTTTAGAGCAGCTGGCTGAGCACCACGGCACACCCTGTCTTACTGCATCTTCTTCCACGTGGCCTTTGTTTAGCATTGCTCAAAGAAGCACATATTAACCAGCAGAATCAAACTTCAGAGGTTTGAACATGCGACTGTCCCACATTACTGGATCACAGAATTTGGGAATAAGTGCACATTATCAGTATGTGTACATACATTTTAGAAGTGCTTAAATAAAATACAGCAACATTCCGTCTGTGTACTTAAATCCTTGAAAGATTACAGCACTCTGGAGGAGCAGTTTGTTTTAGAACTTTTTGTAGCAACCCATAAACACATGGTGGATATTTCTGTTGCTGCACAAGAGGGAAGAGAGCTACTGAATCAAAGGGGTTATGAGACCGACCAAAAGTGACCAGGGACACCTGCTCACAATGGGCAAGTGACCAGATATGAGCAGTTATTCACATCAGTGATGGACCTGAACTAATGGCAACTTTAATCACCTGACAAAGAGGTAACAAAGATCCATCATTTGAACGCAGTGAGAAATGCAGCTGCAAGTTTCTCACTGAATAGACAGGACTCAGGCAGTGGCCAGCAGAGTTTTCATCAACATCAGTTTTCTCCTTCCCTTCTGCAGCATCATTTGTTATTTCCCATTTCATACATACTCTGAAGAGCAGCCTGCAGCTCCCTGTACGCACCTTTACCACCTCACAACGACTGCTCAGCAGAGTTTTCTCTGTTCACTCCCTACTCAGAAGAAATGGGCAGTGCTTTTGCATACAGCTGACTCCTATAGCACTTCCAAACAATGGTATAAAGACTGAAGGGGCAGCCCCTGCCTGCCCACCCAGCTCCCCCTCAGCCAGTTCTGAATGTCACAGCTCTTCTTCTCTAGATAGCAGTGCATTAAATTCAGCTTTTCTTCAGTATGCAAATCTTGAACAGATACACAGCCCTGTAAAATCTTTCCTAGCTGTTCCAAACACTATGGCAAACTCCCAGACCTTTCCTCCCTATATCCACCATGACAATATTCATAAAATCCTTGCCCAATACAGAGCAAATACATAGAATGGAAGCAGAGAATGGCCTGGGTTGAGAAGAAGCACAATGCTCATCCAGTTTCAACTCCTGCTATGTGCAGGTTGCCAACCACCAGGCCAGGCTGCCCACAGGAGCCACATCCAGCCTGGCCTCGAATGCCTCCAGGGATGGGGCATCCACAACCCTGGGCAACCTGTTCCTGTGTGAAAAACTTCCTCCTAATATCTCACCTAAATCTCCCCTGTCTCAGTTTAAGACCATCCCCTTGTCCTATCACTGTCCACCCTGGTAAACAGCCACTGCCCCTCCTGTTTATATGCTCCCTTCAAGTACTGGAAAGCCGCAATGAGGTCTCCTGGGAGCCTTCTGTTTTCCAAACTGAACAGGCCCAGTTCCCTCAACCTTTCCTCACAGGAGAGGTGCTCCATTTTTTCAACGAGAAAAACACTCACTGAGAAACAGGCTTGCAGAGGTCTTGGAATCACGTGGAGTACACAGCCCACCTCCCCAGAGCTGCCCACTGCGCTGCCCCGATGAAGGGCTGAGTGCTGCCGGCTGCTGCTGGGCTGCGCTGCTCAGCAGAAGGGCTGCGTGAGGGCTGAGCTGCCGCAGGCCGCTGTGAGGAGAGCAAAGACGGCGCCAGCTGTGCCGGGGCTCGGTGCTGCACACACCAGAGGCCACAGCTCTCATCCCTTCTTTCTTTTAAAAATAAACTCTACTACAAAGCTAAGCACTTAGCATTTTCAGTTACTACCGATCAAGGAGACCTGAGTCAAATTAGAAAAAAAGAAGTCCAGGGCTTATCAGCAGTCACTTGAGCTTCTTCCTGCATTCGTATTTCTTTAATTTAATTTTCCTTATTACATCAGGGAGCAGGAACAAGATTTTAAGTAACGCCATATTTTTTGTGAAATTCTTACTGCAATTGCACTTCTAGCGCACGGCAAGCCAAAACAACACAGCTTAAAGCTGACTACAAGTGCTACATCCTCTAGAGTTTTAGTATTCCCACACACGGGACATAATATTCTAAGACCCACGTACTTAAGGGGGTGCAAATTTCATTTGTTTATGGCACAAACAAACAGCAGGAATTCAGCATCCTTGACACAAAGCTGTGAGCCAGACACCTGAAACTGTCAGCTTCACCTCATTGCTGTACCGGACAGCCAGTGCAGCTCCAAGGACAGCTACGTGAGCAGCAACGGATGACTTCTACATGTACACACATATATGCATACATACACCTATATGTCTACTGTTCATCATCTCACACATCTAACATTTTCCTTAAGGGAAAACTATAGAGTGAATTAGCAACACATTAACAAAGGCCTCTGACTGATCCCTGATGGTTTTTTATTGCCATTACAGTGTGAGTTGCTGAAAAATATCCCACACTGGCACAGGAATGTCCTATAGGCACACATCCAATCACTAAGAGACTCAGAATGTGAACATAAGACCTCCTTACACACGCATGTATCGCACAAGCCTACATGCATCACATGTATTTGTAAGACTTCTCCGGACTACAACAGCTACAGATACTTTACGCAATGTGAAAAGACGATGCAATCCATTTTCTCCTGCCAGTATTTGCACCAAAGTAACAGCCTCTACTTACTTTTTCTTCCCATTTGAGATATTGTATCTCAGGGTAAGTTCCACGTTTTACGCACACGCGTATTTCAAACATCAGATGTGTGACTGAACAACGAATTTACAGCATTCTCCAATGATTTCAGTGACTTAAAGATTAATTCTGATTGCAAGACACATTTAAAATGATAATGGGCTTTATAAAAGGATTTAAGCAGAAAGACAATACTGTAGTCTGTTTTTAAATGCCACTTCAGTCATCTCAGCTGCACCTCTACTGGAAGCAGGAAGGAGAAAACAGACATCTTAAGCCATCCTGAGGCCTTCGTTCTGCCTGTTACACCGCATTTAGCATTTCTTCATTCCCTCCTTCCACTCCCACTGCTGCCTGCTGTCACCCATGGACTGCCTTGCCCTGGACACTGCCCTCTCCATTTCTTAATTCCACTTCATGCACAACATCCTTGCGAAAGAAGAGTTTCACAATAGCTGAGAAACAAACCAACCTGTCCTAAGCTACTTTCTCTGGATTTTCTGACATTGTTCTCTGTGCTTCTGACACCCAGAGGCCAGTGCAAGCTTTATTTTCTGTGCACAGCATTGCACTAGACACAGTGGCAGAATTAACCAGAAGATCATAGTAAAGATAGCACTGGCAGCTTTTTCAGCAAAATTTAACATGTACTGTTGTCCATACACAGAATCACTGAAAGAAAAGTCAAAGTTCTACTGCTAGTGATGAGGAAGGAACCTTATCTGCTGCAGCAACTTCGATATTCTGAAGGTGTTCACACTAAAAGATAAGCAAGTGTCAATTAAAGGTGATCTGGTCAAGATCTTAATTTCTTGGTTCTCCTGGTTTCAAATGGGAAACAGCATCTGAAGTCACGTGTCCCAGGCCTCCCCCACAGGAAAAGGCAAAACGTAAGCACTCTGCATAAATGGAATGAGGTTTAACATTAACATTAAACAAAGAATCAGCAACAAATACGGGAAAAAAAGAAATGCTGACTCTGATCTCCCAGCTTTAATGACATACAATTTATTTCAGAGAGATGAGAATTAAGATTGGAAATTGATTTCTAAAAATTACTGATCCGTTCTTGACATTTAGTTTCACTTTCAAATTTACAAATGACTATTTTATTAATTGAATAAAAATTCTCATTAAAATATTTCAGGAGAGTAAAAAACCCCTTTCCTCCCTCCTCTGCCCCCCTCGGCATGTCCCTATGATTTGTACAAAATAAATACAAATACATTTCTGTATGAACACAGAAAATCAGCTGTTTGATGAAAAACAACCCAAAGCAAACACTGCATTTTCTTGTTCATAATGCATGAACTACTTTGAGTAAGTCAAACATGACCTGCAAAAAAATAACCGGAAGGGTCCCTTACCTGCCGAGAGATGGAGCTGCTTGTTGGATCTGGCACCGCAGAAATAAGGTTGGCAGTGCTCTTTCTATGAACACTATTCATACCAGGCATTTTAGTGATTTTACAGGCTTTGCTACTAGAACTAGAGTTTTTACGTTTTTTTCCTTCTGATTTGTCGAAAGAAAGGGGTAGAGAAGACACTGCATTATGTGCTCCCAGGGAGTGGTCCCCTGAATGGTGCACAAGAGAAGGTACAGACAGATTAGAAGAGTCAATACTGCTTACTACCATGCTCATGTGTTTCACTGAGTCTGTTGAACTACTTGATAATGAAGTCCGTCCTGAGGGCTCCAATTTGGCACTGAGTGGGCTTGTTCCATTGTTTGTATTGTGCACAGACATACTGTTATAGGAAGATGTGGCCTGATAGGAGTTCAAAGTCGAACTGGTGTTCAGGACACAGTTCTTTTTGTGGGACCCTGAAAATGAAGACGAGGAAGATGTCTGCAAAGATAACGAGGATGATGATGACTGCGGCTTTTTCTTTTTGTTACTTGAAGACTCGTCGCTACGAGATGACAAGTCTTTTACTTTTGAGGATTTGCTGGTTTTTGTTTTGGATGGCTTGTGGGATGGGGAAGGGATGACTGCTGGCACTGGTGACACAGCTGATGGTGCCTTGAAGGTCGAGTCCATGATGCTTAGGCTTGCAGCCACATGAGGAAAAGCTGTAGTGTGTGACATAATGGAATTTGTATCCGATGTCGTCACAAAGGCTGCATTTGATAACATGGCTGATGTCATTATATAAGAAGAAGTGATTCTTGAGCTGATAGGTGTTGACGGAATATATACTGCACTGGGGTTGCTGAAAGGTTGTAAGACGGACGCTGGAAAGGGAGTGGAGACGTGTGCTGCTGGAGAAGGCATTGGGCTGTCTGCCGCAGGAGGGATTTTCCTAAACGGGAAAGAATAAAAGAGATTTAGATGCATTAAAAACTTCCATGTGAACAATACGGATAAGAGAAGATTCCTGGAAAAGGCCAACTTATTAAAAAAAGAAAAGAAAAGGCAGATCTGATTCACTGTAGTTTTGCTTCCTATTCCGCCAACCAGACATATTTTAATACGCACAACTTGAAACAAGTTGCACATTCTATAGCAGCTTACTTTCACTCCTGATTTTTTTCTTTATAAACTTCAAAAGCCTGTCACAAAGCTCGTGTGTTTTGATGTTCCAATAATTCAGGAAAACAGCAAATTGTGTTTTCCTGAAAATGCATGTTCAGATGAGGGACACTCTTTCCATGAAGGCACTGGAGATGTAATAGAAGTTTAGGTGAAGATCTATGCAGTGCAATGTTTTGTGCATGGAACATCACCACTGAACTGTGCAGTTCCACTATTAAACCAGAGCTGAGCTTCTGAACACATGTCCCACGTAGCAATTACATACATGGTGTTACAATTAACCACCTTCTTACAAATTTTATCTCATTTTTTTATTCTACTTTACAAAAAATAAAAAAAAAAAAAGGAAGGGCAGAGCAAGGGCAAGGGGTCTGAAATGTCTGACGGTGGAGTCTGCAAACATACTAAACAATATGCTTCATTCACTGCATGAGTTTTGCCTGAAAGTTCAAGCTGTAGAAGAGTTTCAGAATTAGCCTGAGCACAGGTCAGACCTGTGAGGGCAGTAAATGAGTCAGTTTTGGGGACTGTGAATTACTTATCACCAAGCTTAAAGAGGAAAAGGAGGTAACGGGTCAGTGGCTCATCCTTGCCTCAACGCAGTACCATTCCCAAGAGCTCATGTGGGCAGGATTAACTAGTTAAGTCATTCATTTCATTGATACTGAAAGACTGACAGAACCTGAAACAACACTTGATAAACTGTATGACTAGCTGAATACTGAGAATAAAATTTAATGATATTACCTGTGAAATCAGTAGAATGTACTTAAGTTCCTTTCTATTCCACCACCAACAGTACATCATCTATTACGTTATCCAGCCCAATGTTAACAAAAAACAGTCTTCCTTGTTAATCCCCAGTACTGACATCTCTTCAGTTTGTAAAGACTCACGCCTGCCCTCAGCTAAGTACAATAAAACAGCACAGGGTATGGTTTATGACAAAATTAATCCTCTGCTGTTTTACCATAAATCAAATCCTAATTAACTGGCTTCTCTCCTGGTATTCTTCCTGTAGAGACTCTCAGACAGAGCCCTGCTCATGACAGAAATGAGTAAGGGTTTCCACACGGACTGTGCTCTCAGAAATAAGCAAAGTCCTACTGCCTGTGACTTCCTATGGGGCTATGAACAAAGCAATTATCAGGCCCGTTCCTCAGTCTACTATTAAAGAAAAGCCAATAACTCTCACCCGCCTTTGTAAAATACACTGAGAACTAGGGGTAAAAAGCACTCTGTAGATGTTGTTACTGTTCTCAAAATATGGCCTTGCGTCCCTTTTACCATTTGGCTCAGCTGGATGAGCCACAGCTAGGGCTGGACTAGCTCCACTACAACATAACAGCTTTATGCACAGCTCTGCTTGGGGAAGACAGGAAAGGATCAGTCCAAAGGACGGAGGACAACAGTGGGATACAAAAAGGATTAAGTGGTCAGGTTCCTGTGTTACAAAGACAACTAAGTATGGATGGAATCCATACTTAGTTACAAATATTACAAATATTAGAGGCTGCATTAAGAGCTAGAATTGGGGAAAACATTTACAATTGGATTTAGTGGGAGCAGGACAAGACCTGTTTATTTCTTGTATCACACAACTACTGCAGAAGTTATTTGAGCTTTTCATGAAAGGAATGATACTTGGTGTCACTTCCTCAGATGCCTGAATGTCTTTTCGCCTGACATACAAAGCCAACAGATAACAAGTTCTACTTCTCCTATTTATAGAAACAAAATTAGTTTTATTTGTAGGAGGTGGCAGACAGTGGTTAACAGCCAAAATTGCTAAGTAGAAGAAAGGAACCCATTCTGGACCAAGTGCGATCTGTCTCTAAACAGATGCAAGTGGCCCTTCTATGGCAAATCCACCCATTTCCAAATGATGTCTCCAAGTACAGCAGCACTGTTATCACCCAGTTACCAGGTCAGTTAGACAAGCCATGGTTCAATACTTCAATAATTTATATAAATAAAAATCAGACCTTGTTTATGTAATGGCTGGCATCCAATGAATATAATACAGTCCTGATAATAAACAGCGACGACATGAAACACTGCACTTCAGAGCAATTGCACTGAAAGAAGAATGCATGTTCCATTGCAGAATTAAAAAAAAAAAAAAAAATCACATCTGCAGATCCCACGAGCCTTTTCAAAATATATATTAAAAAAAAATCTTTGTGTAGTGCAGTCTGTTTTCATGTTTCTATGTAACCTAAGCATACAGTGATTGCAACCTGCATACATCACACAGAGGTGCTTCAATGCGGAGTCAAAAACAGAAAATTAAGACCTCTAATGCTGGTGAGTCTTGAAGGCACTGTGGACTAAAAATTTCCACATTCCTTTACACATTAGCAAATATGAGGATTGCTCTGAAAGTAACGCCTTCTATTTTATTATGCTGGCCCATGACGTCAGAGGCAGATGTTGGTGGTATGGCAGTAGAGGCTGAACCTTCCCACCAATATCCCATTACATTTTGTTGCCGTGTGACAGATGGCAGCAGAGAGGCAGTCTGACAGAATGGGGTCTGACATGGAAGTGAGGATGAAGCAAAGGTGTGTCACATGGAAAAAATGGCACCCATTGACATTCACTGACACTTGTTGAATGCCGATGGAGACCAACCAGTGGATATGAGCACAGTGAGGCATTGAGTGGTGCGTTTCAGCAGAGGCAACAGTGATGTGAAAGACAAGCCCCATTTCAGATGGTTGGTGCACAGCTGTCACACCATGAAATGAAGAGTGTCTCAATCAGCTCATCCACACAACTTGGCAAATGGTGGTGACTATGAAAAACAGTGCTTTATAGCTGAGAATTTGCTCTACCAAATGGTGTTCCTGTGCTTTTGGTATGTTGTAGTTTCCATGGAAATAAACAGGAGGCATTACTTTAAGAGCAACCTATGTATATACTGAATTTCTTACCACACAACACAAGCCTCACTGAGAAAAGTCTGAATGGTGATAAGGCTGTGTGACACAAATATAAAAGTCCAGGCCAAATCCAACCTGTGTTATAAAACTGCATGATATCATGACATACCTCCAAGCCCAGAGAACACCAAGCTCTCATGCACTTAAATGTTAGCAGAGCTACTGAATTATCCCCCCATCCCAAGACTGGAGGGACTACAGAAAAGTTCTAAATCTGGCAGAACCACACATCAGAATAGGTGATTGCACTCTTGTGCTGCATATTCCTCAGTGGAAAAGAAATCTTGTATTTGTATTACAGGCATGACTTAACACAAAGGTAATGTCAAAAACAAACCCCATGGAGCGTTTCATTTAGTAGTTATAGAGAATTAAAGATGTTGAGCTATGCCCATGTGTAAAACTCCCACTTACTTCCACATCTGTGAATTCAAGTGTTTTTCTACCATGGAGTTTAGTGCGAATCGAAAATGGTCCCATCTTCTGTCAAAGACATAGTACCCTCTTCCCATTAAGCGACTACCATATGAACAGAACTGCAAGAAAAGATCGTTCAATGTTATTAAAAAAGTTTCTATGCTATAAAAGAACGACCATTTATCGATCCTGCAACATCTTTGCAATTTGTATAGCAAAATAGCTTTAAAGGGATATTTCTCTCTATTGCAGCATAAATACTTTTTTCATGATGTATGAAATACACACGTAACATTTCTGCCTAAAGTATACTTTGTATTCTGCTAACAATTCAGTTTACTGTCGGGTACCTACCTATGTGTCACAGGGAAGGAATACAAAAGCCAAGCTACTATTAAAGAAGCAGTTCTGGCTAATAACACTGGGGTCTGACAAAATTTCTCCTTTTCCCTAAGGAATACAGACAATGTCACAGTTATCACAATTTATTCTGCATAAGGAAAACACATAAATGAAGTCTTCACTGATTTTACTCCTTGGCTTGATCTTTGTGAGAAAGAGCTGCTCAGGTGTTGGCGAGTTCTCCCATTGTTTCTTCCCATTGTTTGTACAGCGTAAACAAATTCATACTGCAAATTCAGTGACACGAGGTTCTCTGACTTACAATAAAGTTTGCTAGTAGCATGGGAGAAAGACAAAAACAGCTGCCAGAGAAACACATTCTCAAGCCACTGCCAGAGCAGATGGGCTATGCTGTGCTCTACTTTCCATTTTTAGATGAATGAAGCAATAGCTCCTATGTCCACATACACTCACATAAATGATATTTAATTACTGCTTCATAGCATGCTACAAAGATCAACGAGTACCATAATAGCTCTTCACTGCCATATGATTTTTAGAGCTATAACCAATTGCAAGGTAGTTTCATAAGAACTATGTATGACAACAAATTGTCTGTTCACGTCACATTTAAAACACTGCAACTGTACAGTTTAGCAGAACTACACTTCTCAGACTACTGAGAAGAAAACTAGAAGGAGAACTTTACTTTCTATTCCTTATCCCACCCCACACCCCGGCAATGTTTAACTATCATATGCAACGACCAGTCTTCTCCTCCTACCTGCTCCCATTCAAACCATAGTTTTCTGCCAAATGTAATACAGACTCAGAATAGTTTCCCATTCCTTACATTTTTACCAAAGCACGTTTCTTTCCTCCCCTCTTTAATTTCTTAAGAGTAACAGCAAGGCATGCCAGCGAGAGAGACATACCCCAAGAGGTCTGGGATGGTGTCCAGAAAAATGACAGTCTAATTTCTCAGATTCTTCAGCTCCATCCACTTCTCCTTCATCACTGGACAATCTACTAGTTAAATCTCCTCCCATGGAAGGCAGTGGCAGTTCTGGTACATACCCACTGTGGTTTGAAGAACTGTTGCTGTTTATGCTATTGGCAGATGATGGTCTAGAAAGAGAAGATACATTTAAATTACCAGCATTCAACAGCCCTGCAAAGGTACCTGCCTGAGTCAAGCCTTGAAGTAAATTATGCCAGAAACGATCATGGAAAGAAGGACAGTAAAGGATAAAGAACAGGTGACGTTTGCTCTTGCAAGAATATAACAGTTATCACCAAGTTGACATTAACAGAAGTATTTTTGTTTTGCCTGAAATGTTAAATCCACCAAAAAGTTCAGTTTAAGATCTTGACAGATGCAAAATATATTACATGTGCAAACAAAACTAGATATGTAAAATCTTCCCACAAAGCACCATTACTCCACTACTTTGTTAATCCCAAGTGTCCAGCCATCACATTTATTTCTTACTGAAACGTGCATACTAAATACACAAGAGTCTTTAGTTTACTCCCTCCACAGTCAGTTCAGTATGTGCAGTCACTGGGAGGCCTCTGCAGAACATAGGGATGGCTGGACAAAATACCTGTGCTGAGCAAAACCAGAAAATGAAAAACAAGCTCTCCAAAACCAGCCTTCCTCATCCAGTGAATTTGGGCTATCAGCCACTAAAACTGTGGATAGTGCCCTCTCCTGAACTGAGCTGGGATTGTTAAAAAACGTCCACCAGCTGAAAATCACTGCTGCAGCTGCTGGCTGGTGCATGGGATAGATTGTGTGAGTGCTCCTTAGCCTTGAGGAAGAGGTGGCCCAGTCAGGCCAAGTCACTTTCAGGGCAACCAGCAAACATTGCTTGGGGGAGCAGGCAGCAGCCACATAACCTCTGCCAGCAGAGCTGTAGGCTGTATGCTGACTCACAGCAGGGAGCAAGGCTTTCCTCTGGCACGGCTGCTTGTAAAAACAGGAAAGATGACAGAACAGAGACACTGCAGGAGAAACAGAAGTATAAATTGTACCAACATGACATACGACTGCTAAAATCCTTCTCCTTGCATACGACTATCTTTTCTTTGCAATTTCTTCTGCTGCCACTGAACCACATTTCAGTTTTGTTTTTCTGACTGTAACACCTACTAAAACTAACGCCTGCCTGTCCCTCCATGCTCCTCTGCATGTAAGCACTGTGTAAGGTCAGCCTTCTAATAGAAATTACACAGAATTCTCATCAACTTTCCTATTCTTTCATTCATCCACAGCCCTGTGAGATTCACCTCTGCCACTGAGTGAATAGCATTTCACTGTGACTTGATGAACGCACAACAAAAAATGGAAATAGCTGTCTGTAGAACTGGAGATAAGACTCTGAAAGAGGGACTTCATATAGATGACCAAACATGAGTACCTAATTCTGACCAAGACTTCTGCAAAGACATGACATATGAAACAATGCCAACATGAACAAAACCAACCAGCCTAACTCTATCCACTCCAGAAAAAAACAGGAGTACCTAAAAACCCTCTCCAAAAGCAAAAAGCAATACAAAACAAATGGGAAGTTTCCCAGAGGGTAGAGTAGAATTCAGTAGCTACAGTACTTCATAGTGGCTCTTCTAAAGGTACGTTTTTGGAAGTTTATATTGTCTTTCTGATTTTGTCCTAAGAAAAATTGCCACAGCGGTGAAAGACACACCATGGGCAGACTCAGACGGATGGGTTTAAGCTGCTTACACTGTCATCTACACGGAAGCACACCTTTCTTCAAGACATTCCACTGATGTAGTTGGTGACATTTCTGCAAAAACATTCCTATATAACTGTACAGAATTTTGCCAGCAGTATCTCAATTCATATAAGCAACTTTCACTTCCAAATGTGTCAGAATGACTCAGTTATAACCTTCCTCGTTACTACCACCCATCTTAGCCAAAAAATGCTGTTAGTCTGAGCTTCAGAGCAGAGGACAGATACCACTCCTTACCCCAGTCCCAACCAGATCACAGACTACCATGGATGGGTTTACATTAATGTAAGAATATTCTACTTTATACTGCTAAGAGAAATCCTCGTATGAAGGTATGTTTCATCATGCAATAGCCCAAACACTAAATGTTTATAAAATAAGCTGTATAAAGAACTAGCACCTTTCTTACAGCAATTCCAGAATGCAACACTTCATGCTGGAGAACTGCTTACCTTGGAAGTACAGAATTTGGTGGTCTAGATTTTGCAGGAGATGTTACTTTAGATTCTTGTCCAGAGTTCACTGAAGATCCTGACAGAGAGTCTTGTGCTGGTGTGGGCTGGCTCTGATAGCTTTCCCTTGCCGATGGTGGATGCTCTTTGTCTTTTGCAACTTCTTTTTCCCTGGATCGAGCTTTGTGTTCAGCTAGAAGGATGTCAAACTGTTTTTTACGGCCTGGAACTGCTCGTCGATGATTAAGTGAATGAGTCTAAAAATAGGGTGGTTAAAAAGCATTTGTGTGTGCATGACATTGTTTAGGAGTCCTCTATACTTCCGATACACCACAACTCTAAAAGATAAAAATCTACTTCAAGCAACTTCAGCCACAGTTATGGAAATAAAACTGCTACTCCATATTATATTTGATAATTTATGAAATCATTTCTTAAGAAATTACTTTTGCAAGAATTTTCATAACAGAATCCATTGACTTACCTTTTCCAAGACAGAAAGTGTAATTCCAATAACTTTAAAATATTAAGAAGTAACACCATTGCGGCTCTTAACTTACAAAGAAAAACTGATTTCAGTGGATTGAAAAATGTGAATACATTTTAAGCAAATGTAACCGATCACCTCTACCTTGAGGCACCAGCTATACATACAAATGGTCATTATAAACATCTTACGTTGGTGCTACTTTTTAACAAGACCCATCATTATCAGAAGAGCAGCCTCCAAATAATTTCTTACATGAAAATCATGTTAAATTTTTACTCAAGTGACTATACTTCAGCATTTTTGCACATATGAGTTGAAAAGGGAGCACTAAAAATAACTTCCGTGCTTCTACGTGAAACATTAATGCTTTCTGCATAACAAAATGACAAGAAAAAAACATCTCTCTAGAAATATCAGCAGAATAATGCAGATGGCTCTGATTCAAAGAAACAGAATTACTCAAAAGAATTACCTGAAGACAGCGTCTGAATACCATACCCATTGTCTGTAAGACAGGAGCAGGTATGACCTCTCAAACTACTGTGGTAGGATTTAAACTATAACAAAGCATCTGATATTTTATCTTCTAAGAAAAATACCTTGCAGGTGAGCGATCTTGTGCAAGGTTTCTTTGTTTCAGGATCCAGTACTCCACAGTGTTTATTTGGGTCAAATTCTCTTTCTGTTTGATGAAGGTGGAGGAAAAAGGAGAAAAAGTAGATTATTTCAGGAATTTTAGCCAGAGCACCATATTTGCCTAACAATACTTAATGCAGCCAAGCTCAGTCTGAAGCACTGTTCCCAACCCCAGTGCTCCATGATGGTGCCATGTGCATCACACTCAGCCACTTGTGCATTTTTTTCTGTTCGTATGTGCTTCAAACTATTTAGCCACAGACTTCGTAGGAGTAAGTCTGCTTACTTATGGAGTTGCACTCAACAGAGTGGTCTACACACACACTCAGCCATATCCCAAGGAGTTCACAGAATCATAGAATCAGAGAATGGTTTGGGTTGGAAAGGACCCAGTAAGTTTGCAGATGACACCAAGCTGGGAGGTGGTGTTGATCTGCCTGAGGGTAGGGCGGCCCTTCAGAGGGATTTAGACAGGCTGGATCACTGGGCTGAGGTGAATGGGATGAGGTTCAACAAGGCCAAGTGTCGGGTCCTGCACTTTGGCCACAACAACCCCATGCAGCGTTACAGGCTTGGGGATGAGTGGCTGGATGAGTGTGAAGAAGAGAAGGACCTGGGGGTGTTGGTTGATGCTCGGCTGAACATGAGCCGACAGTGTGCCCAGGTGACCAAGAGGGCCAACGGCATCCTGGCCTGCATTAGAAATGGTGTGGCCAGCAGGAGCAGGGAGGTGATCATCCCCCTCTACTCAGCACTGGTGAGGCCGCACCTCGAGTGCTGCGTTCAGTTTTGGGCTCCTCACTACAGGAAAGACACTGAGGCCCTGGAGAGTGTCCAGAGAAGGGCAACAAAACTGGTGAGGGGTCTGGAGCACAAGTCTTATGAGGAGCAGCTGAGGGAGCTGGGATTGTTCAGTCTGGAGAAGAGGAGGCTCAGGGGAGACCTCATTGCACTCTACAACCTCCTGAAGGGAGGTTGTGGTGAAGAGGGGTTTGGCCTCTTCTCCCAGGCAACGAGCAGGACACGGGGTAATGGCTGCAAGTTGTAGTAGAGGAGGTTTAGATTAGACATAAGAAAGAACTATTTCTCTCAGAGAGTGGTCAGGCACTGGAATGGCTGCCCATAGAGGTGGTGGAGTCGCCGTCCCTGGCAGTGTTCAAGAGGCATCTGGATGACGTGCTGTGTGATATGGTTTAGTGCTTGTGGTGGCAATGGTGATGAGGAGATGGTTGGACTGGATGATCTTGTAGGTCGTTTCTAACCTTGTGATTCTATGATTCTATGACCTTTAAGATAATCAAGTTCTAACCCCCTGCTACAAGCAGGGGCACCTCCCATTTCACTCTCTAACACTGACTGCTTCTGAAGCCATGAAACGCATTTGCAAACCCACCCTCTGAATTTGACTACGGAGCACACTTAATACACATACAGACTAAATAGCACAGTGTGTTATACAACCTTACTGTGAACTCCGAAACTCTGAAAAACAACCAGTGTTGTTTAAAACATAAACACAAGATTACTAGTGACATGCTAAAAACAGCATTTATCTAAATCTGTCTCATCTTCAGGAAGTATAACAAAAAGAGTATGTTAATTCTTGTTTCCTTAAGTCATGGAGGCACAGAATTTAAAGTTTGCAGAGTTCATGAAAATAAAGTCTCATTTGAGTTCTACTTATGATTAACATTAGAAGTGTATTTAATATTTAATGTGCTATATTTGCATATTCCATTGTCGTTAATATTTCAGTATTTGTATACCACAGATAGCATCACCCCCTTTAAGTTGTATTAATATAATTCTAGGTTTTGCACTACAGAGCTGTAACAAAACTACGGACGTAGAGTTATTACTTATGCAAAAAAAATCTACCATCATCTTTACGCATGTAGACATGGTATGTTTAATTGGCAGGCTGGTTTGCATCTGCTTGATCATGGAATATAACCATTTGCCAAGGTGTTCTTTCACCATATAGCTGTGTTACATTTGGATAAAAATAAACATCTTGTACTTATATACAACAACTGATGTAAGGACCTAAACATTCATTATAAACAAACAAACAAACAACGATGACAAAAAATCAGAGCTAGGATGAAGACAGTAATTCACAGCTACAGTACAATGCTAGGACATCACAGCCAGCGCAACAGGAAAAACTGCAGGCCAAGGAGCCTCATACATAAACTGTTGCCTTCTAGATAAGAAAATTATTAGTTGTATGTGATCTGCTCATGGACTTAAACACGAACAAGTTCAATTCACAGCTATGTTATTGGCCTACTAGCAGAGACATATATCAAAAAGTGAGCTTGGGAAGAATAGTCGGCACTACTTCTTGGTAGAATCTACCAAGGGTCTGATATCTGTCACACATACTTATAGTTTCTGTGGCTTTTACACAGCTCAGCAGAAATAATAAAAAGATCTGTGTATGACCAAACATTAAAAAAACCCACATTTTTTCTTACTTTTAGTGGATGAAAACAGATGTTCATGAGCTAAAAGAGATAATCATTACTGTTTTTTTATTACAACCTCACAGAGGGAAGAAGAGTCAAACTCCTGCTTGAGACATAACAGATAGAGACTCACAGAATGGTTTGGGTTGGAGGAGACCTTAAACCCCACCCATCCCCAACCCCTGCTGTGGGCTGGCTGCCCCCCACCACATCAGGCTACACAGGGCCTCATCCAACCTGTGCCAGGGCCTCACTGCCCTCTGAATAAAGAATGTCTTCCTAACATTTAACCTCAATTTCACATCTTTTAAAAGTTTAAATCTGTTACCCCTTGGACCTATCACTACATGACCTTGCAGAAAGGTCCCCCTCCAGCATTCTCATAGGCCTCCTCTAGGTAGTGCAAGGATATTTTTAGTTTCAGCTGGGCAGCTGTATTTTTAACTTCATCCCAAAGAGAACAGGAACTGAACATATGTAAAAAAAAAAAAACAAAAAACCAACATTTTTTTTCCAGTTTGCTACTAAAGAACAGTGATCCACTTATGCCCAGAAGCTACAGACTCTTTTTGGGGGTCAGGGAGCTGCTTTCCTCTCTCTCGCCAAAGACAATGCTTCCAAAAAGGAGCAGGGGCATTCCTCACCTAAATAACCAGCAGGTCTCAGCAAAGATTAAAAAAAAAACCACCCAAATAACAAACCAACCATCACCAACAAAAAAACCAACAACCAGAAAACCTCTTCAGCTGCAGCCAGGGAAAGGGAAATGGCACGAGAGAAAATGGAGGCTATTGAAAGGAAAGAGAACAGATGTAAGCCAGTCAGACCTTCACAAATTAACAGCTGTACACTTGAACAGTGAAGGACGGAGCAAAACCTAAATCCCCAGCCAGCTCCTCATTCTTTTAATGTAAAATGGATGAAATTTATAGTAAAGCAAAAATAATCATCTCCTTGACCTTCCAAGATCTTTTTCTCAGCCTCTGCACAGTTCGGTATAATAATGGAGCGGAATCCATCATAATGACACGCAATCTACAGGCAATTAATTTACAGTGCTCACAGAACTTCTGTTATTTGCATCATCACTAATTTATTGCCTTGCTGCATGTGAGGCAGCGCAAGCAAGATTTAATGGATTCCAAATCTGTTAATGAGAGAGGAGTTTATAAACAGTATCAATTTAATTTTTTTTTTTTTAATCTTATGAAAAGAAACTGAGGCCCATCAGAATGCTCAAGTGGTCCTGTGCAGAGTCCCAGTCTGACTGGAAATTTCCAGCACTGAAACTTTCTCTATCATGCAGAAATCAGAGAGTGATAAGCCCAGAGACAGACTAATGACAGTCACCTCCAAGGAGGCTGAAGGAGTCACCTCCAAGCAAGCTGAAGGAGGGCCCTTCAGAACAGAAATGGTTCTCCTTTATGAGCATATTGCAGCAAGCATCTGTACAACAAAGGTACAGTGTATCCTACAGTGTGCTGCAGTGGCACATGGAGACATGAGGAGCATCAATATCGCTTTCAACTGCCCACGTGAGAAACCCTAATTGATTAGCTAAATTAAGCTTATGGAATATTCAAGGAAATAATGGGTAAAAAGAAATCAATGTTTTAAGTTAACTGCAAAATACATTACATGGAGTTTTTATTGGAATAACAAATTGGATCTTCGCAAGTGAAACGTGGTATAAAAGCCTAACCAGTTCCTTTTTCTTAATATTTTTTAGTTTTTGGAATGCTATCATGAACAACTGCTCTGTTTTCTTATATGCCACCTTTAACTAGTTAAGAAAGCAATCAGTGTTGGATCCCTGAAAGCGATGGCATCCTTCCACACCACACACAGCCCTAGCAAATACTTCTCTCTGCTCTGGATCGGAGCCATGGTAGCAGTACCACGGAGCTCACTGCCAAATTTGAGAAAATGAAGGGAAAAAAAAAAAAAAGAAGTAGAAGTGATATTCAGTCAAAAATAGGACACACTTATTAACTGGAAATTAAAGCATTTATCTTGCACACTTATACTTGCTTCATAACCAGTCCACATTTAGAAATCATTTGAACTAACTCTGTCATCGGACGATCTAATGCGGCTCATGCTGCCATTAGCCAAATTAGCCTTTCAGTACACACAGGCAGCTCCTGCCCAAATCACAAAGTATTGCCAGCAGATGAATAGACTCTGTGCAGCTCTTAAAGCAGTAAACTTGGGTCAGTTACTTTTGCTTAAAAAACAACTACTACAACAAAACAACAAAACCCAAAATCATAGAAGCATCAAAACACTTTTTTTTCCTCTTTTGATTCAAAACAAAAACATGTTTTCAGCTTCTGAGGCCCAAGAATGGCCACAGGTCACCACTGGGGAGCTCCATGGAAAAACACCTTCCTCCAAAGCATGGCAACCTTTCTGATCGCCCCTCAGCCCTCCCACGTGGGGCTGTTCTGCATGTGGTGACAATTTGCACAGGGCCCAGTGTCCTCAATGCTGCACTGCTCAAGGCCACCTGAGCAATTTCCACACTAATGCCAGCCCCTCAGCCCCACCATCTGCCCCTCCTGAAAAAAAACAGAGGCCCCCACACTCCCACCTTCTTGCTCCTCTCATATGTAAACTGCAGAGGAAGGAGAGGAGGCAAATTATGACTTTCCTAACTCCCCCAAAGTCTCCAGTATCTTCCTAGAATTTTCTAGTATTTGTTAAAGAACATTATGACTTGGTGGATAACTCCTTGTCCTAAAGCTCAAGCTGCACAACTTGGTCATGACTGTACTGAAGTCACTCAGCCTATAATATTGTTTTTTGTTGTAAATAAACTGATATTACACAACAGACTGAAGAAGCCTTCTATCTTTCTGCTTTAATGATTTTACTTCCTTAAAATTTTACATGTGACTTTACTTGACCAGCTGGCCAACTGAGAAATGCATGAAGCACTCTACATTCAAACTAAATGGAATGAGTATTTTGAAAACAGCTTTCACATGCTACAAGTTTGAAAGCTTTCCTTTTCTCACGTGTAAACTGGCATCTTCTAGCAGAAAGATCAGAACAAAAACAGGCCACAGCATTTTAGTAGCATATTATTTCTGAGCTATAGGAATATTAGTAAAGAAAAGTGGACTATATCAAAAGGTAAACTATGACATTACTCACCTGAAAGTCTTTTGTAAGGCTTGTTACTGCTTTTAGTGCCATTTTGGTGTTTCTTGTCTATTGATGGAGCTATAATTCCTTTGCCGTTCAGAATCTTTTCTGGTGACGGCGGCACTGACTTGGTTGTCAAACCAGATTTAACCAAGGTTGGAGCAGGTATGGTGGATGACGAGGCTGAGGAGGAGGTGATGGTGGTAGTGGTTGCAGAATTCATTTTAACATTGGCACCATCTGCCTTCACTAGATTAGGAATTTTCTCTAGACTGACTACTGGAACAGGAACACTGAAAAAACAAAGAAAAATGTTCATGTTGCATTTCTTCATTCTTCACAGCACACTTCATTAGCTCCTTTCCATAGATAAAAAGAATTTGATGCAAGTGAAACAGCACTTTCAGACCAAAACGGAATACTTAATATCATTACTCACTACTTTTGTTCACTTAAACCTTTACAGAGCAGCCATTTGTAAAACCTGGCAATGGAAATAATTATGCAAAGTTGTTTGTTGTTCTTTTTTTTTTTTTAAAGATATTTCCCCACTACTCATAAACAAAGTGCCAATAACACACATTCCTTTAAGGATATACTCTTATGCCATTAACACTAGCAGGTCGAGGATACGTTCACCACGATAATGAAGTAATGTGCTAACAATGCCAACAATTTAAAATAAAAGCAATTCTTTTGCTCAGAATGGCACACAGAAACAAGGAGAAAACAGGTTTTGCGCATGGAAATCTTCATAGCAATCCCTTAAAAAGTAACGTAATCCTCAATGAAGTGAACATTACCAAAATGTATTTTTAATAAAATCTGTGAACTTACGAATACCTTTGCCTCACTTTACTACTGCAGCAGCACACTTGTGACACTAACAGAAGTTAAGTTCTCAGTATGGTAGCAAATTTGCAGCTGGAATTACAGAAAACTTCTATACTCGTATCTTAAGTGCAGAAGCAAGCTGGTCAGAACACAGAGCTGACCACAGAAAGATGTAAGGCGCTGGTCAGCATGAAAACAACTGAACTTACTGATAAAATGAGCACTGCAGAAGGACTTTGCTTTGCTTTTAAACAGATGACAAATACATTTGTTCAAAATAGGAGAATTTGTCTTTTCTTCTCTAGATCTAGTAGTTTTACTATATAGAAAGTATACATAAACTGGAGCTAAACATATCTTCGCAACCAGCTTATAATACTTATCTTAATTCAAATGCTGATAACACAGTGAAAAGATCAAGCAGATCCATTATTCAAGTAATGCAAAGGAAGTTTTATATGTTTTGCAGTGCACAGAACTTAGAGCAAGTCCTACAACACACGTGGGCTGATCAGTAAAAGCGAGCCAAGCCTAAGGGAGCAATGCTTTGCTTTACTTTTGTTACAGACCAGCAAGTCAACCTTGAGAACAAACGCAATTCCTTCTGCATTTCACTGCAACATATGGAAGAAAAAACAATATTTTGATATCTTAAGACAGACATTCTGTATGACTCCATACAGCCTGCAGTAAATTATTTTAGATTTTGGAAGATACAAATGATAATTACTCTCTCTTTCTTAAAGTAAACGGGCAACACAACATTAAAGAACTCCATTTCATGTCAACACAAGTAAAGTTGAATCAATAACTGAACTGGAAACTGGAAGCTGCTTAGGACACAGCAACTGTGATTGAGACTACCAGTGACTAAAAAGGTAAATAAATCACAAATGCTCAGATTTACACTTCATGGCTCAAGAGAGTTCCTTTTCCAAATCAGGTTTCTTTGACTGAAAAGTGAGGATATTTCAAAAGTTAATTTGTTACCATATTTAAAAAATATTTTTTGCATACGGAGTTTGTTCAGAGTTAGTAAAGATAACGGCTGCAAGGAACAGTCAGAAAAGGAAAATACAACAAAAAGAGAGGAAGAGCACATGGCAATCCATAAAAATGAGAGAAATGAAGGTATGGAAGACTGCCAAAGATGTGCAAAAAATATCTATATTAATCTGCTTTCAGTTGTGTTTCTTTCCCTTTTACAAGAGAAATTCTAACAACAATAGCAGTACTAAAAGTTATCAGCAATGTGAAAAATCACAAAAATGTTCTCTGTTTCTCCTGTTCTAAGAAGGAATTATGATAATGCACTTCACTTGGATAAAGGTGTCTTTTGATACAATAACTGTACAGCGCTGGCTGAAAATATCTGAAAAAAAAAACCTGGACAATGTGGCCATGAGTTCCCAAACTGCAGAGGAGAGATCCTCTGGTGTCTGCACGTTTATTTCTAACTCAACACTGGAATATTTGGCAACCTGGAGAAGATAGCAGAGCGCTGCTGTTGCGTTCGCGCTGAAAAACTACGCGAGAATATCTCGGAAATAATAATGGAAGAAGTAATAAAAATAAACTGATAAACAATCTGTTCATGTGGTTCTACTGAAAAGCAAATCTTAGCAAAAGGATTCTGCTTGCACTTTTTGATGAGGTTACCAGTGAAGCTGACAAAGATCACCGGGAAATTGTTCCAATTCTCAGAAAATACAAATAAAAACACTTGAAAAGCAAATGTTAAACAACTGAAAATTAATTTTTGGGGACTTCAGTGAGCATGTCTGCTTGTGGGATGTTCAGCCACCATCACCCAATCTGAAAACCTCAATGGCTTTTAGAAATGAACACCAGATTACTGTTAGTAACATTTGCCAATGGCATCAGGATTGAGGGAAATGCGAGTAATGAAGAGACAAAAGGCAATTATAGAAAGTAGCACTGATTGTTTGGTAACATGCATTCAATCAAAGAAATATATGCCATCAACTGTAAAGTTGCACACGAAAAAACAGGGCAAACACTGGACAAAACTATTTAGTGGTCATGGTGAATAACAATACGAGCTTTTATTGGATTTTGTGCTTATATTGAAAGAAATGGATATAGCAAGTAAGATTAAGAAGCAGATTTGCTTTTCACGTACCCTGTTACACTGATACTGGAATGTGATTACCAGTTTGGCTGACCAGTAGTCAAAACTGACATCCATGAATTAGAAAGGAACCAGAAAAAGGCTACAGATCTATCTGAGGCCTACAGAACGCACTTCATCATGGCAGGCTTCAAAAGCTCTTTTTTAGATAACTGATTTCCTTCGGGATTAAATAAAAGCCTCTTCAGCAGAGCCTATGACAAACTCCTCAAACAACGACGTATTTCCTTCCTCAGTAATCTATGATAATTTCTTTCAGTTCAAAGCCATTGCTTGTCATGTCATTCCTAAGCAAGAAAAAGAGCTACAGTATGCCACAGTACCTGCGTCTCCCTGTTACCTACATTTTCACTTCAGGCTCTATTACATATTTTTTCCTTGTTCTAGCATAATTTCACTGGAATGGAGGAGTCATTTATTACTATAATCATTCTAAAATCTCACCACCTCTTCAACTCATTTTTAAAAATTCTTAAGAAAATTCATAAGCATTAAAAACTGTAAAACATTGTTCTAGCCTGCAATCTGGAAGTGCTTCTAAGATGTAACAAATACGTGGCCCAAATTAACTCTTCTGAATTTTGCTGCATTAGGAATATCCTTAAATCTTGACAAGCTTCACTTTCTCAGCTTTTGTATGAATAATGGTATTTCCTAAACAGAAAGAAATAAAGACTAAGAGATGATTTAAAAGATCCTCATAAATGAGGCTACAAATTGTAAATGATTACCCACAGGTATACCTCTGTGATCCTATTACAAAAAGACTGAGCTTGATGAAAACCATGAAATTTCCATCTCATTTTCTTCATTTTCTGAATTTCTGGCAGGCAGCAGCTAGACCTTGTGGAGGGAGGTCAAGGAGACTTACTTTGGTTTACAATGACAGAATCACTGAGGTTAGAAAAGATCTTCAGGATCATCTAGACCTTCATTCCAGTTCTACAGTGCCTCGGGACCACGGTGTGAAGAAGTGGATGCCCTGTAGCATCAGGGCACCCAGATCCTGCAGGGAGTGCAGAAAGCAAAGATGTGCCCTTCAGGCATGCAGGTTGGAGCCAGCTCCAGCCAGGGCAGCCAGAGCCCATGGGCCCCTGGGCAGTAGCCCAGGGAGAAAGGAACAGGCTGCAGAGACAAGCGGCACCAGAATGACTTTTACAAATGGTACCTGGGCTGTTCTTATTAATGATGAACTCTTATTCAATATCATTACTATTACTAACAATTGTCTTATTCTTTACCTTTTCCTATTTTCTACTGTCTTGCTGTATCTCCTACAACCTCAAATGCAAGCTGCAGAAACACTGGTTTACGCCTGCCTTGTGCACACTGCAGTCATGTTCCAGCACTGCTCTAGCCTCTGAGCACAGCTGGATTAACAGTAACAATGCTAGAGAGACACAGGAAGAAACAGCTGAGAGGTATTTCCAGGTAATGTATTCACAATATTCTTCCATACTCCAGCTAGGGAAGGATTAAGACAGCAGAGACAAAACAAAAGCAATTCCAGATCTCTTTTAGCTGAACATTCTGATCACGCTTTTTAAAGCATTAGCTGAGGAGCCATCTGAAGCACTGCAGTACATCTCAGGACAAGAAGGATGCAAAGAAGAGAACAAGCTGCTAGGGCAAGGTTTACGATGATGAGTCAAGCAAATCAATAGTGAATTAAACACCAGAAGAGCTGGGTCTACATGCAGGCAGGTGTGACAACGGATGTACTGGTCCATGGTGTCGCAGAGGCCATTGCTGCTAATCATAATAGTTATAACTGCTATATCACTACTAATCCTGGCACCTAAAATATAAGGCATGCTGAGTAAAATGCTAAAGAATCAGGTAAGTGCAACAAAGGTTACTCTAGTTCTGGAAAGCAATTATTACAAGCAATACAGACGCTGAACTAAGCTAACCCGTGTAAAGTAAATATCTGTGGCAATTACTACAATGAAATGGACAAACTCAGTGAATAACTGTAAGTTTCTGAAGATACAAACAGTAACACACAGATACATGATGAATTCCATTCATATATTTTGAAACAAAAATATTTTCCAGTATTTCTTTTTAAAAGGTAAGGAGGTGAAATTTGACAGACTGAACAGACAGGTGAATGGAAGATACAACCTTAACATGAAAAGGAATTATATTTATGAATAAATTTTTATTTGACAAAATGAGACCTGCTGAATATTTTATAGAATCCTAAATGAAAATGATAATCCAGGTAATTCTTCTAATTTTCCAGGTATGAAAACTCTTTCTTCATTAACTGATGTCAGCTCGCTATGAACTGTGACACTTATCAGACTAATTTCATTCTCTAAAAAGCCATGTCAAAAGCCAGGCACCTAACACTACATTTTGAAGGACAATTTTATCCACCTCCAATTCAGACTGCTAGTGATTTGTTACATTAAGATTACAGTATCTTTAAGCAGTATATACCTCATTTTCCCCACTGGTAAACAGATCCACAGCATTACCTCCTCACAGAACTGCAAGAATTCTGTAATTTATGACTAGATCTAAAGACAAATTAATTGCCAAATAATTAATAAACCATTACAACAGTTTTAAACAACTCAATCTACATTCTTAATCATCCATAAATGTTTGGGATTTTCCTAATAATGGGAAAATGCCTGGTGAAAACACATAGTTATTATGTTCCGTTTTGGCTTTTACTGACTGATAGAATGCCATCTGCTGCCAAAACAGAAGATACTTGCTTGCAGCTTCACTTAGATGCTGAAATAGATATGGAAGTTGCTGTCTGGAGCTGGAAAACAGATTCACAGTCGACAGCATTAACGCTCTGAAGAGCTTCCTGAATTTCTTTTAATTAGGTTAAAAAATATGCTCTCGTATAAATATCCTCTCTTCGACATTCACAATGAAAGGTCATTATTCAAGCAAGAATATTTTTTAATAGTAAGTGAAGCCCTTACATGTTAACTAAAATAGCTCTTCCCTCATCTGTGCGAGTAACCAAAACATCCATAATCTCTATTTTCAGATTAAATGAAATAGCTGTCTGCAATGTGCATCATATGTACAGGAATGGTGGGTTCAGATTTAAAGGAAAATGAGATTTATTCCAGTGCAAGGTAAATTCAGTGGCTAGGCAGACTGTGCTGTCTTTGAAATTATACTGAAGGGTGTATATTTACAGCAGAAAACATGAGCTATTATTTTAACTTAATATGAGTTTATACTAGGTCTCATTGGTGAATGGTTTGCATGAAATTATTTACTGCTTTCAGGCAGTCTAAAATCATGATCCTCAGACGCTAGACACTGCATATAAAAAGCAAGGATATTTACTCAATTAGATAAAACCTGATGAAAAGAAAAAGGAAGTCTGATTATCTCAAGTTCACAGACACAGAACCGAAGCTGAGGAGATGAAGCTGTTACAGCAGCCTATGCAGAAATGGGAACCAAACCCAAATCTCCTAAGTCACCAATTTAGTGACTGAATCACAAAGCATCTTTTCTGTAGGGAAGTAAAGAATTACTCGTTTATTAAGGAATAAAACAATGACCCAGTTCTGCTCTCCTTTACATTTTTGCAACTCTGCTGCAACCATCACCGTCACAGGAGGACGAGGCAGGCTGTCTCCAAGCCTGTACGTGGGTATCTATCATTGCAGTACATGATGCAAAACTTCCACAAAATAGTGATTTTTGCAGCCGGAATTTTCTTTGTCTTATAAAGCAGCACATGCTATCAGAATACAGAAGGAGCTCCAACAGCAGCTGCTGTTGAAGATAAATGACTAGAAGCAGCAAGTTTTCATGAACACGAGCTAAGTCAATATTAAGAACGCTACAAAAATTACGTGGCTGATTAAAAGCATCAGTTTTAAGGGCTGACATTGTAAAGACAGGTGGACCTTGAAGATAACAAACTGGCCTGATCCCTTTGCTACATGCATCTCAGACAAGCCAAAATTTGAGGGACCATGAGAAGAGTAAATCAGCTCATTTTTCCTTTTCAAATATACGCATACATACCTATGTCACCCTTATGTATGTGTACACACATATACATACACGTATACAGATATAAACATATACTTAAAAATCAAAACAATATTTAAAAAACATCTTATATTCCTCCCCTAGGAAATACAGGGGCTTAAATGGTAAGCTTTAGAAGAGATAACAGATTTTTGGTTTTTTGTGATTATGAACTACGCATAGGTACTTATTTCTGAACACCAACAGCTCAGGTAACTGTTCTTCTGGTACTTACCATGGTTTATCCCTCGAAACTTTTGAAGGAAAGACTGTGTGCTGTTTGCTACTGGAGGTAAGTAGATTGTCTTTGGGCGTTTTGAATGGCTTTGAGTTGCTGCTGACAGGGTTATGGCCGCTGATACAGGATTTCGGTTTCATCTGCACTAGGGATGTCCTGGAATTGCAAGCTGGAGAAGCTGGAGAAGGGGAAGGTTTGCACATTGAACCGTGTCTTCGTTCTGTAATGGAAAAATAATGAACTTTAGAGCATTTCATAGGCTAAAAGAAAAACTAAAGGTCAGGGAAGAGGAAATTTTTCCTCTGTTATACTTGAAAAGGGTGGACGTCACAGGGAGTGGCGTGGTCTAGAGCGGGCATGGGTTGACGGTTGGACCACATGATCCTAGTGGTCTTTCCAACCTTAACAGTTCTGATTCCAAACAGGATGGTAACAGACCAAGAACTTCGCCAACACAGAGCAAACTGTCCAGCTCTAAAGCTTCCTGCACTGAAAGCGGCTGGCTGGGTGCTGATCTCTGGGCCTGCCCAGCATCACCCCGTCAGCCAGGAGCGGCATAAGGCGGCAATGGCAGCCTGCTGCTCCAAGGACAGGTGCTATATCCACACCACAAACTGCATGCTCCCTGATTTGACATTTTAAGGAGAACTACGAAAAATTTGTCTGGCATCTCCGTGGGTAAAAACATGCTGGGAGAATAAGGATTCATCCACGACTGATTTGTAATAGGTGAATACCTAAAGAATGAAGAGAAATGCTTAAAATACATATGAAGAATATTTTCAACTGTTCTTTTTACATGTCTAGTGACTAAATAAAGGTGTTTTCCATTAAAGACTAGGCACTTCCATACCGCTGTATCCAAGCTTCAACTACAATTGCAGAAATTCACTCAAGATTCTCCCATAATTGAAGACCCAAACATTCTTACTCATTTTTAACACAAAAAGCAGCTCCTTTCACCCCCAAAGGCTGGTTCTCACCCTGCCATCATGTGCTGGTTCCCACCCTGCCACAGGCCTCAGCACACAGACTCTACCTCCAGAAGTCTTCTGCTGGATGCAATTAATATACACTCATTTTACGACTCATTTGTGTAATGCCCACGGAAGCTATGCATTTGCCTCTGAAATGCGGAGTTTAATTCATTGAATGTTTGTTTAGTTAAGTAATAGCTATTGTTTTAACAATTACCAACCTTCCCAGCAACTATTTAATCAACTGAAACTAGCTTAATAAAAATGTGTGATTTTACCATTAATTACTTGAGGGCGGATGAAAAAGCAACTGCTCCTTAACCAATAAAACCAAGCCACGTTTAAAGTGAAACTTGGAACAAACATGCTTCTCACATACAAATCATGCAAATTCAGGATAAACCACTCAGATCTTTGCCTTAGGTCCTGGTGTTCTCCAGATCGACTCTCCTCTGGTAAACCATATGTTTGATGCTGTCCCCAAGAATATATTTGGAAGTGAAGTGCACTACTGCGTTATTAAAATTAATCTTCTGGAAACACAGACGTCCAAGACACAGGCCGTCTAAGACTGTATTTTAAAGTCATCTAAGTATCACGTGCCATAGCAGGGTATTTTTTAAGATTCACCTTACACTGGATTTTTGATCAAGCTAAACCAAGACAACTTTTTCAATTCATTAATTCCTGAGAGCAAAACAACGCATTGACTTTGGTGGCTTTTCTTTTTTCCACATAACATACAAAATGATAGGAGGAGCACAGCAGTAACATGGTATTACAATAACACATACCCCTCTCTTTAAAATAAATGTTTACCCAGAAGATAGGGAAGGAAAGATCACAAGATTATTTATTTTATCTCTATGTGTCAGATCGGAGGTCAGTTTTGCAATCAGAACTGACTGCTGCACTTGGCATTTCCTTTCATCTCCAAACTGCCCAATACATAGCTACAGAAAGTCCTGCATACTTCTGACACTTATCTGAACACTACCAATGTTACTCAGCTTCTCTTGAAACCTCCTAAGTGTAGAATGGAAATCGCAACCACTACAAAGTTGTACAGAAGGAAGAACGTGAACAGTTGGTGCTGCACGGTCCTGGATGGCATCAGGTCCTGCTGCAGCAGGGAAAATCAACGTGTTTGCTCACGTGAGGTAACATCACTGCAGCAGGAGCAGGAGCTGATGGCAGCAGCACCTTCGCAGAGCTGCAAGGAGAACTGCTCCTGGGCGGGCACAAAGAGCAGCAGGGCAGGACCTGGAGCAGGAGGCCGGACATCAAAGGTGGGAAATCACACCGACCAAGCCACACTGTGGGGCAGGTGGGGAGGGTGGGCATAAATTGTAACTAACTATTGCTGTATTCCTCTGCACAAGCTATCGTGTTTGGCACTTATTTCTCTTTTTCTTTCTGTGTGTGCAGGGTGGCTGCGTTTCCCTATCAAAATAAACTTCCTGGTCACACAAAATTTCCTTACAAAATTCTGCTAATTTGCCTATTAACATTTTACTTGTTATGTTATTGGTCTGCTGTCATCCACCTTATTTAATAAATGCGAACATAAGACATTTACAGATCAGATGGCCATTACAAAACAAGATATTCCTGTACCGGCACATCCGGCATGTAACTGCCCAGCTACATAAGAACCTGGACACCCCTCTGCAGTTGATGCACAGACAAATGGCACGCAGTGGGGCAGCTGAGCTCATGCACACACAGCTGTGGCCATATCTGTCCCCGCTTGTATGAGCAAACAGCACAGTCACTGGCTAGACATGAACCCAAAGCAGAATGAAAGTTTCTGCCCCACAAAAAGAGAAGTGTGAGACA
The DNA here is from genome assembly GCF_019232065.1 of Centrocercus urophasianus. NCBI lineage: Eukaryota > Metazoa > Chordata > Aves > Galliformes > Phasianidae > Centrocercus > Centrocercus urophasianus. The sequence goes on from NW_024884697.1 coordinate 12,436,118, forward strand.
AGTCGAAATCCAGTTACCACTCACAAAGTAACAGCCTAAACTTTACTGCTGTTCCCACTGCTTCAGAAGCATGCAATGTTATGAATGTGCACTCATTTAAAACATGAGAGAACTTTCTGAATACATCCGAATAGATGCTCGCTCCACAAAAATAACAACGCATTTTCTGTTTTTCTTCCCCAAATTGCTGTTGCCGTCAACTCCAAGAACAGAGAGGGCATGATCAAAGTTCCAGTCCTCTGCCCCACGCTAATCCTCCTGCAACCTCTCAGCTGTCTCAGTGCAGCCCCTGTGGCAACTGACGAGCAACATGTGACTGCTGCTGTCAAACAGTTAATGTATTAATGACACGAACCTCGGAGAGAAGTTTAGCATGCTCGCACTGAATTAACTGCGCTTCCTGAAGAATCTATTTCAGATCAGTGTTTTTGCTTCTTTCTCTTTCAGAGTCAAGAAGCTCAACACTACATACTGTTCTAACGCGCATTTCAAGCATTGGTAGCATTGCATACGATCTTAAACTTTTCCAGGAGATTCTCCATGTCCTACGGAAACATGGATACCATCCAACTTTCTCAGCCAAATCAGAATTGTTGTTGCTAGATGTGAAGTCCTTATGTTGTCAGAGACTTAGCAGTCCCCCAGCCTCCAGGGCTTCTCTCCCTCGTGTTCCCTTTCTCCTCTTCCCTCCCGTGTCCCACACGATGCAGCCCCCTACCTGTCCCCAACCTCGGCTGCAGCTGCCCAAGTCCTCTACGTCTGGCTCTGAATCTTTAACTCCACGTATCCTCTGTAACTGGTCACAGGGGAATACTAGCAGCTGTTTTGCAGGAAACGCTGCATCTCCTTCTAATCAAACGCGAAAAAGCAAAGCAATAGAAAAGCAACACAATCTCCAGATCCACAGTGTGTGGGAAAAGGGGTAAAAGCACATTCTGAAGTTGAAAGAATCTTCTCTAGTTTTCACTTTGGCTCTCACATCAGATCAAATGCCCGCTTAGCTCATAGCAAGCCCTGTAACACCTCAGCACTAAACACACTGCCAGTACTTCATGCCAACCACGTGCTGATAGGCGGACTGCAGTCATTTTGCACCCAGAAAAGACCTTTACATGATACTGAAACCACAGACCTCTCTCGCCTGAACTACACACCACCACCACATGCAGTACATTCCATCTGCATCCCTTCTTACCCTGCCTGCTCTACTTAAAATTCACCCAATCGAGGGAACAGCTTTTGCTCACAGTTAGCATCCCCTCCGCTGGCAAGACTTAGAAGGCTGCACAGGAAGGAGTCACGGGACAGCTGGGGCGCAGGAAGATGTGCCTTTGGTCTTTCAGAACAGTTTGCGGGTAATTTGAACAAAAAATCCCTCTAACTTTGTTGGAAGAGACGTGCCAGATCTCTGTCAGCAGCAGTCATTGTGAAATACAGCTCTCACTGAACACAGCCCTGCTTCCCACACGCAGCAGGCCCGGAGCAAAGCTGGGCCATGAGGAACTCCGTGAGCGACGTGAGGGACCGTGGCTCGGGCCCACGTTTGGAAAACACAAGCAAGACACAACTGCTGAAACCCAGACATGTAAGAATGTTATTTGCTGTTAATAAACAGAAACGGTGTGACACCATTCCTTTCAAACTTAGGATCACCACAACACTCATGTTTATAGCTTCTTTATTTAAAACAGCATAAACTAAACAGACCTCCTGTATATGATTTGAATATCGCTTCTGGTTCCCTGAATACAACACTTAAGCAGATGTTAATGCAATTTAGTATCTCATCCACAAGTGACTCTGTTTCACAACAGAGCCCGGCGTTGTTATGAGCCCGTTACTTATGGTAACGCCATCCAACACCTATGTACCAATTACAGGTTTTCTATTTACAGTATATCCCGAGGTGTTTTGTTACACCGTGCGGAGTTGAGCAACGCATACTTACAATTTCAGCAAACAGTAAAGGGAAACCTTCCACCTGGTACTTCTCCCAGTTCAAAGTTTAAGAATGCACTCGGCGTTAATTCTAATCAAACCAAACCAGGAAGAAAACGGCACATGCCTGAGAAGTGAGAGCCAGCGCACAGCACGCCCAGCAAGCCGCCTGCTTGCAGAAATGTGTCATCCTGCAGCAACTGGCAGCTGCTTCGTAACAAGAGTTCATAAACACCTTGTAAGCACTTTCATTTTGCAACCGCGGTCTAAAAAAAAAAAAACACAAAAAAACACAAAACAAAAACCAACAACCTAACAAAAGGCAGGACGTGCAGCTCGCTAAAAATAAACACAGGCTCAGTGCAAACCAACTGCAGCATAACGTCGTGAGAGCGAAGGACAACTTTACCAGCTTTGTGTGCACAACGCTGCCCGGAGCGCTGCTGAACCAGTGAGGAAACGGTGCCCGCGAGGCGCTCCTCCTCCCCGCAGCGCGCTGCGAAGGAAACGGCACAGGCAGTTTCATTTTGATACTTCTTGTAAACTGACAAAGGAAGCGCACCGCCAGCTCGACCCGGAGCCGACACGCTGCGCAGGACGCAGCTCAGCAATCACAGCTTCAATCCAGGTCAAATGACATAAGTGGGAAATTATCAAGTGCTAAAATAACCACCCTTCTGCCCACGTTTATTTACGACAAACAGGAGCTCCGCTCTCTGACACAAACCCACCGAAACGACTCTCGTTTCACAAAGCCTACGAGCGCGAAGGGTCGGCAAACTTATGCAAAACATCCCGCAGGGAGAAGAAACGTAAACCGAGCCACTTACAGCGAGGAGCGGGCTGCCAACTTAATCTGATTCTACGACGGCTGTAAACACGCACTTTTGGAACGCGCGATGATTCACGCCGCCGCAGATGCCGTCAGAGGAGCGCGGCATTCCGCACGCGCTGCCGGCAGAGGACGACCTGCCCTGCAGCACCGCCGGCCCGCGCGCGCCGCCTGCTTTGACTCCAGGCGCTCGCTGAGCGCCGAGTTTCAGGTCCTACCAGTCGGACACCAGCGCGGGGCCCGCGCCAAGAACAATACGCACTGAAAGCAGCTGTGGGTTGGGTTTTTTTTGTTGGTTTTTTTTTTTTTTTTTTTTTTGGACTGTTGATACAACTGAAAGTTAAGCGCAGTTAAACCGAAGTGTAAAATGGAAAGCAACAAACCCACCTACTGAGAGGAAGACGCTCGGGTTTTGTTTGGCTTTGTTTTCTTCTTTCTTGACCCAGGAAAGGGGGGGGGGGTGTTTGTGTCTGACGGAGCAGGACAAGCCTGCTGCTTCCCTGAAACATCCTTCGTTTGTGGGATAACAGAGTAATTACACATGAGACAGCAGGAATCATCTCTGGAATACCACTAAATTACTCTTAAGTGGCCAAATCTCTTAAAAATGGCCAAATTCCATTAAAAACACTCAGTGTTTCCCAGAATACTTACTTCTATTCAGTAGGAAGTGTAAAAAAAAAGGAAGGGTCAAGCGGAGCACCACCACAGCACAAAACTGCTTCCAATAGCGGATTCACCGCACCAAATGCGAAGTGGAGCTGCTGGCTGCTGGCTCGCTCCTTCTGCGAGCACTCCGAGACCTGCAGCCCCAAGGCACCCTGGCGTAGCAGAGTTGGGAGGACGATGGCAGGGCAAACACCCTGTCCTGCTGCCAACATCACGCCTTGCATCGCGGCAGCAGGAGACCTAGATGTATCTCTGGTGACAAGGCCTACTTCTTCAGCTATAAAATGGGATAGTAACAATGCACAGTATTAACTTGCTTCAAAAAGGAGTTGGATATCTAAGTAGGAAGTCGTCACTTCTTATAAAGACACAATTCTGTATGTGTAATTGGTATTTGTCCCCGGCACACTGCTACTGCAGCAAAACTGCCCAATTGGCTATTGGAACTCAGCTATTCTCAGCTCAGTAAGACCAGGAATCCCTGGGCAAAAAAAGACACATGCAAAAGCAAATGAATCGTAGGTAAAATGTTTTTGCTTTTTTTTTTCACTGACATTCTCCCAAAGAACAGTGAGAAGAGCTTTGCGTGGAATTTTCCAGCTGCACTGGAAGCAATGCTCTGATAGTCCAACATAAAACCTGTGAGACATTCTGAACAGCCTAGAGGGTGCAGGGTTAATGCCATCCTACACCCTGTGCTCATCCTGCAAGGACAGCCCTCACCTGCCTTCTGCATGGGTGTTCCATTACCTGCACTAACAGCCCCAACCTGGCAGTCAAGCTATGATACTTCCTTCAAGCAACAGCAGCACCGCAGACAAGCAGGAATTCTACGGGCGATTTCATGGCTGTATGTGAAGAGAAATCTTTAACTGGAATATTTGTTGGACGTAGCATTATGTTTAGCACTGAAATAAAACGTGAGCAGCAGCGGTCTAGTTTATTAGATACACAAATTTAAAAGCAACTCATCTATTCCCTCCCTGAAGCACAGGACTTAAATCATTTTGCTTCAGACTGACTGCTGGAAATAGTGAAAAATTTGGTATGACCAGCCCCCTGGGGCAGATCCTTCCCATCTAGGGTCATCTTATTTATTTACATGAATTTCTCAGGTAAAATATGTCATTGCATCTCAATCTCCATCTTCAATGATATTTACAAAATAAAATAATTTACATATATTAACATTTTAGGAACTCGTCGGATGTTTCCCGTTATCTACAGTAAGACTACTAGAGAAAAAGAGCATTCTTCAATGCTTTAGTTAATCTAAACAGAGATAGAACAGCATTTCTTTTCAGAGCTAAGAGAATCTAAGGATGGACAACTGAGGTGGCTGGCAGGACTCCACAGTGAGCTCAGCACTAGATGTCATATTTTCTCCATACTCAGATCAAAACTAATGGGATGAATGGTATTCAGCTCCTCCTACAACACTGAATGCAATCACAACGGCTTTTCAGGTAACCGAGCTAACGGTACTAACCACATTACGGATACTAGCAACAGTCAGTCAGATTTCAAGCAGTTAAAAACAACTGCTGTACAGATAAAAGAGTAAAGCAAACATTACAGCAAGATGAGCCATGTTTAAGCAGCATACATATATTTCAGGACTTTGGCAAAAATACCCAACAACAACACTACACTATATAACTCAGGAAACAACCTATCATCCTTAGGAGACATATGTTCATGATTGGTTTATACACATAGCATCGTGCCAGAGTTTACTCAATAACCAGATAACTTATTTCACTGTTCCTCAGAATAATCACGTACAGACGTGGTAGCACTACTGAATTAGCTGAGAATAACAGCCTTGCAGTGCTTGGATGTAATTTACTACTTAAATGTTTTGGCTTTTGGAATCCCAGAACAGCATTTTCATGATACAACGTACATATATATTTTCTCTCTGTACCAACAGCAAGCTGTTCCATTAGCAGAAAAATAGAGAAAAGCGTTTTTCTAAGATTCCATGGCTTTTTTCTCTATATGTGTCCCACCTCGATCGCCCTGAGCAGTCCTGCCCCTCGGCACTGCTGCCATCTCACCCCATTTCCAGCTCCCTTGTGCTCCCCAGCCCCTGCGAGACAGTCTGAGCAATGCCTGTTCTACAGGCACCCGTGCAACAACTGTCAGAGCACAAGCGCTGCTGCCACACCAAATGCTGTTCTCTGGGGGCATGTTAATGAATGTGTCTCTTTACAGTAGCTGATTCTCAAAGAATCACTGAAACTATGCATCTTTAATGCCATACTGGTAGGGAGTCAAAAATTCTGAGGGAAAAATCAGTGTAATTGGATGAGCTTTGTTGCTATTATATTTATTTTTCAGGAAACTCAAGTTTACATTTTTACATGGTAATTTTACTTGTTCTTCTGTGTTTGTCACTCCTCATGGATATTCCCCAGCCTCAAATGAATCCCCTTCGGATATTCTGACAGCTTTTGAAAATCAAGTTAACCAAACAGATCTGCCCGACTGGGAACTGCAGGTTTGTTTTGAAATTTTAATGAGCTTGCATTTCAGTTTCATTCTGTATTACACTGCCTTTATAGCGGGCTTGATAAGTGTCAGTGCAGAGTATTTTCTCATTCCCAATGTTTTAGATAAATCAGCTCCTTATCTGTCAGGCCTATTATGTGCCACAAATAACAAAACCAATTCTTCAGAACACTGCAGGGATAGCCATGGGTTATAACCCCACATTCACAGCCTCCAAAGGGAAGTCCAAAATAATTCCTGGAGAGGTCACTTATTCGTATTTCTCTCACTAGATACAATTGCACTTACAAACACCCAAACCCTCAGCCTTCTACAGAAGAAAACTGCAGGCAAACAATACTGCAGACATACCCAAACCACAGAGGGGTGTCTGCAAAGGCACTTTGGTAGCTGCTCCTTTTCCTTCAGAACCTCTTTAGTTCTACTCTTATTTGCAAGTTAAGATCTAAAAAAATATGTTTTCAAATTCAACTTGTATCATTTGTGATGTCTAGCAGTGTAAACTAAAGAAACTCATCCCTAAGAGGACATAAAGAGATACATATCAGCTTAAGAGAATCCCAGCTAAATGCACTTTGTGTTCTACTTCTGAACATGTGTCTATACCACTGCTCACTGTAACTAACTTCATGTGTTACAAATGCCATGCTTTGGATAAATGATGTACCAACCTTCCAATTGCTGACCTGAATGGAAGAGAATGATATGTGTCTATGATTTTAAATGTCACAGGAGGTCTCACAGAACAAGCACACAATAAACATCTTTCCAAGGTATCATATGTTTGACATGTACCAGTTGTTTTTTTTTAATTTAAACCACCTCAGTCAACTGGAGCACAGGTAAAACATTCTGGGATTACTTTCCTATAGGGGTTGAGTTGGCTTCATCCATGTCAGATGCAATGTCACGTCAGGTGGGAAGAAAGAACAGCACAACCCTTTGACAAGAGAGGAAAGCAGCTTTTGGTCAGTCAAAAAACAATTACAAGGGGAGTCAGCTTGGGAGCCAACAGGAAAAAGAGAAAACATTTTAAAGGGCAGGACTGCAATGTGTACAGATGAGTTATTTATAGAGTCAACACTCAATTACCCGTGGTCAGATTATCTGTACCAGAGATGCAGAAACAAACCAGCTCCAGTTGGGCTCATTAGCCTACATGCAGCTTTGTGCAGACATTCCTACACTTCTGGGTTGGCGTGTGTCTGGAAACGTTACAAAAGCTTTTTCTCCAGCAAAAGACTGGAGTCCTTACTGATTTAAACTGAGGTGTTCTGGCTGTCTGTATAGCACTTCCAAAAGCAAGAACATTGGCAGAAATGGCAGAGACTCCAGGTTAAGGCACTACCTTGCACCCAGGTGAAGCCACTACCTTGCAGCATCAGTCCTGTGCTCCCAGTACCAAGAATTTTTACTAGCTCAGGCACAGTGTCAAGGAAGAGTTGGCTGCATGCATTCCTGCCAGACTGCATCAGGGCTGGGGGAAGCTGGGGAGTGCAGATGAGCGCAGGACACTTGTGACAACACAGCAACAGGCAGCAGCCAGCACAGCAAATGCTAACACAGCTGTGATGGCTGCTGTGCAGAGGGATCAAGCTGTGAAATCACTTGGGATCGTGATTTACAGCCAGGTCATTTAAACCCAATATTCTCAGTGAGGGAAAAGTTAAAATACAAGTGCTTTCCTAACTGTAGGAAAAACAAAGCAACGGATGGTACCAATCCAGATTGAAGCTGTTTTCCTGGCCACAATGCCAAAAGTGTAATTAACAGTGAAATAAAAAGGTAGTCGTGGAATGAAATGGAAAAAACCCAGCAATGTGACTTCCTACCTGCCAATTGCTTCCTCTGAACCAGACAATCTGTGCTCATGCTACAGGGCCAAATCCTCTCCCACTTGTCAGAAGACAGAAAAGTCCAAAGAGGCCTTACACTCCTACATCCTTTTGGAAGTTGTCCCTCCTCATCAAAGTGATGGTGCTACAGCTGAAATAAACCCTACTATCTAGGGGTAACAAGTAGTACTTAAACTGCAGAAACTGGAAGAGTTTAAAAATCTCTCTTTTTTTTCCCCCAGCTATGGAAGCAACTTGACCAGAGACAGGGGAAGGACAACACGCAGAACACTGGCATGAAAAATCTCAGCTATAATCAGCTGACTCCAGCCTGATTACAGAGGAGGAACTAAACTTTATTTGGCAAATTGATCACAGAGCAATTATTGCTGTGTCTGCCAAATGGTAGCTAGAAAGTACAGCAGATTTAACCAGCGATGGCTAACACATGAACCAGAAGTATCCATGCCTGAGCAATCAACCTTGTCTCTAAATACTAAGGAAGAGATTTACTTAGGCTTGAAGACGACAGCGTATAGCACAGAGCTTCTTAAGCAGTTTCGTATGGTAGCAAAAGAGTAAAGAAAGCAAAAGATAACAAGAGTTACCATGAACATCGCTGTAAGACTTCTGGGAATCTGGAGTCCTACATCTAAAACATTATTACCCCTCCCTTCTTTCTCCCTAGTACCAAATGCCTTGATCTGCCAAATTGTTTAAAGTCTGAAACAGAAATAATTCAAGAAAAACAACAGTTCAAAACCAAAATTCAGTCCATTGTTACTCATCAGAGAATTCTGGAAGATTTAGTTGTTTTATCTCCTTAGAGTTCAACACCTGAAAGCTGACAGCAGTGGAAGTTAGAGGCTTCCTGTCCTTTACTGTTTTCTTAGGACACAAAATTTATTCTCATGATTAGGAAGTAATAAATGTATTTTGGATGGCATAACATTCAGACAACAATGGAAGATGATTCCTGCTGTATATTATTTGCAGGTCTTATGTAGCGTGTTTTTTTGGGAGTATTTACTAATGATGAGAGCACCACAAACACTAGAAAGGAATGGACTCAACTACTGATAAACAACTGGGAGCAAGACTTTGCTAAATGTTCAGTGACTCATATCAGCAGAAGGTTTATTTACTGTAAGAAGGTGAAGACCAATGCTCCCCCCCTCCCTGCTGCCAAATGCCATGAACTAGGAAAGACCAGAAATGCAAAGCCTACAGCGTTAAACCACTGCACTGAAAAGTCTCAACTGCTGTGAGGTTTAAGAAAATACACCAAAGGTATTTCACCTTCATGTGGGCTCCCACCACAGCAAACTCTGGTCGGTAGCTTCCAGGTAAAGCAGCTGTTTATCTGTCCAGCACACACACACAAACTGTGCTTAAATAAATTTTCTGCTTTGTTACTGCTCCCCCTGCCACAAGATAACAGTTCTAGCCAGGTACACTATTAGCAGCATGTGAAAGGCTCTCAGAGAACCTCCAAGGACACACATGTTGAAGGACAGTGACATGTTATGGCCTGAAGGCCCCAGGGAAATGCATGGAGGCTGGCACTGGGCTTCATGCATGCTGCCACAGTCGTACTGCAATCAAGAGAAGCAACTTCTGCACCTGCTCTACTCTTTTTAAAAACACTTCTGGTTCACCTTTGTTTTCAACCTTGTTTTATATTAATATGGGACTGCATTAGGTGTAGGAATGGAGAACAGGCAAGCCACGTAACTTAACCTCGAGTCCTTCAGTGAGTGCTCCTCAGATGCTACTGCTGGGCCCTGCTGTCCTGTCACCTGGGGGCTGTCCCTTGCCACCTGGGCTCACCCTACTCAGGGACCGCACTCTGCTTCACCATTCCATGCCCATCTGCCAGTCACAAATCTTACAAGCAATTCTTACCCCTCTTTCTGGTAACTTGGTTCCAACAACCCATCAGTCTTTCTGAGAAGAAATGTTTCCGAATATCCAACCTGACCTCCCTCTGCCACAACCAAAGACCATTCCCCTTATAGCTGTTACCTGTAAGCAGAGGCCAACTCACTCACCACAACAATATCCTTTCAGACAGTTGTAAAAAGCGATAAGGCTTCCCCTGAGCCTCCTCTCTTCCAGACTGAACCACTCCAGTTCCCTCAGCTGCTCTCCGTGAGTCCTGTGCTCCACACCCTCCACAGCTTCATCGTCCTACAGTGCAATACTGACCAGAGACCTCAGAACATTTCAGGCTCTACAGGAAAAGCTCATTTGGAAGTCACAGACTTCCACAGCTGTGGACAGATGCCACCTCCATTGGCTGACACTGGTCTCAGGTGAGCCAGGAGGATGCTGTCTTCCACTGGATAACCCACAGAAGTGCCACTTAAGTCTTGATAGTTATCACAAAATCACAGAATGGCCTAGGTTGGAAGGGATCTCAAGGATCATGAATCTCCAACCCCCCCTGCTACAGGCAAGGCCACCAACCTCCCCATTATAATACCAGACCAGGCTGCCCAGAGCCCTATCCAACCTGGCCTCGAATACCTCCAGGGCCGGGGCATCCACAACCTGTCTGGGCAATTATAATAACTTATAAATAATGTAGTGGAGATAGAAAACTTCTTTCTCCTATTAAAAATGTCTCTTCTCCTATTAGAGCACATAGCATAAGGTTGCAACCGATACCCAGCGGTAATGCTAACACTAAGACATGCACACAGCCCTGACAGCCTGCAGGTAACCCTTGTTCTTCCAAGAACACCAAACCGAGAGAAACCACAGGTATTCAGAGAATACAAACAAAAACATTTACTTTCTTTTAATTTAACTTACACAATTCAAACCATATCAAAGCTCCAAAAGCAAACGCTTTGTAATTCCCCTGCTCTTTATTTAAAAAGCTCTATGGAATTTACATAAAGGCACCCACTACGAAGCTGACAGCTGCTAGCTCAAGAATCAGCAATTTCCCAACTGTGTTTAAACTGCTTTGGTACCGCTGTCACGTCATCATTCAATTCAAGGTACAAGTGCTGTTATTTCTGAGCCACAGCCTATTGCCAGCACAGTCTGCACTGCGTTGTGCCACACGGAGACACGTGAAATAAACGTGACAGTGCAAAACTGAGGCCGTAGGAATACATACTATGAAAAAGGGCGAAATCCCGGTAACCCCTCTGCACGCGGCTCCGGCGGAGGTTTCTCTGTCTCTCAGTACCCCTGTGAGGGGCAGCGACACGGCCTGCGCTGGAACTCGGCATCAGCGCTCAGACTCCGAAGCACCGGAGCAAACGCGAACATGGCAGAGTACGCGAGATTCCAATTCCGCAGGCAGCACGCGCGATCGTTATTTGCACGGCGCTACGCTGATAAGGGTTTGAAAAAAAAAAAAAAATCACGGCGCAGATAAGGCCGGGGCCAAAGTCCCGGCGGCGGCACTTCCCGATTTGGGCACGCCGCCTCGCAGCCCCACCCCCGCCCCACCCGCCGCCGCAGCCCCGCTCCGGGAGGCGCCGGGGGACGGAGTGGCCGCCGCCCGGAGGTACCCGCGGCTCGCAGCCCCACGCCGCGGAACGGCCGCACCCCGCGCGGCTCCGCTGCGGGCACGCCCGGCGCCGTGAGCGCCCCCTGGCGGAGCGGCCGCCGGCGGCAGCAGCCCGGGGCAGCGCGCCGTAAACAGGCGGCCCGGCGCATGCTCCCTGCCGACGGCCTGCGCCGCGTTCTTCAGCCTCCGCGCTCCTACTGACAGCTAGGAAGGTCCCGAACGGAGAACGGCCCGGAACTGGCGCAGGAAGTGCCGACATTTCCGTGTTTTTCTGAACAGCTGTCAATAGTACAGAATTACAGAATGTTCCGCGTCGGACGGGACCCCCGTGGCTCACCGAGCCCAGCTCCCAACTACCTGTGGCACAGAAGCTGCACCCAGAAAGCCAGCCCAGAACTTCCATTGCAGCATGGCAGCATGGCACCTCAGCTTAACACAGATCTATTCTCACAGCCGTGGCCAACATGAAATGCGCTGACAAATGCAAGCTCAACTTGTAAGGCACTTACAGCCATCTTATGACTTAGCACGTGTATGTCTGCACACATGCGGAGCTCTGTTCCCTCTTGTTCAGCCCAGAGATGGCGCAGGAGCCCCGTCTACCCCAGATGCTCATCCTTCCACCTCTGCAGTGTCCCCAGCATGTAAATGAGGGGACAGCCCTCATTTACCCACACCTCTCTTACAGAACCCTCTGCTGGAGACCCTGGTTGATGAGGCAGATGCTGGCAGCGCAAGCAGACAGAAGCAGTGTTCCCAGAGATCTGCTCAATGGGGCACTGCAGCTCTTGGCACAGCTCCAGTTGAGCGGAAGACAGAACTAGAGACGAGAGATCCTGAGCCACTGGACCCAGACAGCGCAAATGGAGCCAGTGCGTCTTTGAATGTGCATAACCTGTGGTGGTGGGTTTTTTCCCCACCTCATTTAATTTCAGTGTGGGACCTGAAGTAAAAACAAACAAACAAAAACCAAACCCCACAACAAACTGCATTTGGGGCATGAGCCTACCTGAGCACAATAACACTATATGCTTCTGGGATTTCTGAATGAGAAACATTCGCTATGGGTATACATCCCTCACAGAAGAAAGGATTAATGAGACAAAATAAAACAAATAAGATAAACAAACGAGAGAAAGTAGCAATAGGTGCAGAAATAACAGGCGAGTATATAAGTAAATAACAGATACTTAAGTAAAAATATTTAACATACATTTGGGTAACATCTGGAAAAAAATCCAAGCATATGTGCACATATAAAGGCAAGAGAAATTAAAAAGCTTAATTTTCCAGGTCATGTTGCTTACTGCATCATTTACGGCTGAGACGTAGATACTGCTAATACCTACTTGTGTGGCTTCAGCAGATGTGTGCAGGGCAGCTGGCAGAGACGCAGTGACAATCCTGGGGATGCAGCAGCACTGCTGCACGGAGCGGCGCTTGCTGCCTCACGTGATCGTGTGATAACATTCACACCCCAGTTCTTGAACGGCAAGTCACAGCATGGTTCTGAATGTTTAAATTCTAATAGTTGGTAATGTTAAGGAAGAGTTAACTCCCACGTAAAAAACAAAATAACTCCAATGCTGATTTTTTAGGGAGTGGGAAGATGCGTAGTAACCATACAAACAAATTTATTTAAAATGTTTTCAATTCCTGAAAATGAAAAGGTACTATCTGGCAAGCAAGGCTGATGTTAGCTTTTGTTTAAGATACATCCAGGAGGTTGTTCCTTTTCCATATCTTAAAATAAAGTGCCTTAAGTGATCCATCAAGAGACTGCCTGAACCAATGGTCCAGGAAGTGATAACCAACACTATCGTTTTCAGTCTAAAAAGGGGAATCTAGCAACAGTATCAGAACTCTTACTTAAATGTAAGAGAACAACTTCAGCTTAGATGAAGACCCCAGACATTCTCCTTATAGATGAACTTCCTGTAAATATTTTTCTTTATAAAATGTTGTACTAGGAGACACAGGTTCTGCTAATGACAGACGAGATATGTACTCAGATATTCACAAAGCACTGCAATGTAACTTTTCTCCAGAATCTTAGTGCAGAAGTTCTAGCTACAGAACCCAGAATCTTTAAGAAGGTTGAAAACAAAACATGCCAAGAATGAGAAATACAATTCATTGTAGATGATAAAAAGGATTTTTAAAATGTTTTTTGAAGATCACACTGTGCTCATCTCACAATCTCACAAGCTTTAACTGAGTGTCTAAGAAACAAGGAGCAACAGAAAGTGATTCCCTTGCAGCCTACACTTTTGAAACTCTGCATGTGGCTCAGGAAAGAGTACTGCTCCATAAAAACATGAAGTAGACAGCCCATTTAGCAGTGCCTTGCTGTAGACATGGCTGCTTTTAAGACTGTTTTCAAAAGAAAATCTCACCTCACTGTTGCTAGGTTTGGACCAATGGAGCTGGGTTTGTCCCTGTTCAGAAAGGGCATCACACCAACACCACCTGGAGCAATTTTTTTTTTTTTTATGCTGCACAACAGAAGAATATTCCCATGCAATTTTCAATAGAAGGATCTGAATTTTAGAAATAAGAACCCTTCTTAGCACCTAGTGCATGGACACTGCCGAGTCTGCAATGTGTTATGGGACTAAAACTTTGAAATGCAGAAATAAGAGTCCAATCTGTTGGGAGTACGTGTGCTTCTTGCTCAAGTTCTGTGGGCCTAAAATAGTGACAGAATTAATTCTATTTCCTCATAGTGCTAGGTAGGTCAACATGCAGGCTTTTTTTTTTCCACCTAGAAACAAGACTACAGCTTCAGCAATCCAGCACTGGCAAAAACAACAGAGCTGACTTCAGGCAAAAAAATAAACCCAACACAGAATTGAAATACCAGCTCATATACTTAAGCAGCAGCTGTATTAACTGTTTCAAGAAGGTTTTCTGTAATGATGTATTAATCTCACTCTTAAGTCCAATTTCAAATGTTTCAGGGCCATGGATATTTCTGCACTGGTGGAGGAAAGAGGAGTTCAGAGCAGCGTAGGTCAGAACATTTGGGAAAGCCAAAATTCTCCTAATTTTATCTGCAGAGATCATCTCAGACGAATCCCTAAAGCTCCAGCTGATCATCTGTGCAGACTCCTGGAAAACACCGTCACCAGGTATCTTACCTAAACCATATTTAGCAGAGAACAGATTTCTATGAATTCCCAGCATCCTGACTCGACAAGTCCACAAAATCAACCATCTCATCCATTTTCAGAAACGCGCTCTACCAAAGCTGTGTCTGCAGCCTATAAAACACTTCTGATACATCACAGATCCTCATAAACTAACCAAACAACCGTTACCGTACCAAGAAACTGCCCTGTCCCTGGAAGGTGCTCAAGGCCAGACTGGATGGGGCCCTGGGCAGCCTTGTCTGGCACTGAATGTGGAGGTTGGTGGCCCTGCATGTGGTGGGGGGGGGTGGAGATTCATGATCCTTGAGGTCCCTTCCAAACCTGGCCATTCTGTGATTCTGTGTGAAAAAGTACAAATCCTTGACTAGCAAGTGCTGCTTGACAGACATTCAGTTATGTTTATGTTATCTTACAGATCAGGCTGATGCCTCAGCAGTCCCTAATTTTCAGAGCTGCTCCTCCAGAAAGGCCTGGTATTCTGGAGGAATTCAAGGGTATTTTTAAAACAGCTTTGAGTACTTTAGCAGCAAAAGAAAAGTCAGACTCCTATCTCTGCTTTCCTAAGAAAGTTCTTTTTTACTGTGTTTTTCCTTCTTGGCCGTAGTCCAGAGGGGGTCTTTAGAGATGTTTCTTTTATTAAAAATAAAACACTGTAACAACAAAATTAAGAGGATTTTTTGCTCCATTTTGAGCTGAACAAGGATTTCTTGCTGTAAAACTTCCAACCTAAATTGTCTAAGCACGCTGAAATAACAAGAGATGATCGCATTGTCTTCCCAAAACATAGCCACACTTAACACTGTACAATCACATAAAAAACAGACCTTGCTCTCAGCTGCTTACAAACAATGATCGCAACACTTGGGCACCTCATGAGTGCCGTGGAGCTCAGCAGTACCACTCTGGGTATGGAATAACACTCACATGAAGCTAGAGTAACAGATGAAGCTAACCCAAAGAGGAATGAACACTCTTCCTCTTACACTCAAATCTTCAGTTCTTTGTGCAACCTCAGAAGCAACAGACTTTTCAGCACTCCTCTTGTACAACCTTTTCAACTGTGCTACGACTCTGAAAGCTTCTGAATATTTTTTAAAAGACTCATGTTAAATGATACATAAGGAGTGAATGCACAAGTAAAAATACACAGAAATAATATTTCTTATGGCAGCAATGCTGCTGGACAACGTAGTGTTTTCCTAAGTTTCCTTGCATGCACATTGATTCCTTAATGTGTTAAACAGGAAAAGTCTCAAATGTTAACCAACAAGTTAGAGCAAACAAGAGCATCGTGAAAGGCTGAGTAACCTGGATCTGTTCAGTCTGAGGAAAAGATGACTGAGGGGGGATCTGGTTAATGTTTATAGATATCTAAAGGGAGGTGGGAAGCAAATGCATGAGGCCGGGCTTTTCTCAGTGGTGTGTAGCAATAGGAAAAAAAGCAGTGGCCTGAAACTTGAACATAGCAAGTTCCATTCATATATGCAGAAGAACTTCTTCATGGTAAAGGTGACACAGCACAGAACAGGTTATCCAGAGAAGCTGTGGAGTCTCCTTCCATGTAGATGCTCAAGAACCATCAGGACACCCACCTGTGCAACCTACTGTAAGGAACTTGCTTTAGCAGGGGATTGGGCTCAGTGATCTCCTGAGGTCCCTTCTAACCCCTGTAATTCTGTAATTCAGTGGTCTTTGCTGCTTCACCTGTGCAATGCCATAAAACGTTCATGAGCACTCCAAAGTTGCATTTCTTTTCTTTTTAGAGATTCCAGAATTCCAAGTAATACTGTGATCTCTTACTGACTTAATTGGAGCTACTAATAAAGGTTCTGCTTCAGCCAGCCTCTTAGCATTGCATTGCAACTAGCAATTTAACTTATATTCACACCATTATTTTCATGTTGCGTGGACATGCACATTTTGACAGCATTGCAGCAATGTACTCTAAGTTACAAAGAAGGTGATTCAAACTGTCAAACTGGTATTTAATGGCTTGTCGTGGATATGTGGAAAATAGACCAGAATGTATTTATCTAAACATACAGAAGCACACTTGTGCTTCTTTTATGTACAAAAGTACAATCAGAAAATGTGTCTTACAGGTCACCTGCATGCATGGGAAGAATGTAGGTACTATTCCTACATTTATTTACTCCTGAACTACACATCAGGTTTTTCCATTGTTTTCAGTCTGCATGTACTGCTATCAGCCTTCCAGATATATTTTTCCACTCACAGTATAGAAAATAGAAAATTCTAAGATTAAAAGAATAGTAAAAATGTTTAAAACATAGGAAGTTCCTTACCTATTTTATTCCGATCTCCAGCCTTCCAGAAACTGGAGTCAGTTTCAGTCTCAGTGCAGTCTCACTAAACACAAGTGCACAGATAACATATAGTAAAAGCATCCTTAGGTAAGTTCATGAAGTATTTGCAGAGACTCCTATTCAATTTGCTGTCTCTTCCCTTCTGAATGCAGTGCTGCAGAAGCCAACATTCTGCATGTGTAGTCTGGCAAACCTCACCACTTTTTGTTTTCTTCTAATTGTCATTTTCTACAATTTACAACTTTCACTTCAATGCTATTCAGTCAAAGGATACAGAATTTTAGTTGTGATGTCATCCCCAGTCAATTTTCTGTGTTTTTTGATTACATTATCAGGCTAACTCCATATATTAAAGCTCTCTCCTTAGCACATCCTTTTGGGGCTCTGAATTCCTATTAGAGGTGAGCATGTCTTTCGGGGGAAAATACCGCACTGCCACTAATACCTGAATATATCATCAATCTGGACATACCAACTCCACAGAAATGCTCAAACCTGAACTGGTATAGCCCAGAAAAATACCACTTCTAGGCTAATGCAAACAGCAAATCTTCCATCTTCAAGGTAAGATGCCCTTTCTGAAAGTTATGCTTTTACAATTGCAGCTTAGGTATGACAGGCCAAGCTGATTTAATAATTGTTGCTGTTGTTCCCTCTAAACCATGTACTCTCCCTTTCTCTTTGCCTCTGGTGTTCACCAGCTTTTCTTGCTAAACCAGCTGAAAACTAACAAACAAAAGGAGGAAAGATGTGAGGCCACAAACAAAACAAAACAAAACAAAACAAAACAACAGAACAAACAAAAAACCCCCACATGAACAACCAAATCCAAGTGCACAGTTTTCTCCTATTTTTGATGGTGAGTTGAATAGTCTCACTGAAGGTGAGATAAGCTGCAGAAGCACTGTGGGTAAGGAAGATGGTGGTGTGACAGGGACAGACAGGTGAGATGAGTAGGGCAGATGCTGTCTCTCTGCACAGCACGCCACAGGGCGATTAGGTCCCCATCAGCTGCCCAACAAGCCACAGCCTGGCCCTGTCACAGCCATGCCGATGTCACCAACAAAGCATCCTGGAGAGATGCTGAAGTTTGACAGTCTGGTTTCTACCTCTGATACTCTGCACCACACTGCTGGCTGCAGCTCACCCTGCACTCTTCTGTCACAGCTTCATCCAGCAAAGAGGTTGCGATAAATGTAAGGACAGGCATCTCTTCATACAGTATTTTTCAGAAACGTTATTGTGAGTCTGTAGAGAACTGGACAGAAAAGGAGACAAGCTCTTTGTTTACTACCTATATGCATCAGTAAGAAACAGCCTTCCTCATTTTCAAGAAGGGCGCCCTGGAACAAATGATTGCTGCAGAGCTCTGTACAGCAGACCTGCTTCATGGCAACTCACACAGAATCATAGAATCACAGAATTGTAGGGGTTGGAAGGGACCTCCAGAGATCGAGTCCAACCCCCCTGCCAAAGCAGGTTCCCTACACCAGGTGATACACTCAGCATGCCTGAGGACAGCCACCTAACAGCCATTTGCTACAGCACTTCTGCACTCAACACGCCTTGCCAGACTTGCGACTCAGTGCTGTCATGCTATGAGTACCTTGCTTGTGACACTCAGCTACTTCATGGCAAAAAAATCCAGCCCTGCCACTAACATTCTCCCAAATCTGAACTTAAAACAACAAAGTGTCTTACATTTTTAATTTGCGTCTTCAAATAGAAGATGAATTAGAAATACATCAGTGCACCATTTGTTCTCTTTGCTAACTAAAGGCCATGCCTTTCATTCAATTCAAGGTTCAACACATTGTCACTACCTTAAACTGAAGTTCTACAAAGAACAAAGTTTTACTACATTAAAATTAAGAATCTGGCATTGAAAAAAAAAAAAAAAAAAAGTATGAAAGACAGGGTAACACTGTTAGGCTTGAAAATTCATTTGTACCATAAGAACATCAGTTATTTTACTTCTTGCAACCCTACATGAGCATTCTATGCATTAAGGAAGGCCAGATCACAAAAGCAACAGAAATCAGGATAACTTTAGTAGCTCTGAAATAAGATGGAATGCACCCAAAGTGACAAAAGTGAACTGCTATAGTACTAGGAGAACTTCTGTGGATGGATAATCCACATAAATTAAATCACTGCTAGGTGTTACTGTAGCTAATCTTTTAGTTTAGATTCATACTGAGTAAAACAAAACATATTTTAATGTAACCATGTGGGTTGCATTTTAAAATTGTTTGGTCATTCTGGTCATCTGTACAATGCAATGTTTCTAGGAATGCAAGATATTTTTATGAGGCAGCCAGCTGCAGACATTGCTGGAAGTTAACAACATTAGGTTCCAAGAAAAATAACCCTAGGAAAATTACAATTCTGCATATGCCTCCAAACATTTCCCCAACACATGCATGGAATATCTATTTGAATGGCAGAAGTGAAAGAGTTTTGATGCTCAATTAAAGGAAATAGTGATTTAATTATAAGGTATCTTTTCGTTCTATTCAAAACTGCTTTTGCTGTAGTGCCTGAGGTCTGGTCCCTATTTACAAGATGACTGCAATGACAAAGTACAAAATAATCTTAAAAAAAAAAAAGAATGCTGAGCAACAGCTCTGAAAGAATCACCTCTCTGCAGAGAACACCACAGAAGTTGGGCTGAGCAGTGGGATGGCTCAGGGCCCGCATGGCTTCACACAGCCCACCACCAGCGAACAAGCGCTCTGGAAATGGAGTGGGCACATTTCTACCTCTGCTGAGCATGAGAGGCAGTAAAAGAGATCAGCAGCTCACTCCTTCCTCTTCTAGGGTAAGCATCAGTGCAATTATATGAAAATTGCCCTCACCTTTGCTCATGTAAAGCAAATACTGAATGACTTCCTCACGTATGGGTGTTGGCACATCCCACCTCAGCACAGGTAAGCCTGCATTTCCACATCCATGCTGTGTGATGGTACATGGAAAGCCTATATGATAAATTCTCTTATTTTTTGCAATAATGTAGATACTTGATATTTCAACATTCTTCCATTCAACAGAGCAATCTACTGAAAAAAAAAGGTATTGTAAGCCATAGCATGATTCTACATACAATAATCATCACTGTAATTCTTCAAATTAAACAAGTTATTAACTACTACAAGTTCATCCAGCAACACTTCTTATGCATATTTCTAAATGATCTAATTTAAACATATTGCTCTTTGTGAAAAGTGGAGTTTAGTTTTTGTAAATAGGTGCATTTTATTTTTTAAGCAACCAAAATACACGATGCTTCAAAATCCCCCAAAGGATTCCACCTTTTGGTGACACAAACCAGAAATGTAACTCATGCTGCAGTCTCAGGGTGTTGTTACAGCACCACCCCGCATGAAGCTGAGCGGGCTCCAGGCCTTGGGCAGGGTAGGAGCAGTGCCGGCTTACTGCTGCGGCCACTCAGCTTTGTCAGTGCTTAGGAAACCTATGTGGAAGCTCTTGGCAGAACACTTTCAAACTCAGATCCCCAAACCATTTCTCCCAGACCAAACCAAACCTCGCTGACTGAAGGCGCCCCCAAGGGAGCCAGTTGTGCACAGCATGCCTGCGGTGTACCCACGGTCCTCTTTCAGCCTAGAGGGTGTAAGATCAGGGATGGCCATTATTTAAGGAAAAAACAAACTACCAGGTAATTGGAACACTGTAAAGACCAGCTGGTGACTGATCAGTGCAGTGCAGCTGAAACAGAGCTTTAAAGAAAATTATGTGATAAAAACAAGAACAGCAGAGCTTAACAGGTATAACCAGCACAAGGCAGGGCTGCTCCTGTCTCATCCACTGAAATGCAGTGTGTAAATGCATTATGTGCATTATGTGAAATGCATTACAAATTCTAGCATAACAGAAGAAGGAAAAAACAAAAAAGAAACAGGCCCAGGCGAGGAGAAATCCTGTCTTAAAAACTCAGCATGAACTGCAATACAAATGCCAGGAGCGAGCAGCTTCCTCTGCGAGTGAAGCAAGTCTGCAAGCCCTTCCTCTGTCACAACTCCGTGCTTCCTTTTGCACATGCTGCTGGCAGCAGCACCATCACCGACACCACCAGCAGCACAGGCACATATGCATTAAACACACTGTACTGGATTTACGTACATACAGCTTTAGAGAAGATACGTCTGAACGAGACATTCAGCTTTTTGCTGTCTGGACTGCCCACTAAGATTATTTGTGATGAAATACCCTATAACTTGTACTGTATGACTTAACTGAATGAGAGCTTTTTTTTTTTTTTTGAGCAGGAGTTGAACAGCATTTTGCAGAATGCAAAATTATTGCTCTAAAATCTACCATAAAAGAAGAAAAAAGAAAAAAGAAAAAGCTACTTTTGCATCTCACATAACTCCATAAATATGCTAAATATGGAGTTAAGCAAAGCTTTGCTATGAAGCAATTCCCTTTACAGACACAAACGCCTAAGTCAGACCTTCAGTTAGCTGAGATATATAATACAGACACATAAGAAAGTTTCAGATGATTACGCTAATTAATCTAAAAGGAGGCTACAGTGCATTTTCCAGCAGATTTTCTCATAAGCTGGAAAACAAAATGAAATAAGATATGTAGTGGTGGACTCCTCGAAATCACGTTGGGGAAGACTGGAGTGAAGTATATTTGGTATTTGCCGAAGCTGAGAAGGGAAATTGGCAAAAGAAAGGTGTGATATGACAAAGCAGCAAAGATGACAGTTTTGTTCTGTCATCAACAGGCAAAAGTGTCACCTGTCTTATTCACTTTTCAACTGATATTGTGCAATTCACAATGTAGCTGGTGTACATATACCCACTTGTCATTAAACATGACTTTCCAATAGATATTCTAACTTTCCCTTAAGATTAAATAAAAACTTGCCTTGTGTTTTTTCTTTTGTGATGTATATGTCTAAAAAAAAAAAAAAAAAAAGAAATAAAATCAATCTAATCCTACATTAAATGTCAAATTTTAAGAAACAAAAACAAGATGCAAAGAAATTCTACTAAATTGACATTAAGCTAAGATTCAGTTTAAAAACTGGAAAGATTTGTTTTATAAAATGGAACTGTGGAACCAAATCCCAGGAACTGAACTGAAACGAAAATGAAGAAGCACACATTACTCAGTGAATAGCTGATGGTTGTAGCTTGCATTCAGCAAACTGAATGTGTTAAGTGTGGAGTGCAATATGTTTGTTTCTATAGCTCTCATGAAACCATTATGCTTTATTCTCAAGTTACCTGTTATTTGAACTTCATTTTATCTGATTGATGCTATCTAGCTAAAATTGCCACTTCCAGACTGTGAGTTCAAAACGCAAAAACAAAACAAGCTGTCTGCTTAAACATTGCTTCTGGTGTAAATGCTGGTAACAACTTTATCATTTCTTCACATAACTGCATCATGTGATAAGCAACTGGAAATAAAAGAATCCTACTGAGTAACTTGAATCCATGTTTCTGGATGAAAGAGCAGAAGAGACTGATAACAACCTTGCCAGGTTTTGGTGGCACAGGCCTCAGAAAAGCATGGAAGGAAGGCATTTCACCTCTCTGCCTGCACTTCCAAAATCTGACTTCTCCTTTTGACTTTTCGTCATTGGAAGAATGAAATGTCACTCAAGGGATCACAGCAACCAGGCATCCTTAAAAGAGGGCACGAGTAACAACTCAGCTCTGTCCGCTCCTGCCTGCCCTCAGCGGTGTGCTGTGAGGGTTGCAACAATCCCGACCCACACTGTGGCGAGGAGGAATGGCTGCAGATCGTGCACAGGCAGATCAGTGCTTGGCCCATGCCAACGGCAAGATGAAAGCTTTCTGAAGCTTTCGGGTGTTCCCAAGAACTCCCTAATTGGGGAATGATACTTAGATACTGTAGTGATCTCAAAACTATAAATGTGTGTGCTAGCATTTCTGAATTTCTTTCTTAATGTTGTGAAAATGATGTTGGATACAAGTGAAGAAGTCAACACAACATGGGCTGGATACAAAAACATCCCAAGGGACCTCTCTGCCTAGTTTGCTTAAGAAACAAAAGAAAACAGAGCAAAAAGCTCTGCTAAGTATATTCCCCACTTCAGTGTTTTTGCTGACCTCTCATTCTCATCCTTTTCCAATTACAGACAGACTGGTTTTGACCTGACTGATTCCAGCAGGCCAGGTAAGACTGATTGAAGCAGCAGGGACATGGGCCAACGAAAAGAAGAGAGCCTAAAATATTCCAGATCTTCCCAGGGCTGACAAGCAGACCCTAGATGAAGTTCTCACTTTACCGCAGTGGTAACCAAAGCGGCCACCACTTTCCAAGTGAGGAAATGCGACTGTGCCACTGGGGTTGTGTGTTACATTCTTGTGTATGTCCGTCCTCCGCTTTTAGCTTTATTAAAAAAAAAAACAACAAAAAAAAACAACTATTTCTTTTTAAATTATTATTCTTTTTCTTTACCATGATAGGACAAATAATACTGGGGTATTATCATGTCACGTGCAAGAGAATATTTAACTCAGTGCATGGATCTCCACCCGACAGGCTGTGCAGTGATGGTGCAGGCTGTGCTGCAGTGACGCAGAATGAACTGTAAGGGAACGCTGAGTCTTTGTCAACAAACCCAACACAGATAACTGCTGTCTAAGCATCCTGACTGTCCTCAAAGTTATTTCATATTCAGGACATGGCAGTATTTACTACTGATCCAATAATACAGAGTTGATATTACTATAGATCTTTTTTCCAAGTATCAATTTATAATCTCTGAGGATTCTGTAACTGGCTTTATTTTTCTTTTCTGTAGCTGGCTTTATTTTTCTTTAAGATCCCCTCAGATTTGGGACCAAAAGGGTAAATTGGATGTCCCACATCACACATAACTGTTCTGATCTCCAAACTAGTGGATAAAGGAACAGAAATCATTTTGTAAACCTATTCCCTTCATTTCCCCCGTTTTTACTTCAGTCTTGTAAGAGAGATTTCAACTCAGGCCAAATGGAACACTTTGCCTCTACCAGCATGAAATTCTCTTTGAAAGGAGAGGAAAATTAGTTATATTCAAGCCACTTCCTTAACATGAAAGACCTGCGTTTTCTTCTTCAGCAAGCTCCATTTTTTTCCTCTCATTTATGCAGGCAGCAACAATAAATTGCTCTCTAGTAGTTATCCCAGAATTAAGGCTACTGTTGCAGTCAGGGTGCAACAGCTTGATCAATTAATATATAAATATGCACACAGAAATTTATGCATACACAAAGACATACAAAAATAAAATTTGCTTGTTTTCTAGTCCTGACAAAAGATTTCAGTGGCTCAGAAGGTTCGGGGTTGTTTTATGGAATACAACAGTAATGCTAAGATTCCATCTTTAAATAAATGACTGATGGAGTGGCTGCAAAGCAGGCTGGCAAGCACAAACCAATCCCACTGGTCCAGGAGTTCCCAGAAATCTCAAACACAGTTACTGAGTTCCCAACATGCAAGCAAAGCCTCTCACTAAAGAGCCCCTTGTATCAAAGTTCAGAAGATAGCATCACCTTTGAGACAGCACAGATGAATGAACAGTAGCAAGACAGAAAAGAACCCAGGTCAGAGTGGTAGAAACCATATGAAGAAACCAAATCAGTAAACATATGGATACGTATGATATACTGGGAAAACATTATGAGTCACAAATGTTCTGGAAGGCATAAATGAACATGTAGACACGAGGAATCCAACAGATGCCGTCTACTTAAATTTCCAAGTGAAATTAAACTGCATTTATGTTTCTTAGAGCAAAGGTAGCTGCCAGGGAATTGGAAGGAAGACTCCAGCCCCATCCCACGAAGGCTAGCTAACTACCTACCAGGCAAGAAGAGGGTGAAGATGATCAGTTTTCTTGAAGAGTTTCACCAGTGGCATGCAGCAGGGGTCGGCATTAGGGCCAGAACTATTCAACATACTCAGAAGCAGTTCAAAAAAGAAGGTGGTTAGCCAGAGAACAAGATCTTCAGTATATAATTACTCAGAGAACTATGGACAAAAATCAGCAGATTGCACAAAGACCTAATGCTGCTGAACGGTGTAATAAAATAGTAAAAGAAATCCAATGCAGAGAAATGTGAAGTGTCATGGCAGAAAAGATGGAAGACATAGAAGAAAAAATTCTTAATTTTATATACAAAATTATGGCCTCTTAATCATTATTACAGAGTAATGAGATACTGATTTGTAATTATCATCTCAGTGTTCTGTAGTGGTCAAATGTTAGTTTAAAAATATGGCATGAGATACCACTGCTTCCCTCCTTTCAAAAATGGTTTAGGAAGGCTGAGTCAGATACAAATACATGGGGCAAGGACACAGACAGTCTCTACTAGAGTGACAATTAAACAGATGTGGACTTGTCAAACTAGAAAAGCGATGACAGAGCAATGTTATGATACACATGTATAATGAAGGTGGACAGGAAGTGACTGTTCGCAGCTGGGCAGCAAGTTCAAAACAAAAGGAGAGGTATTTCTTCACACAGTCTACAGCTACATTTTGAGAATCCTCTCTGCAAGACTATATCTTGGTCTTAATTTTAAATTTCCATTAAGTTCAAAAGTTCATTAAGTTCATAAATTTCCATTAAGTTCATAAAGCAATGGGTCAACAAAATTGTTCAGCAGTCCAATGACAGACATCAGACCTCTCTTTTCAAAGTTAAATTTTTTTTTTGCTACAGAACTTCCGCTGCATTTTCACCTAATGGAAAGGTATGCTGCATGCCAGGCTAGCCTACAAAAGGCTGTCGTGTTATGCAGTGATTTAGACCCAAGCGATCTACACTGCTGTAGAACTGCAGGTTTTGAACTCACGCAGAATTATTTTCATTTGAGTACAATCTTCTCTTGTATTACAGCTAATTCCTGCATCGAGGCTGTAATGGCTTCACACCAGTTTTTAGTTAATGGAGAACAAAAAAACCCTAGAACTGAAAACACACAGTCCCGCACTGTGCTGCTCTCTGCAGATTTAAGTGTCTCATCACACCTTTCCTGCCCATGCAAAAATGCTGAAAAGCTTTACTGCTCATTTCAGCTTTCCTACTGAATGCATCTGGCATTACACAGCAACAAAAAGGTTTAAACAGCAAACTAATTCTTTGTTGTCCTAATCAACTTCAAAAGCACCATTTTCACAATTATCTTACAGCTTTTAGTGACCCAAAGTCAGAGCATGAGTCTTCATACTCATCTGAGCACACACCGTGGTACTGCCAGGGTGACAAAGCGTAAAGAACACGCAAGGATATACCAGACTGCATCTTTCATACAGTCTAATCACCAAGCACAAACTAAATCAGTCTGAACAAGTATAACCTACACAGACCTTTTCAGTATTACTGGCCGGTTACTGGCCCACATTTCAGCTTGCACAGATCTATTCCTGCTTCAGTATTTTCAGGTAAAAGGAAAAATGAGACTCTTCCCAGCTAATCCTTCTCCAAAAAACTGAATTAAAAAAATTAAGCAGTTTTCAGTAATCTCAAGCCTCTAAAACAATATTAAAATAAAATTTTCTAGTTGCATAATTAGTAATCCACAACATTGACAATGAACTCATGAAAAGAATAACTCTGCACAACACATTATTTATTCCCTGGGAATAAAATAGAAGCAGTAGTACAAAATAATGATAGACTAACACTAGCCTTAAACATACTTTTCACATGCAATGGTTGGTATTTTATGTAAGTATGGTATTAGTTATACTTCACTAGATACAGAGCAGACACTAAGCATGATAAAAGATTATTTTCTGAGAAACTGGAAGTCTGTCAAAAAAAAAAAATAGGAGAAAAACAATCTATTATTTCCCATAATGCTAGTCAAAGAAAATATTTCCCATTAGCAACATCAGTAGTCTAAAAAACATAAATAAATAGTGAGGCAGATTTCCTAGATTTTATTTCTGCGTCTTAACAATTGGTAGATTTTGGAGCAGGAAGCTAAATCAGGCATTTGACAATAAATTGTAATCAAAATACGCATCTTGTGAGGTGAATAAGTTGCCCTTCATCTATTAGTTCTTATTATGTCCTGTAAAATCTGATTAATTACTTTATCCAGATAAATACAATATTTTTATTTTAGAAATTGAATCCTACAGCACCTTTAACCTATCAGTAATGATAAAATACATTTTAGAATGTCTAATTCAATATTTTTAGATTTTAATATGACAATTATTACATTAATACCACAAGTTAAGTAGAATAACATTAAACTGTTAAGATAATTATATGCATCACTGCAGGACTGGGAAATGGAAAACACTCAGAAGAGCTTCAGTTATAGCTGAAATGATGAGAATTTTAAGTACAGTGTTTTATGCATGCAAACAGAATGTTTTGAATAGATGTGGGCACCAGTCAGGTAGCACAGTTTTACAGTGTAACGAGCTGGTTACAATGGTACAAACTGAGGCAACCCAACCTGGGCAGCCATGAGGGCCTGCACTGTGACTGGGATGCCCTGACCTCCTGCCAGGCCCAGAGCCTGCTTTGCAAGAAATTGCTGATGTTAGCACATGAGAACTTGCATGTAACAGCTGGAAAACTAACTAGACCGAAAATGGTCAGAGAATTGCTAGAAGTCACTGTCATTGGGCAGGCTTATATGCAGACAAGACTTCTACAGAACTGAAATGGAACACCACTGGGCTGTGACTAATCCAGGTGCTAATTACCTTCTGTAACACAAAAACACATCTGAATGCGTCAACTTTCAGAAAACAACTCCACCCAAATAAACCCACCACATCTTCCTTGTCAGATCATGGGCTGGATCAACAGAGAGCAACAGAGAGGAGCCTTGCTTTCCAGACTTTGGAATACGCTGAAGAAGCAACAACTTTCCGTCTGGGCCTTTGGCAAACCCAGATTGCACATCAAATGTACCTTCTGAACAGCGCAACATAATGCGATATAAAATAGACTTATTCTTGCTTATGTTTAGCTCACCAGAACACTTCCGAACAGTGAATTCAAATGGCTCTTAATTTGAACTTTACCTAGGAATGGGACTGTGGAGTCTAGTTGATTTTTTTGCTTTCAGAGAAACAAACACCACCAACACATTCCTTCTCTAAGATGGAAGACATTCACTTTGTTCAGCCCAGGAAAAACACACTATGGGAAACTTCAGCCCAGATAGCTCTGCTTTTAATTCTGGCAGGTTTTTACAGTCTATGACTGCACATTTTCACCGTACCTTTCCCATCTCCCTCACTATCACACCCCCACCCCTCCACAGGTGCAGCAGCTGGGAGAACAAGGCACTAAACTCAGCCCTGTGAATTATAGTATGTAGGAGATTAAACTTAAGCCTAATGCTACAGTCAACCTTCAACAGCTGAATTCTATAAATGGACGCTCCTTAAAAGAAATCCTTATTGGTTACTATTTAAAACTACATCCCTATTAAAATCACAACTGAAAGAAATTACAAGCAATATGCATCTCCATCAATGCCATGACAACACCATCCAGTTTAAGCATGTACTTTTTCATTTAACACAATTTACCTGCAGTTTAAAAAAAAATACATAATGGTTCACTAATGAAGTATTATCAATGATTACGTTATGAAAAAGAGAATTTCTATCATTATAAATTATCTTAGGTGTAAACATGAACAATAAACTTTCAGTGCATTTAGAAGCCCAGTGCCATTACTACTCTGTCAACCTACTTCCTCTGTGGAATTATTTAAGATTGTAAAATTTCAGCGCAATCAAGCGACTGTAAAACCAAAACTTCATTGAGTAAATTATGGAAAACACATCAGTGTTTTAGTTTCAGATTTTTTAATTTCACATGTAGATCCAGAAATAGGTGAGGGATAGGGGGGAAGGTCACTATGCTCAACAGCAACTGCACACATGCATAGCATTCTGTTCACTGTTGAATGTCATCTTCTTTCATGTACACTCTCCATGTACAATCCCTTGAGAGTTCGACACTGCCCAAATGTTCCTGCTTTTGCATTAGAAGTACCTTTCAAATGCAGAAATTTTCAGTTATTGGCCTGCAGAATCAAACCAAGGTTGGAAAAAACCTCCAAGATCATCTACTCCAACTCTCCATCTACCACCAATATTTTCCCATTAACCCATGTCTCTTAGTACAACATTTAAATGTTTCTTGAACACCTCCAGGGACAGTCACTCCACCACCTCCCTGGGCAGCCTGCTCCAGCCCCTGACCACTCAAAGAAATGTTTCCTAATGGCCAACCTCAACCTCCCCTAATGCAACTTGAGGTCATTCCCTCCTGTCCTGTTGCTACTTATGTGGGTGAAGGGCCCAAACCCTACCCATGTATGTTGCAAGGGTGAATTTTTGAAAAGTAGTTTTCTATCGGCAGTTGTGAGCTTTCCACTTACACGACTCATTGACCTTCTATCTCTCTCTATATTTATATATCTGACTTTGTTTTAAGCTCTGTGAACATTAACTAATAAAAAACAAGAAAGCAGTATAAGCAGTGGGATGATAGTAGAAAAGAAACCAAAAAAAAAAAAACAACCCTATAAAATACTGCACTGCTTGTTTCTAAGCAAGCAGGTCAGCAAGTCTGAACACAGCTCCGACTTAAATTCACTTGCTAGACAGAGAGAAGCAAACAAACTCCTTCCAGCTTTAAGCTGACCTCAGTGACCTACAAGGTGAAGACACACCACGTTGCTGCTGCTCTGAGCATTGGCTGCACATTTTTCAGTCTCTGCCACAGACCATCCCTCAGATCTGGATGTTAATCTTTACGTTCAGATTCATGTTGCCTGATACACCCCCAATGCAAAAAGCATTGCTTTATTGTGGTTTATAGTGTGTCTGGTGGTTACAGCATTCTCCTCTCCTAGGAGGTGGAAGATGGGAGAATAGCAGCTAGGAGGTAAGTCTACTAAATCCACGTACCTTGCTTCCTGGCCAAGTTAGCACAGAGAAGGTAGGATTTTGTTTTGTTTTTCTTGAATGAACATAGCCTTGCCAGTGTATCTTTCATCAAGCTCTCTCTAGGGCATATCCAAAAGAAACCAAACCCCAAGCTGTTCCAAATGAGTACAGTAGCCAATATTAAGGTGACCGACAATCTCATGCATACAAGCAGCTAAGAATTCAAATGAACTAATGAATAAAAATGCTTAAGTCTTGAAATTTCAATTTACCTTTTACATATCTAAACACTTTTCTGAATCTGGACAGAGCCTATCAGCACTAAGGATACAGAGCTCCTCTCTCCGAGACAGAATCGGCATTCAGAATCCCAAGAATTGCTCTGACAGTCTAAAAATAAAGCACAATAAGAATACCTAGGGAAGAAGATGAATTCAAAATAGTTCTTTCAGTTCTGCCTTTACAAAACTGAATTCAAACTAAACTAAAACTAAATTCACCCTACCTGGATTGTCCGTACAACACTGCACTACTATTTAAGTTCTTCGGGAATGGTACAGAAGATGGCTTGTGGCCTCAGTTTCACAGAGATCACTGCCACATTGGACCCACAGAACTCTCAAGGACAAAGAACTGGCCCTGCATCATTGGCACGCACCGCTGCAGGAACTATGGCTAAAATTTCCACCACAGACAGGAAACAGTTATGCCATTGACTGCAATTTGGTCTGGAGAACAAGATTTCTGATGGACTATAAAGCTAGGGAGAATTTTTGTATGCTTTCAGCTACAAGGAGTTTCCAATTTCAAATAACAGCAATGAAAGTTGCAGAAAAAAAAATCAGTGTATCCTAGCCAATGGCACAAGTCAAATGTACAAATACAGTACGTACAAAATACTCAGTTCCTTCTCTACCTCCTAAAAAGAAAAAAGAATACTTGGATTCTTGCCAGTCCAGCTGCTAACATTAAACAACTGGTGCTACATTTAACAAAAAGCAGGGGGGAACAAGAGTAATTTTCATTATTTTAGTTCTCTTCTGTAGTGAAACCTAACCACAGGAGAGCCAGAAATTCATTTGATAAACAGATACTGCAGAACAAGTTTTGTGAAAAAAATCACAGCAACAGAATGAAAATCATTCAAAATATCATTGTCATTAAAGGGCACAGGAACGCTTCCTCTGATAAAAGATCAAGTGCAATGGATAAAATACTACCATTAAAAAAAAAACAACAAATGTGTACTTAAAAAAAAAAAAAAGACAAGGAGTAACTGAAAATCATATCAAAACTGAGAATAATCCAGCGAATGTGACAGTGATACCCCTAACAAAACTCTTAAAAACATGCAAAAATACTTGCTGCTAGTGTTCTTATTTGTGTTAGAAAAGCCAAGCATTACTATTCATACTGCAATATGCAGTATGCAATACATACTCAGCCTTCTGTTCTTTATTTGTGGTTCATTAAATTTTAACAAACAAATATTATAATGTAGAATACCTAGTCTGAGTAATTCAAAATATATAACTTCTCCTAGGAAAATTATTTATATTCTTCTGCACTTCATTACTTTCCAGCTTGTTTTTTTGCAGTGATGCTTATACGACCAAACTGAAAGATCAAAAGGAAATAACAGTTTTCCTACTTTCATAAGGACATGAGTATGTCAACCCAGGGATTTTTAACACAAGTAAGACACATCAAGGATAATTTTTTCTTTTTTAAGGAATAAGAATTTCTACTTCTTAATCGGAAGACTGTATTTGAACAAACTTAGAAACAGGAAGGACAGACAGCAATGAACCTCCACTAAAGAAATGAACAGAGATCTCTGTAGCCACTTTTCCTTGATGAAGCAAAATTGTTCTCCTCTACATGCTACTACATCAAATGGGGATCTTAACCATTCCATTCATTAAGATACCCTCCATATTTCTTGAAACTGTTCCAGAGTATGTTTGGAAACTTTCTTTCATGGTTATAGTGCAGTTATTGTTTAACCAAGCGTCGTTATTTAGCTTGGTAATTCAACGCCTCCTCTCCCCCTTTACTTTTAACACTTTCTTCTCATTATCTTATTTCCGCACTTTAAAAGAAGAAGCTAAGACGTTTTGACAAGCTCTCTGCTATTGCAGAGCTACCTTTTGTAAGAGATTTTCTTTTCAACAGGAAAAGACCAAAGTTAACAAGTCTACGAGAGTAAGGAACATTTCTGAAAAAAATAACCAGATGCGTATGTGATGCTTTTTATTCCGATAAAGGATAATGCAGGATAAGAATATGAAGCTTTGCTCTGACTGGGGCTAAAATAAGAGAAACATCTCCTGGGAAACGGTACAGGCCTGTCTTAACAAGCAACAGACAGAGTACCACAGATAAGAGAAGTTGTACGTCAGACATCTCAGCACAGGCTGCTGCTCTAAAAATCTTCTAGAAAACAGATATATTGGACAAAACAAACAAAAAGCAAATGCTAGGAACATTATGCACTTCAGGGATAGTAAAGCACTACACTTTTAGTGTCCCAAAAATGTTCTACATTTTCATTGAGGTCAGCATTTGAGAACAAACAGTCTCAAAACTAAAATTCTCCACATACCAATACACTTAGATATGCTACAAGCCATCTAACTAGGCTGATGTCTCATTTCAGTGCCCTTAATGAAGAAATAAATACATGTTCACATATTAAAAAAAAAGATATTGTTCCACTCTAAGAAGCTACTCTGTGTCATATGTATATGAATGGTTTAATCCTTACAAATGGATGCAAACGTTTATTTGACAGGTGTAAGGACCTGAAATTGCTCTTAATAATTCAGCATTTCTCTTAGAGGTTTGGACAGATCTGATATTTCACAACACTACACTTTATGCTATGTTCATTACAGGCTCCCAAGTTCAGCAATTCAGTCCTCCAATTAGCCAGATCTCTTACTTTATTTTTCTGACTTCTGTCACTCCAAGGTTGTTTGACATATCGGCCCCCACTGAAGAAGCCTGAACCACAACCAGATTTCTCTCTTCTTCTGCTAGTCCAGGAAGCAAACCCTTAAAAGTTAAACAACAACATCTGCTACTTCAATCTTCGCAACTTCCCAGCACCATTGAGGATGGCTGCCACATGTCTGACATTAGAGACAAATGCAGCACTGGGTCTTCTAATGCTCTGGAGAAAGTCACACACCATCATGGGCACAAGAGGAGCCCAAATGTTCACTAAACTAAGCATTGCAAATCAAGCTCCAAAGCCAGGACCTTTACGCTGCAATGCAGGGAACTCAGAGACAAAAAGCACATGTATGGCATGGATCTAAATCCTTACTGAGAGAATATGCATTGTTTCTTACCAGGAATATTACTAACAAACCACACATTGCAGGAGATTCTGGGATAAATCTCTACCAGTTCCTGTCAGTAGCAATAAAGACTCCCCATGATGCAGCCTTCATGAGCCAAAAGAACAGTGGTGGCTTCTAATGCTTTCTCCTTTCATTGCCTTTGTTTCAACATTAAAGCTGCATTTCAAGATGTGAAATAATGTGTTTTACAGTGAATAGCACAGTCTTAAATAACCTCAAAGTCTACTGACAGATCTTCAGTATCACTGAATTTACAGTTATACTGCTGCACAACCAAATTAATTAAAATCTGATTAACAAGATGCATTCTTTATATCTTAGCCATTTCTTATCAAAATGGTTGTATGTTAGCCAATGCATGTCAGTTACACAACATGCAGTATTTGCAGATTAACATACTTAAAAAAATATCACTGTTGTTATACAAGAATTACTAAGTCCTCCAAGAACATTTCTTTCTTCTAAAACTTCTTCTCTGTATAGTTAGTATATCACTTTTTTTGTTTCATCTTCAAGACAAAACATAGACATACATTTAGAGCTCTTGTACAGGCTCTTTGAACATATTCTTGTATACATTTCCTGAAATAAGTCTGACTACATTAAGTAGTTAAGTACATTCAATATAATCTTCAAGGGGTAAAGCCTTTGGTCAATTATTTTCAATATTCTCAACCTCTTTTAATGCAGACTCTTGATTTAAAAGTCTTTATTAACCTTGGGGTCTTAAATCAAGCAATCCAGAATTTGTTCAGTGAATTTGTTCAATTGTTCAGTGTAACAGGATTGTGAGAATGAAGTGAAAGAACTGCATAAATATAATGGAGAAAAGGAAAAAGGAACAGACACAGTTATCTTAGCAGTTCACAGACAACACACTAACACAAAAGTTATGGTCAATTCCAGTAAGTTCAGAAAGTTCCTTCCAACATGGATTACTTCACTCTCATCTATAAGAAATATTTTGCCCAGCTACTTAGCTTTCTGCTATCCTTACCACAATTCCTTTCAGTATCCTCAATATTGTTTAAAGGACGTATTACTAAAAAATTCCACCACCTCTGCTCTTACATATAACAAGTATTCAGAGAATGGTTGTTTTAACTATGTCATCCTGTAGCAAATTTTGACAGATAAAAAATTCTAAACTCTAATTCAGCACATCACTTTACACTTCTTGTAAGAGTTCTGCATGGCTCCTGTGTGAAAACAGTCCCAACTTCATACTGCTTCCCAAGCCAGAAGGTCACGTCCAGTACAGCTACAGAAGGCTACATCAATGCATTTTTGATAGAAATTAGTCAGGAATTCATCAGCACTTATTTTTTGGTTTATGACATACCTCTGTTTAATGCATTAATTCCATTTTTATTTTCAACATGCATGCAATTACTCCTGCTTGGCTGCTAGGAGTCCATCCATAAGAGCCCAAGGTAATATTTTGGTAATCTCTCCTTCAAAGCAAATACATTTTTCACATTTTTCACTTACTGTGTTGCCTTGTTATTGAGAAGACTGAAGGGGACAGGATTTATGAGGTCTATCTGTCGCACACAGGCAAGGAAAATCTTAGTGTTTGTTTGTTTGTTTGTTCTTAATGCATGTCACTGATACCACCACTAGCTACCATTCATTATTTTGCAATCACCTTCAAATTTACTTGGTTAAACTGAATTTTAAGAAGAAAAATTTTAAAAATCTCATGCAAAGTGAGCCATTCCAGTCATGCTTTGCAATTCTTCAAAACAACAAACCAGAAACAAACTACTGGACAAATAATGAAGGAACCACCATATAAATAATAAATAAAGCAGACCTTGGGATGAAGCTTTTAGAGAATATTTGACAGCAGTTTGTTAATCAATAACAAAAATTTCTAACCAAAGCTATTTTACTTACAAATAAAAATTATCACCTTATCATATTAATTGAGAAATAAGTATCTCCACATTTCTGCAGTTTCTCAAGTGAACAGTTTTCAAGCAAATCTTAACAAATGTGACGCAACATGCCAATTATGTTAAATGTTAAGCCCTATGAGAAATAAAATAAACCCCATAAGCACCTATATGTAAAATCCCATCAGAAAACAACTCATCACAACATCCAAGTTCTAGCTAACATCAACCAGTATCACCATGCTGCTTCAATAAAAGATAATCCAACATTACATCATAATAGTTTTAGGTTAGCTAGCATCTAACCAACAGGGATGGTTAAAATAGCTTAATTTAGTATAACAAGTTCAACTCAAAAAGCCCAGCTTCTAGGATAACTGAGTTAATTTTGTTCTTTACATGAAACGTGCTTATCTGAAGGCATTTTTCATATTTTCTGTGGAAACAACACAAGATAATTGGAAAAGTATCTGCAATGCCTCTGTCATGACCATATGTAACAATTCTTAAGAGAACCATAGGCTGATTTGGCACTGTAATTCAGGAAAGAAAACATTCACTTACCGCAGTGCGACTGGAAAACCTGTGGCTTGACTACCTGATTGCAGATATTGCACACTACAAGATAGAAATCATCATGAGCTGGATAATGGCCAAATAAGTGCATATCTGTGGGAAAGTTAAAAATATATACAAGAATTAGAAATTATGCTTTAAGTAAATGTTAAGAAAAAAAAAATTAAATACCGTAGGGCCCTATTGTTATATTAACTTATAGAAAGCAAATTTATACACTGCTCCGTAACAGTTTATTACTGTGTTGAAGAGATTTTTTTCCCTCTTCAGGGTTTCAAGGTCCTATACTACAGCTGTGGTCACATTCCCTGAGTCTGAGTCAGAAGGCAGGCAGCAGTGCTCACTGCCAAGAAGAGCACTAAACGTTTCTGTGCTGGTCAGCTGTAGAAACAGCAGAAGAGTACGCCTTTTCAGATCTCTTCAAAAAGATTCTTTCAGAAAACACAGTGCATGAATTATATGCTCCGTGTTACAATATTCCAAGCTCAATTACAGATTGCTGCAGAAAGTCCCCTGCTTAAAAGCTTGTTATAGCAGCCAAGGACAGGGATGCTACAAGAGCTTCACACAGTCAGGAATGCCATCCTTGTTCTGAACCAGATGTAATGACATGAAATTCCTTGTTCTCTGAAAATCTCCCTCCTTTTCAATGCTCTCCTGTTTGAAAAAACTGGGAAGAGACAACGATGGTTAATGAGGTATTTCCCAGTGACAGCACAAGGAATTGCATGGAATCTGATGATGGGACAGTCACACAATGATGGGCACTTGTCCTTCTCAGCTGAAACACAGAAGGCAACACACACATTCTTAAGCCATTACAAGCAAAGAGAAAATGGGCTTAAATTACTACTAAAGGCCTCAGAGCTCTAACAGCAGTGAGTTAACACACTTCGCTCTGCATTGCTATAACTTGAGAACAAGCACATGTGCTCAGCCACTAAATTTCAGTTTTAAGGGAAGTAACTTCAGCTATATTTGGTCCCACGACTGCACCATCAGAGCCAACGCTGCCAAGAAAGGCATTACTGCATTAGGAACTGTGTCTCATTTGAGCCACACAGGCCAGTAACACCTTTACTTGCTGTCATTTAGTCAAATACGTCACATCTTTAAGTAAAGACATCACAAAATGGCATTCCAGTGTTATTCAGCAGCATCCCAAATCCATTACAGAATCTGCAAAAATGCCTTCTGACTCAGACTGAAGCAACAGCCTGGCACCTCTTAGGCAGGCACTTCTTCAACCGGAAGAGAAACACAAAGATCCTCAGTGACAATAACCATGCACAACAGCAGCAGTGATTGATAACCATTACTTCTCCAAGAGGTTTTTGATGTGTTACTTTTATTTAATGATAGCTATTTCTTTCAAAAAGTGACTAAGCAAGTGCATTATTTCATTAGTTCTTACCAAAAGCAAACATTCTGTCCTTAGCAATACGTTTTAAGTGATCTGGGCTGGCCTGCACTACTGTGCAAGTTGCTTATGATGTTAGCAGAAACTTCAGGCTGTGAGAGCTCCCCAGGAGCAGGGCAGCCCCTCTTGCTATCCAGGCAGCCCCACAGGCAGCTCCAAGCAGGCTTCCTTAGGCACACACCAGTACTACCAACTCACGGATACTGCCCTTTACCCCTGAAAATCAAGCCCTGTTTCTGTTACTGCTCTTACCAGGCTGACACCTGGCTGAATGACTCAGTGTCACCTTGCAGCACTAGGCCTGGACCACCTGAAGCTTTCAATGCACCACAAGCAGGTGACTACAAATAACACATTTGAGGTAAATTTGAAGGAGTGCAGTAATTAAGTATAACTACTTTGATCTGTTTGCTTTATTCAATTCTTTACATGTGATAAGTTAGTGATCTTAAAGATCACTTTACATAGGCAGTTCTTACATAGTCAAAACCTCATTTCTAATCAGAACATACAGATAACAATTAACAGATTTAAAAACACCAATGAAAACAGTATTTCTTCAAGGTATAATTTGATACAGACTCCCAGCTCAAACCCAACCATTTCATTATGTTTATAGAATATTTCTTTTTTCCTCTTGCTTGAATAGTGCAATGACAGTCTTGCTATGAAAAGACACAGAACTTGCCTTTTGCAAATACTTAAAAGTTGCAACCTTTTCAATGTTAAATTCTTCAAGTTGCACTTAGCTTGCACCTTTCTGAATACAAGGTTTCATTATACCTAGCTCTAAAGCATAGAGACTGACTGCAGGGAATAACTTACAGAGACACATACAGTATTAATATAGTGGAAATCTATCCAAGGACACAGAATAAGAAATCAGGTTAGTTCAAAGGATCACTAAATTGTCTGCTTTTTCCTCACCAGACATGGTCAAGTAGACAGAAGGGCAAGTTCTAGTACCTGCAAGCTCTCTGCAAACAGCAAACACTCAGGTTCTTGTGATACTGAGGTGGCAGAAGCTGAGGTGCAAAGATACTACACAGACATGCAAGAGGGTGTACCAAAACAGCTGTGAGGGATACAGCATCAGAGTACTGCACAGATGCAGTGTAAGTGACATCCTGAAAGGCAGCACCTTGGAAGTTTTTTTTGAGTTTGCGGATTCATAGCAATAGTCTGGTGGAAGTGCAAACCTCCACTGTAAATACCAGCCTTCTGTTACCAACTTGATTATTAGTTACCTGTCAAAAGCCACTTAAACTAATCGAAGGACTGAAGAACTACAAGTTGAAAATCAAAAGCAGGAATCAGACTACACAAATAAATTGCTGTTCTTTAATCATGGTACCTAAAAACTTTTATAAACAATGTCATTCAGATTGGATTCCTTAAAAACTCATTATGCAGGAATTTATAAGAGCAAAAATTCATCAAGTCTAATCTGGTTCAACTAACCTTAGTAGTTCCATTGATGTTAACACCAGCAGAAATCAATCTTCCTGATTAGACTCATGATTTGTAAGCACACACACATTACATAAAAATTATTTTTTAATTAA
This sequence comes from Centrocercus urophasianus, assembly GCF_019232065.1. Taxonomy (NCBI): domain Eukaryota; kingdom Metazoa; phylum Chordata; class Aves; order Galliformes; family Phasianidae; genus Centrocercus; species Centrocercus urophasianus. Next base: position 12,474,671 of record NW_024884697.1, read on the forward strand.
AAGCTGTACCAAGCATTAGTATTGTCTCGCCAGAAATTCAAATCAGAGATTTACTTTATTAGGCATGACAGTATTACAAATGCAATCTGTATCGCAGAGAATTTAGAATCAAGAAACAAGGACAGTACAAACTGAAAAAGGAAGCAGGCAATATAAGTGTGTGTGTATATATATATATATATATATACGTACACATACACACACACACATTCTTATACGTTTTCTTGTTTTTAATAAGAACAGTTAGTTGTTGATATGTCCTACCCAAAGCAACCAGAACAAAAGCATTTGTTTGGACATTACTGTTCCTAGATCTGATTACAGCCATTTGACAATCTAGATCTTTTTATCTGCAGCAAAAACAACAGTGTCTCCAAACAAAGACTTATCTTCCAGAGGCAACCACTGCACTTCTCTGGCTGTTAGCTGGAAGCACTGGCAATAAGCTCCTCAGGAAAGGTTAGCTTCAGAAAAGAAAACAGCTCTTTCCAAAGCTGGCTCAGGAAGGACCTCTTCAAGAAAAAAGGAAAGAATATAGAAGAAGATAACAGAAAACTTGTAAATAAGGTATGCAACTATCAAGTAATCACAGAATGGCTTTGGTTTGAAGGGAACTTAAAGATCATCTCATTCTCAAGTAATACTAAACTCTTAAAGAACAGGGAGGGACCAAAGAGAGAAGGACTGTGATCAGCATTTATCTTCTACCATTACCGGGGTCCTCTAAAGGGCAAAGAGACACTGAAGCTGGCATCACTCAACCCACATTGGCACAGTGATCTCTATCATAGCCTGTGACCCTCTTGTTTGCTAACTGCTAATACAGATAACTACAAGTTCAAGGCAGAAGAGCTGCACACCACTTCCATAAAGTAAAAGCTGCTCATGGGCCCTATAGTATTCTTTCATTTATCTGAAGATGTTTTCAGCAGACTGAAAGCAGATTTTGATGGCAAGAAAGGACAGGCAACTAATTTTATAGCCCTGCCAGACTTTGTGGAAGTGCACTCTTAAGTGCCCTTCTCCTTGCTGCATCAAATCGTTGGACCCCCATAATGAAATCTTTTGGCCTGCCATGTCTGTTAATACCAAGCATGGACAAAAGTCTTGCTTGCAAGTGAGCTACCTGACTAACAGGATGTGGAGCATCCATATCATGTGTAAAATATGCAAGGTACGTGGAGTCACAGACAGTGAATGCTGACTGTAGGAAACCTGGCATTCTCAGATTAAAATCTTAAACCTACTATTACTGTGTAGGTGCTTTGCTGTAGTGCTTGGGAAACAAATACATTCTGCTTGTAGTTTTTATAATTGCAAATGCTAGTAATATAAAGACAGCTGTAGCCACATGACACAGTTTTGTTAGACTTGGTAAAACGTGCATTAAAAAGCACAAAGGCCACAGAAAGGAAAGAAAACACTGCTTCTACAAGCTGTAGCAGGAACACAAAAATGTAGGTGTCAGATACAACTTTTAACTTCTACAGTAACACACAAAATAATTATTTTTAGCAACAATCAAAGCCAGATGAGTTATATGAAGTTCCGTCTCTGTTATTATATAATTCATAATCATTTACATCCAGCCATATCGTAAAACACAAGCTAGAAATAATCTAAAAAATTCTTCTCCCGTCGAATTAAGGTTATTGTGAACAGCAAGACCTCACAATAATGTGTGGGAAATTAAACTTTTAATGATGCTCTTTTGCTACAAATTGTACACACTTTAAACATCCTCTTATATATCAGTTGCTTTGCTAAGTAATCACACAAGGCCTACTTTAAAAATATTAGTGATGCATATGTGGCAGAAGGGTGGGAAAGAGGAGAGAAGGAACACTGCAAAGTGGCTTAAAACTAACAAAAGAACAGCTTTTAAAAAAAAAGCAATGAAAAGAAAATCCAAACCCATGCAGAGATACAGACTTTCAAAAGTCTGTGTCTAGAAATTTGCTCAATATTTCCCTCTTGCTCTAGAGCTGAAAAATCTCTGCAGCATTCAGAAATGGAGGGGAACGAAAAATCTTACAATGCATTACATTACTCTTACATTTGAGATTACTTAAGCTTAGTAATTTGAATGGTGAAAAGAAACTAAAAACTGAAACAATACAAAGTAGTCCTTTGGGTATCATTGAAACAGCAGGTACACATGCTTGCATAGACAGGGTAGTCTCATCTTAGCAATAAATATAACATTCCTTGCATCAGCCTTCATTCTCCCCCCACATACAATTTTCCTTTTGCTTCCCCTTTAAATAAAAAAAAAAAAAAAAAAAAAAAAAAAAAAAAAAAAAAAGGCAAATTGCTTCAATAATTAGCTGTCCAGTGTCAATTGCATTCTACTCCTGGAAGTGCTGGAGTCACAGCTGCAATTTATCATGGAATAATCTAAGGTGAAAGAGACCTCTGGATGTCATTTATTCCAAGCCTGTGCTCAGTTCATGGCTAACTTCAGGGTCAGAACCACAAAGTAACGAACAAGCTTTCTTTTCTGATTAAAGAAAGGCACTCATAGCTGAAGTAAACATGAAATTGAGGAAAACGTAAAATTAAATATTCAGGACACAACTAACATAGCACCAAATGCAACTGTCCTAAGTTCTGGCCAAGCCGCTTTGGGTGTTAATACAGGGAACTGTACTCTTAAAACCCAACTGACTGATAGGAAGAAAACAGAAATATTGGCCTTTTCAACAACAGCAATAATAAACTGAAACAAAACACTGATCAAGATGAGAAAAATGAAGGGGCACCCTCCCCCCTGGCAGATAGAACTGACAAGTCAGTGCAGTAAGAAGTATCAGTGGTGAGACCTTCTAGCCAGAGCAGTACCTTTGGATGGTATGTTGCATCCCAGCTTAGAGCAATCATGAGGATGTCAGCAATCCTAAAGGACACTGGGAATTTTCCATTAATTACATTAATGCAGGACATACCACTCACAATGACAGTGTAGGATTTTGCACTACACAGTATTACCCAGACAGTTTGAGACTCTACTGAAGTTGAAAGTGGCGACTTCTATTCCCAAAGACTCCTAACAAATGAGAGAAAATGTTCAAAATTGTTTCAGAACAACAACCTGTTGAAAAGATTGTAAAGTAAGCTTTGCTGACATTACTATTTTGCATGACACAGTATGCAACAACAACAACAACAAAATAAATGGGGGGGGAGGGAAGGAAGGACAAAAAGAGGCTTTTCTTCTAGAATTCTGAGTTTTATAAAATTTATGCAGGCTATTCACAATTTCAGCCTACAATAAGTTGGCAGCACAGGATCAGATTTGCCAGGGCTATCACAAAAATAATGCATCACAAGAATACTGGACAATATAAAACTCACATGTTAAAAAACGTGCTGCACACCTGCAGCACCACGAAATCTCAGCTTTCCACATCTTAAGATAATGCAGATGATGAGACAGCAGCTAATAAAAGTTCTTTCTCCTTGAAAACCCCACTTCTGAAAACTTGTTCCTATGGAAGTTCTTACCTCCTGGAGCAGGCAGAAAACAGCTCTTCTGCTCCCAGAGTCTTTATTTCACTCTCTACAATGCAGATAAAGTGCAGCTCCTGACACAGGACAAACCAGTAAAGCACCCAGCTACTCCTTTGTGTTTGAAAAGGCATTTGATTTCTTCTCTAACAATCTTCTTTCTGTAACACTGTACGACACTTAGAATAAATGTTATTTTGCAATTTTCTGTTTCAATTGTAAATCAGGTAGCAGTGACATAGGAATTTACGCTGATCAAAGTTAGGCACTGGTATGATCTTTTTCCCCTCCATCCTTCATCCTCCTGCCCCTGCCTTCTGCCACCAGCATTCAGTAGCACATCATCTGCTTTACATAGTTCTTCATACACTTCTAACACTAAAATGATCTTTCAAACCAAGTTCCCACTTCACTACTTCACTCTTCAGTGATGTAGCGTCAGGTAACCAAACAGGTTAACTTTTACCTTCTCTGTTCCTGAACACCCTGGCCTTCCTGCCTGTCCTTCAATGACAAATGGTGTTGGCAATGATACTAAGAAACCAGAGCATGTTGAGAGAGGGTCCCATGTCACTAAGGTTCACTTGGTTGGTCACATGAATTCCTGTTAAAGCTTTACTGTTAATTTTTTAGATGAGATTTTATACCATAGGGTAAACACAAACATTCAAGCTGCTAAAATACAGTTAAAGTCTACAGATAAAGTCATATATACAGTGTATATATGCATTTAGCCACTGCAGCTCAGGCCTGGAGTGGATTGATGTCCCAGGAGGGTGCAGTAAGAGCTGAGATAGAAGTTGCCCTGCACTGCCTGTTCTCTTCTAAATCTGCAGGGAAAAACTGGGAGAGCAAGACATGGGTAGAATGCAATGGCAAAAGGGTTCAGCAGGGTGACAGGCAATTAAACCTATGCTAAGGAATCAGGAATACTGCTGAGAGATGAACTGAACAGTTAAAGCTTATGAATTTTATCAATTTCAATTACACAACGCTTAGTTTTAACTAATACTTAGCTTTAACTATATCTTTAAGTAAGAACATGCAGCAATCTTAGCAACTCTCATAACATCAAAATATTGCCCACAAAACTGTAACTGCTATTAAAATTTTTTACTTAATGCAGGGAAATTATCTCATGAACCATATATCTCGATTGTGAGATGTCTTCCATCTAACATATAACAACACATTTCAGTAACTAGAACAGGTATTTACAAGATCTACTACTATAAAATTGCATTAAGTGAAAACTCAAAAGTGAATGAGTTAAGAAAACCTGTTGCTGTGCAGTAAGGTAGATGCCAGTTCAGTGTATTAACATCCAAAGACAAAAAAAAAAAAAAAAAAAAAAAAAACAAAACACAAACAAACAAACAAAAATCAACAAAACAAACAAGCACCAAAACTTTCACCCATCAGCTAGAAAACTAACCTCAAAAATTAAGGTAAGCAAAACATAGGGAAGAAACAGACTTTTGTATGCTTAAAAGAAAGCTAGAAGAGCCTTGTAAACATAGACAGTACTTCAATTACACAGGTGAACAGTTAGAGTTGGCTTCTGGGCCATATGGAGATGAGGTATGTCCAAAAATGTTTCTGTTTTCCCTACCAGATACAATTAGTCTTTTTAAAGATATCACCTCCAGCTACAAACTTTGTCTTACTTATGTCTGGAAATCACCAAGGTAGTAACTTTATTATGAAATGAGAGTCAAAAGTAAATCATTGATGGTAAGAAACATTGAAAGATACATTACTTGTAAAGACCCCAACTACACAATCCATATCTAGAAGCAGAGATGACATCCCAATGTAGAACACACGTGTAGAACACCCAGAAACCTGCACATGGAGAATAAGGCATGGAAGCCCTGCTCTGACCTTGCAGAAGGAGTGAATTTCTTTTACAAGCTTAAGTATATTACTATCAAAAATACTAGAGACTGAGTGTGTTCATACTTAGCTGTGCACACACAGGGGAGAAAAAATGCAGTCACTGCATTAGACCAGGTTTATTCAGTTCTGAAAACTGAAGAAGAAAAATAGCTTGGAATCATCTTCATTTCCCTCATAACTCCAGGTCAATGTCATACAACCTAACTGGAGATTCTCCATGAATCATTATGCGGCAACAGAACAATTCTTTCTTCTTGAACACCTATCAACAGAGGGCTTGCTGCAAATGAGACCTGTCAGCACCAACAGTATCCTTCATGGATGATGGGACTACATTTCATTTAAGATTGATGTATGGCTCTCCACAGTTAGATGCCTGACCTTTAGCAACAGCTGCAGGGTTTCACCACATACATGCTTACTCAGACATCTGCAGCAGGTGGACTCTGCCAGCTTCTCTGCTGGGACAGCACACCTTGGCATCCAGAGGACAGGAAGAGATCTCAGGACGCCTGTTGGCTACAGTAATTGACAAAATTACAAGGTTTTGATGTAGTGCCAGAAGCTTTCTGATGAACCAGTAACTCTGAAAAGGAACCAACCTAAACACAATGGTACTGCAGAATTAGCAGAGTGAAAAGCAGAGATATTTAAGAGCCCATTGAAATGTCTGATGTCTTTTCAACGCTTTCCTTGGTACTCCAAATATTCCTAAGCTACAGAAGTACTGAAGCTATGAAGAAGGTGCCCAAGACTTCCCAGCTTTCCCTTTTACAACAGCTGATGACTGCCACAGGGCAACAGCCTGGCCTCACTGCCCTTCATTTAGCAGCCCTTGTTCGGTGGGCCGGAGACATTAACAGATTTCAGAAAAGTGTATCAGACTTCTGCAAGTCAGGAGAGTCTTCACATGCTACATATGTTAGTCTGTCCATAGGCAAAGGTGAAAACAGTATCAGTGACAATTGGGGATTTTATTTATTTATTTTCTAGGAAAGATGAGCCACTCAAATACTCCTATCGTAGAGCTAACTCCTTCTGGTAGCTTGGCACTAGAAGTTTGGCTAAGAATGCTACTGGAGAAGGAGACTTCTTCCCTTGCATCACTGATGCAGACTGTTTTCTTTGTTTCTCTATAGCCATATCAGCATATCACCATCAGCATCCATCAAAACACAGGTGATTTCCATGAGTGCCAAGATGGGCACCAAGCCAGCCAGCAAGGCAAGTGGTGTTTAGGGAGTACAAAAAAGGCTCTCCAGTTCCTAGCAAGTGAAACCTCAAGAATTTGAAATATGTTCTGACAGAACTTTCCTGTCCCTTTCTTTACAAGGCTGACTTCCTTACTGAGCTTCTTGGTGAGCACTTGATTTGATCCCTTTTGGAGATAGACTAATATGATAACAGCAGTTGAAACAAGAGATAAAGAAGAAAGGTTTGAGGTTGTTCATGCTTTCCTTGAGTTAAGCTGTAACAGATAGGATATTCACAAAGGACAGTCTTGATGCTATGACATGAAAATGGAAAGAAGAGCTGCAACTGCTACCATTCCCTCCTGACTTTGTACAATTAAAAATACTCATCTCCCATATGACTGGTATACACTGCTGCAGCAGAACCAAAGCAACACCAATTCTAAGAATGTTCCATCTGTAAAAGTAATTTCCTCCCCACAGAACACCAGTTAAGACGTAAAAGAAAACAGAAATTCATACACTTTTAATTCTGGAAAAAATCAGGTCCTTCCCTACTCTAAAGCAAATCTCACAGATAACTTCTGATGATCAAATTTAGGCAATAATTGCTAACCAATCACCACAAGAGCATAACAAGCTATTATGGGGTTATTAGAACAGCTGAGAAACAGCCAGAGCAACCAGAGAATTGTATTCTTAGTTCAGTGTGAATGTCGTTTCTGATTATGGCTAGCCAAAAAGGTGAGAAGTCAGCATCAACTACTGTCAGTTTGTGTTCTTTTTTACAGCACAATAATCCTAAGAGTTCACTATAATCAATAAATATTTACTAATGGTGTAGGTAAGCTATTACTTTAATTAGAATCAGCAGGATTTCTACACATACCTAGTGCAAAGATCCAAAGTTTCCTGTTGTGCGAGTCAAAGTACTTGAAAATAAAATAATAACCTCTCCTCTCTCCAAATTACACAACCAGTGTACCACACATCATCTTTATGGTAGGTCATGGTGAGTCACTGAGAGTTTTTTTCATTATTTTTCTCATTTGTTAAAACAATGGCTTTAATGATTTTACATTAAATGATAAATTAGGTGGCCTGGAAAAAAAAAAAAAAAGTGGCAAGAATGTAACTTCTCTGACATTGTGCTTAAAACTTAACTTGTGCTTTTTTTCACTTTTAAGGAAATGCTGAATACATTCGCTAGTCCTTAACATAGATGAGGAGAAAAAATAAAGAAGTTTTAAATGCAATTAATTTGTCATAACTTGTTTTAGTAGAGCCATCATTTGGACAGACTATAGTGAAATCCTACAAAGAGTGCAGATTTTCTTCTTCCACTTCCTTGAGAATACACACCAACAACATTCACTCCAGTCAATCATTCTTCAAGAGAAAATCCCCTGACTCAAAATACTTCCCTCCTATTTCTTCTGTGCAGACTGCCATGAAACAGACCTTAATCCTCCAACTGGCATTTTCTTCATAAACACTCAGCAAGACAGAACTGATACCGTGTCTCTCGCCTGGGAAGCTGCATTTTCTTCTGCAGAAGATCAACTCTGGTTGAAGGCAGTACAACTGGCTGAAAGAGAGCTTAGTTCCTGGCTCCAGAACAACATTCTTGTATGACCTTGATTAGATTTTTCTGTGCCTCAGTATCCCATCTCTAAAATCAGGATAATATGCTCTTTGTCTGCCACTCCTGTTTAGATTGCAGCCTGTGTTCTCTTACTATTCGTCCACACACTGCAGCCACAGCAGAGCCCTTCATTTTGGCTTGGACTTCTCTATTCCTACAGAACAGGCGATGAATAAGATAACTCTCACTACGTTTCAGAAATAGTGTGTGACAATTGCAGTGCTATCATAAAGCCTTAAAGAAGTCTTAATGATCTTTATAGGAGCATTTGTAGATCCAGTTGGCATGTACAATTACAGCAAATATTCTTCTATGTTGACATTACCAAAGAAAACTATTCATTCTTCACAAAAATCCCACTTTTTTGAGTAAGAGCCTACAGTAAAGGTTAAAAAGAAAGTTCTATAAAAAGGTATTTTTCATGACTTTCACTCTAAACAAACTTCAATAATAGTAATAATAGACTGTACCATCAGGACTACTGACTATACACTCCTAATTTTTCTAGCATGGAAAACAATGAGTAAAAACAAAAAATTTAGAAAAACAGACTCCCTAATCTCACTTATGTCATTTAGAAAATGTGAAGCACCTCATTATTTGTCCTTATATGGGACGAGTGAATCCATATGCTGTTCCCATCAATTCATCAATTGTTGTTATAGAAGTCTTGTTGTTGTTCCTCTTTTTCTTTTTTCTTTGTTACTGCTGTTGAAGTATCATTTATCACTGAGGAAAATCTGTGTTTCTTTATACTTCACATCTAGTTCCTCAGCTCTCAGAGCATTCTACATATTTTTCCAATCAAGTTATCATTTCCTAATGACAAACAGGGAAACATCCTGTTGTTTCAGTACACCTGAGAAAAAGATGTGATGTCCGGCAAAAGGGCAAGTCTGGCATATACCATCTCTCACTACTAGGTTGCTACTTTAAAGTAAGTGACTAGTAATTACTATGACCACCAAATATTTGGTGTCTACTGTGTAAATTAAATTTCTTACAAACAAGTTTTACCAACAAACATAAGGAATGAATTAAAAACAAAAAAAGGTACTTCCTATGTAGCCACGTATACCAATGTAAAATTCATCCAATAATTGCCTCTTGCCAAGTTCACCACCAAAGGTACTTCTGCTTTGTCACTCTAATTTTCCTTTCAATAACAACAACAAAGGGCAAAGAGCATCTTTCAAAATAAGAACTCTCCCCTTACCGAAGATGCAAGGTGCCTGCTCATTCCTAAATGACAGCTGGATATTATATGAAAATGTATTGTTCTGCTATTTCCAAAGTACACTAATTCTTATGCCAATTCTTTTTGTTGCCCTTCTGCCACTAACTGCCCTGTGTTTTTTGTCTTGCCTCCTACATCTTTAACAGTGCTTCAGGAACATTGTCTCATACATACCAACCCTCTCCTAGAAGTTACTTTCAGGTAGACTTCCAACAAGATCCCGTTATGTATATCTCCTCTCTTTCCTACAATGATGTATTTTACATTATATTTCCAGAAGACCCTGAAAATGTAAGTGGACTGAAAACATCCAGCCACCTAATTTTGTTCATATGTTATTCAACAATTCGCAATAAGCAGTGAAAGCAAAGGTCCTCTTCTTACAATACTCTGTACACGTACAAATTCCTATGCCCAGAGAAAGGTACTACTAAACATCAACCTCAGTATTTGCTTTCAGAATGCTATCTGAATGGTTCCAAATGTTTCCATAGACTACTGTACAAAATACAGCATGTGTGCATTAATTCTGCAATCATTCCTGCAGAACTCTAAAAGATAGCTGCTAGCAGCCGAAGTTGGAGCCATCCCTCCTCTTCTTTATCCTTCATACAGCTATAAATGACATAGAGCTTAGCTCTCTTTCTTGCTGATGTGCAGACTGAGTTACCACAGCATTCAGGTGGGCTTTTACTGCAGTGAGAGGATTTTATGCCAAAGAGTATGTGAGAGAAAGGTCATAAATGGATAACAGGATGTGGAAATATGAAAGAGAATGTTTTCAACTGAAGTTTGCACTCACAAAAACTCTACCCCAAGGCCACTTTGACAAAATAGTTGATAGTATTTCTAGCGGAGTAAAGAGCAGCCTTTAGTTCCACTAACATGCAACTCCAGAAAATAGCTCTTGTCTTAAGAGTTCCACTCTCAAGAGAATAATTATCCTTGCAAGTATGATCAGTCAAATGTTTTAGTCTGAAAAAAGCACACACATCATTAGCTCTTACAGTTATATGTACACAACAAATATCTCCAGAAAAAGAATATACTACTGCTGGTACAAGATGCTAAATACAGACAAACTAGTCTGGCAATGCAACATACTGTGCTGGTACAGTGATCTCTTCCCCATTCTCAAAGAAAGATGAGGAGATACACACTTTTACTAGATTAACTGGGTCCATGCTCAAAGCCTATTCTTACCTCTGAGATACCCAACCCTTGCAGAGAGTATGCCCATGCACAGCACAAGGGTCAGTACATCTCCACACAGTATTACAACACCCATCAGATCTTTAGTACGAACATCCTAAAACAGACATACGCATTAATTTCAGAGGTGTTCCCTCCTTCCTTCAGGGGCATTTCCAACAAAGATACAGTTTGTTACAGGTACAGTATCAACCAAAGCCTCAAAATAAAACTGTAGTTAAAGCAAGCATCCTATAAAAGATCAAACCAAGTGCTGAGACACTCAAAAGAATCACTGTCTAGATGAGAGAAAAATGAATCTTTTCTGTTGTTGCTTCATCAGGAAGAAAAGACCTTAAGATTGTTTAAGAGCTTTCACCATCTAAAGAATGAATAGAAGAAACTAAAAGTGTTACTCCCTCTGAAATTTTAAGATAGTTCAGTTCTGAAGGCCTTAAAAAAATTCAAAAAGCAAACCTGAAGAAACCTGCACATTTAATAGTACTGAAACAGCAAAATAAAGAAATGAAACAACTGTGAAATGTGTTATTTGTATATACCAAAAAGATCCTCACCACTTATTACATTGCTCAGTAATACCCATAATATAAATCATCAGTTTAATATTGCCTTTCAAATGCTTGCCCATCCATATGACAAAAACTATTAATGGATCTCTTTCCTTTCAATGAAGGAAAGCAGCTTATTAGTTCAATTTCATTGTAGTTCTGTTTCAAATTCTGCCACCTATTGAATATTGCAAAAATCATATTCTGATGTGCATATATGTAACTCTCAGAATGCCATTTAACACACAAAATTATGCAATAATTTCATTTTCACATTCTCAAACAGAGGCTTAAACTTAAATCTTTGGAGAGCTTACTTCCTGAACAGGAAGAAAAAAAAGGGGGGCTGTTAGGGAATTAACACCTCAAAATAAGGCAGGATAACTGCTTTTCTTACTTTTACCTTAAATATTTAATGTACTACAAGGAACTTGTACCACAAGGAACTTTGAAGCTCACTTTTTTTCAAAACATTGCTTAATTTCCCACTATTTGGCAGCAGCAATAATTCCTAGTACTTCAAGCTGTAATACAAAGACATGAGGCAGCATTTCTGCAGGTTGAGAAGCTTTTCTGTTTAAAAGACCACTGCACGTGATCAAGAATCAGCATGCCAGTTCAGATTTTGAGCTGTGCCACACCGACCTAAAAAAAAAAAAAAAGGCTGTTCTGCAGCCATTTCACCGCTGAGGCACTGAGTGTGCCTCTCAAGGCAGCTTCATCATGAATTTCCTCACAGTGGGTACATGACAGCAGCTGCACTGCTATTGACATCTGAACAAGGTCACCATATAAGGATGTGGGGTACTGATGGATGGTGGAGTTGGACATGAGCCAGCAATGTGCCCTTATAGACAAAAGCCAACTGTATCCTGGGCTGCATCAAAAGCAGCATGGCCAGCAGGGTGAGGGAGGTGACCCTGCCCCTCTGCTCCGCACTGGTGAGCCCTCACCTGGAGCACTGCGCCCAGATGGGGAATCTTCAGTACAGGAGAGACACAGACCTGATGAAGCGCATCCAGAAAAGGGCCACAAAAATGATCCAAGGCATGGAACACGTCCCCTGCAAGTACAGGCTGAGAGCTGGGGCTGTTCAGCCTGGAGAAGGGAAGGGTCCAGGGAGCCTTACACAGATGAATGTGATATTCTCACATTGAAGAAAAAAAGAAAAAAAAAAAAAAAAAGAACAAATATAAGGAAAGAGTTTTTTCTTTTTTACAGTAAGGGTAGAATACCAGAACACTAGAACACTGTTCTAGAAGCACTAAACAGGCTGCCCAGAGAAGTGGTGGATGTCCACTCCTGGAGACACTCAAGGTCAGGCCAGAGGGGGCTCTGAGCACCTGGTCAAGCTGTAGATGTCTCTGTTTGTTACACAGGGGTTAGGCCAGGTGACCTTTATACAGGTCCCTTTCAACTCTAACAGCTCCATGATTCCTAAAGGGCTCAGCCATTTTTACCAGGGTGCTAAGACCATTCCAGGAGAACGCACAAGAAACCAGTACAGAGGTTAGAAGTAAGCTGCTGAAAACAGGTCTGCTCAGTGATTGTCTCAGGTTCTCAGTGCGAACTTGTGAAAGATCAGCAACAATATTTGCTGACATGGCCTGGTCCCAGCAGCCCTACTTTCACCATCACCAGTTTTCCATCATCCTCCTACCAGCTACCTGGAACGAATGGATCACTTAGCACTACTTATGCTGTGGTGTGTGGCCTGCCAGTTTCACCCAAAAGCAATCTTCCCACCAGCACTACAGGACTGGGTGTAGCAAAGAGGTTATTTGTTTGCTTAATCCCGTATTATAGTGTCGTGCTAGCTCTGCAACAATATTAAAAAAAAAAAAAGTCATTTAAAATAGTCTATTTAAAGATCAATTCTTCATATGTCTAGGATCCACTTACCCAGTGTTTCTGCAAGTGTACTGTGCCTCCTGGTATTCCTCAATTTACTTAGTTCTAGTAATACTGGAACAAGATGTCTCCCAGATCCAGCCCATGACACAGCTTTTCACAGCCACTCTCAGATCTCTGGCTCTCACCTGATTTCAGCAGTGACAGCACCTTAGCTAAATGAGAGAAAAGAGGTAGCAAAGAAAGGTACGCCACCTTCTCTCGTGGAATTCAGATATATTCTACCATTGTAAAGCAAGAAATATCACCAAGGTCTACATGCAGAGATTACACGAGACCTTTTCACCAACTCCGTTAAATAAAAACATCCTCCAAACTATTACAAGGAACAAACCTACCCCCTGTTTACTGTTAGCAGTATGATCCTTGCAGGACTGTTACAAATTCAATCCAGCAGGCAGGACAGCAGACAGGGTCAGAGCCAAACCCTGCATTCTTTTACTGGCCTACTGGGAAAACTGTTAGCCAAATTTCTCAAATTCTTAGTGTTGCTTTCTCCACACATCAGGAGGAATTATGAACATGGTAACTTCTAATTAAACACTTTCAAATTTATTGATGAAAAGCACCATGCACAAAAACAAGTATTATGTACACCTTAATATATGTGAACACCTCATCTACAAGTTTATGTGATAATTACAAAGGCATAAGTGGCAGCTAATTCCTACCATCACATTCTATCTAGGGAAAAAAAACAAACAACACAACAACAAACATTGCTATCAGTACTTTTCCAAAAGAAAATTCAACAAAATTCAGCTTCTGAAACAAACAGCAAATAGCCTACCCATGGTGTCACAGCGAACACCTGCCTGCAGAGCGTGCACAACCTCCAAGTGGAACTACGTGGAAGCTCAGAAACAAACTCCACAGCTGCTTGTGTGAGTTGAGGCTGTTTCAGTGTGAAGGGGGCACACACAGCACCAGACCCGCAGAGCCACTTGTCTCAGGGATGTTGGCAGCAGCTGGATGAGATTGATCTGGTTCATGGATTTAATGAAGAGTAAACGAATATAACCACAAATAGAATCACTACCCTAACCAAAAGAGGCTGTGAAATTCTTTCTGTTAAGGAGGGTAAATGCCCAACCATAGAAATCACATTATACACTAACATCAGCACAGTACCAGGAAGACCATATACACCTGTGGTGCTTATTTGGGTATCACACACCGTTTCCAAGCTACCAGCGCACACCTTCATTCTCCATCTCCCATCTGACAGACGTGAGTGTGCTGCTGAACTCTGCATCCGAACAGCTTGAGACATCGCTTTTACCATGGGAAAACACTTCTGTCACAGGCTGAAGAATCCTGAACCAGCTTCATACCTCAAAGTATGTTTGTTAAGTTCCCAAGTTCAAGTGGAGTACATCATTTGGTACATAAACTGAGGCCAATGGCCACATGTTAAGCCCCGTTTCAATTGTAAGCATTAAAGAATCAAGAATTTGTACAGTTTATAAAACTGAACTCTTTATTTTGATTAAAACAACATGCTTCTGCAATGAAAAGAGCCACAAAGAGCTGTAAAATCCACTGTGGAAGCAAATACTCTTCATAAGTTACCAGGATGCATAATTATTGTATGACTGTACAAGAGAGTCAAGGCAGTCTGGATGCTGCAACTATCAATTTATTTGCTGATTGAATGTATTTATTTAGTGTTTTGACTAATAGCCTTATCTCTCACTTCCTACATTTGCAGTACTCGTTAGAAGAATACTTGGAATAACACTTCAACCATTAAAAAGTATTGCAATGCTACTTGCATGTTCTCAACATAGTTTTTACCTTACCTCAGTTTTTCATTAGTGAATAACAAAAGATTCGTTTCTCCTGACTACATCACCCTAAGCTCTTAATGAACACAAATAACAATTTGCTTCCACTTAAATGACAGAGGAACTGAATTGTGATTAGCAGTTTCCATTTCATGTACCACCTGAATTTTATGGTCAGCACTATCAAAGGCATCAGCAATTAAATTCAACTACAGTACACTCACAATTTCAAAGGAAAACATGGGGATAACTAAGATCTACTCTCATATTCAAAATCTTAGTCTGTAATGAGATGATCTAGCTCCAACTAAGAGCTATATTTTACAGTGAGGAGAATGCTGCAGCTATACACCACCTCCAGCTCAGCAGCTGAACACTTGGCCCATATTACAGACAACATTAATTTACTGTGATTCAGTATCAGTGACACAGCTGGCAGAAAGTAACTGATGTCACCTCCTCTTGTCAAAGAAAAAAGAAAAAATATATATATGAAAATAAATAATAGCTTAAAAAAAAAATCCCTCAATCATGCCCAGTTAATTATCAAACGTGTCCCAATTATTACTGAAATAACATAATCATAGCTAGCTTAGAATCACTGTTTACATTCCAAGGTAATTCATAAGCACTTTACAACTGCATGTTTCAATAACCTTACAAGGACTTTTATTCCTCTGTGGAAACACACTATTACAAAATGTCAAACTTGTTGCAAAACCATTGATGAAACTGCAAATAAAAATGATCTCTGCTAAAATGCCACCGAAAAGATGTTTCACAAAAAAATAATAAAAGCATTCCTCCCAAATAACACTTCTTTGCAAAAAGTATTTTTAATATATATAGTATTTTAAAATATCTATATTTATATATAATTTAAAAAAAATATATATAAGTATTATATAGTATGCTTATAAACTTATATAGTATATAAAATATATGACTATTCATTCCAGTCCAATCATCAGTCGTTATTTCTCTCACTGGAATCACACTTCACTTTATTAAAGTTACAGAACAAAATGCACAAAGACCTAAACTTCTATTTTAATGACTGGTTTACTGTATCATCATCATCATCATGATATCCCTCCATGAGGACAATGATATCTCCTTAGTGACACGCATCCATCTGTCTGCACGCCTCTCAAATACAACCAGAAGACTTACAGACTTTAAAACTTCCAAACATAAATGAGAAAGAAACTTTATCATTTCCAAATCAATCAGAATTTTCAACTTTTCTTAAAAGTTTCTGGATGTGTGAGGTGACCAATGTCATTTGCTGTGGAAGCTATCCAGCTGTTAATGAAACTTTGCCCTCTACTCTGTCCCGCAGAGCGCTGAGCACACATTCCAAGGGAACTGGAAGCCATCAGTAGCTCAGACACCATCCCAACTCAGGACACTGAGTAAACAGATGCTTAATCATTTACCACACTTCTTGATTCAGTCAAGCATATTCTGGCAATTCGCAGGCTCCTGTAGTATTGCCATTAGGTTGTAGCCGAAGCACTTACATGTAAACCAAATTAGGCAAGAGGGCAAACAACTGGCCAGGACACATTCCCAGCAACTTCAGAAGATCTGCTCCCAGAACTCCACCACAGTGCCAAATCACCCCATCTCCTGTTCCCTACCCTTCTTCTCCAGGTAATTCTCTCTCACCTCCAGCCACCGTCCCCTTACATCTGCCCAAAATCTCTGACAGAAGCAGTGCTGTGTCAAAACTCAAAACCAAACAAAAGTAGGTATCATCTCCATCAGCACAGTCCTTGTTGCAGCAAGCCTCCCTGAATTAACCAACCCCACAGCAGTGCTCCAAGTAAGGTTGTTCTCATAAAAAGAAAATACCGAGCTGGTACAACCATGAAATGAAGGAAATCCACCTTCAAGCTACTGAGCATCATCAGTGACAACAAACTGCTGCTCTGCCTGCTGCTTGGAGGAAATTGAGGAAAAAAGCCACAAATTTAAACCATCTCGGGCTTCAACACAGAGGTTAAACATCAACGATACAGCACAGTCCATATATGTTCTTGTATAAATAACACAATACAAAGGAAGGTTTGCCAGTGTTTGCCTGGGTTATGTCACATACCCTCTGTTTGACTGCATGTACACTCTTCCATAACGTATCTTTGTAAAAGATACAAAAATTTCTGTCTCTGTAAACAAAGGAAGAATTAAAACACAACCTGCCAGCAGCAGACAGTGTCACACTGTGCCAGGTCTCAGCCTCCAAGTTCCTATATCCAAACCTGACCCTCCGTTACCTTGCTCTCTGTGACAGTACCAGCAGCTGTGCAAAGTGAGGCAAAGTGGGATGTAGCCTCCATTCAGACACAACTAGCTACACTGCATCAACTGCAAGATGCAACTCCTTTAGGAACTCTGTTGAAATGTGCTACATGCTGCAATTAGGAGCAATCTTTTTGCTCACTCCAATCTCATGCATTCTCCAAGAGGAAGCACATTCAAAGCACTCCAGCAACAGCACTGGAGATTTCTCTTACATGTTTGGAGCAAGTCATTTGGCCTCTCTGTTTCTGTTTCTCCATCTGTGAAGTGTCACAGAAAGCTTGAGAGGCTTAATTTATTAACAGCCTGCCAAGTGCTTTAGACAAGTGTGCCTTAAAGTTGTGTTCCTTGGTTCTAAAAGGGTAAACCGCTAGCCAAACCAAAATGAAAACAATATCCTTGCAGGAATGCTACACAATCTGAATGCACAAGCATCACATTTATCTAATTTGCCTTTACAGAAGGCCTCCAGACTCTAGGTGTTTTATTAGAATGAGATCTGATGTCCCGGACCCCTTTTTCTCTATTTACTACTACAGTCATGGAGGAAGTGATAAACAGAGAAAAGCAAAACAGTAATGCCAAATGAAAGTGACACATGCTCAGCCAGACGCCCCCAAGCCGCAGGGGAAAGACCTCGACACATGGAGGCCCATCAGCAATCTCTAATTGACAGCAGATGTCAATCACAGATCAGCTGATCAGGGCAGAAAACAGTCTGACAAGGGCAAGCTGCTCCCCACACCTGCAAAAGACCATGTATTGGATATTGGTAGTGAGCACTACTTAAGCATAGGCTTCCTTGAAAGCAGTATTCAAGTGTGAATTTTATATCTAAACAAACCCAATATTTGATCATGTGCTTTTTTATGAACACTGCATTGCTGCAGGACAACTGAGAGAATTCTCACAAAGCGACCTAAAACACTGATGATGGCAAGGGTCATCTAAAAATACCACTGGACCATACAGATACATATTGACCAGCCCACTTAACACCAGGTACACCTAGAAGTAGGTAGTATATACTTAAAGCTACCTGCTATTAAAAATACAGCTGAAAGAAAATAAGAAACCCGATAGAGAGACTTCTACATAACAGTAAATTAATGTTTTGTAGTTTTTCAAATTATTAATACATGAATAGCATTAAAAAAATACATATATCAGAAATCAGAATTAAATGCTAGAAATACTACAGCGAGCAGGGAGGTGACAGTCCCTCTGAGCTCAGCACTGGTGAGGCTGCACCTCGAGTGCTGCGTTCAGTTTTGTGTCCCTCACTACAAGAAAGACATGGAGGCCCTACAGTGTGTCCAGAGAAGGGCAATGGAGCTGTGAGGAGTGTGGAGCACAGGTGTGATGGGGAGCAGAAGGGAGCTGGGATGGGTCAGCCTGGAGAAGAGGAGGCTCAGGGGAGGCCTTACTGCTCTCTGCAACTGCCTGACAGGACGCTGTGGTGAGGTGGGGGTCACAGTCTGCTCCCAGGTAACAGTGATAGGACGAGAGGTATAATGGCCTTAAGTTACGCCAGGTGAGGTTCAGGTTGGATGTTAGGAATAATTTCTTCTCATAAAGACTGGTGAGGCACTGGTACAGGCTGCCCAGGGAGGTGGTACAGTCACTGCCCCTGGAGGTGTCCAAGAAACATGGAAATGTGGCACTGAGGGACACGGGTAAGTGGGCATGGTGGGGATGGGTTAGCAGTTAGTCCAGGTGGTCTTAGTGGTCTTTTCCTTAATGATTCTATCAATATTTTCCAATATAGCACAAATGAAAAGCAGCTTTCATTTTGGCAAAAGACCCCTAGAACACACTCTAGAAGTGTGCACAAGGAAATATGACTGATGCTTGAAAAGAGTGGCACTTTGAGTCAACAGATACTTTAAGGAAAAAATCTCAAAATCCAAAACCTGATCACAGAGAATTTTCTAAACATATGTATGTATACACAAGCACTTTTAGGATATCTGTTGTAATTCACCTGCAGAATTTCAGCATATAAAGATGCTAATGCTGCAGTGCCATCCTTCTCCTTGCTCTTGCTAACATTTTTGAACACTTCATATCTCTTTCAGACTGCAGTGTGTATGTGCATCGCATTGGCAGCTGTAGTGGTTAACATTGGTGGTAGCCAAGCACCACACAGCTGCTCTCAGTCCTCCTCCTCCTCAGCAGGGTGGGAGGAAGCAGATGAAAGAGCTCACAGGGTGAGCAAGGACAGGCTCATTTAGCCAACACACAATTTAAAAGATGGCCTGATTCTACTGTCAGATTTGCGCTCTAGCTCTTTGCATCCCTAAGCTCCTGCATTAGCATGGAGTGTTTCAGTTTCATGGTTCCACACTGCAGACCCTACCCTGTCTATAGTATCCTAAAGCGTAACTGGATCCTAAAAGTCATGTTTTTCCTCCTCAGAGGTGCAGCTCTCTGTGTGTGGGTGCTACACTGAGTGCTCACTGTTAGCAGGAGTTAATGAGCTCCTTCACACTGCTGCCTTTTGGGATGGAGCCCTACTGTCTGCAGTCAGCTGTCTCCTGCAGAAGCATATCTCAACATTTTGGTAAGGGGAATAGGAAAGAGAGGAAGGCCTTCTTCAGAAGCAATAGCCAACAGATGGAAATGCATGGTTCAAGATGCCCTGGCTTTTGTCAGGAAGGACACTGACACAAAATGCTGAGCAAGCCCCCAGAATAGTTTGGTGTCACTGTGGGCTATACATTGCTCTGAAGTTCTCCAACTTGTCTCTCCTGAACCAATACCAAGATGACAGTCCTAATCAACTCAGACTTTGAGATTGCATCATGACATCCAGAGCATGATTTCTTTATTTTTTAAACATTAACCTTTTTTCTGTGGAAGTCAAATGAGAAATAAGAACTTTGGAGCTGTTACCTTCCAGCTTGATCAACAGCTACAAAAAGCACCACCTGAAAGAAAGCTTTACAATAGGGCTTGTACACAATTGCAGACCTGTATCTGACAGCAACAGCAAGTGAGACCTGCCTAACACACCGATCATCTACCAGCCTCGGCTGGTCACACTGTGCAGATGAAATAAATTTATCTGACTGCTTCCTCCCGTTTCCACAAGTCTATCTCTACTGAGCAATATCTGTCCCCTTCCTGTACTCCTGCTTTCACATTAGAAATTAACTTTTTTAGTGCTTTATGTCAAAGTATCATCTTTCAGTTTTGTATTTGCCATAGTCTCACATGCAGCTCACCTAAATGCAGGTATGGACTAAATGATGCTGGGAACATTAAGCACACCAAACATCTGCTTGATCTTGGCATGATTGCTGGCATTCTGCAGAGCAGATCCTGGCTTAAAAATCAAAGAATGGATTGGAAGGGACCTTAAAACCCACCCAGTTCCAAACCCCTGCAGAGGGAGTTTGCCACCCACCAGCTCAGGCCGCCCAGAGCTCGAGTGCCTCCAGTGACAGCACATCCACAGCTTCTCCGCGCAATATGTGACAGGGCTCCACCACCCTCTGAGTAAAGAATTTCCTCCTAACAACCAATCTGAATCTCCCTACTTTTAGTTTAGAACTGTTCCCCCTTGTCCTATCACTATGTGCTTAAGTAGCTTGTTTTTTTCACCCTCCATCTTTTTTATAAATGCACTTTAAGTACTGAAAGGCTGAAATCTCCTCAACAACGTTGTCATATTTGGTTCAGATATTTCAGATATGAAAAGCAGCACAAGAGAAATACATGCAAGTATCATAAAGACTACCTTCACACATTGTTTTGAGTTCACCTCTAAGAAAACAAGTACCTCATCATAAAAATCTCAGTAACATTAAGAACTCCACTTGCATGGGGCAGGGGGACGGATGGTCGGACATAACATTAAAAAAGCTCTGGAAAAAGACAAGTTCCAACTTCTTAGCCTCCAAACTATCTTTACAGTAATACTGAAATTTTGTGTTTTTTAGAATTAGTTAATGCGAGCATTGGACAAATACCTGTCGCTACTCAGTGAAGCACCCCTCAAATGAGTTTGTTGACTGTTACAGACATTTTCAGTGCCTAATCCAACATCTGGTAAAATATGGATAGAGGGACCTATCTGGTGAGGAAATCACGACAGTGATATTCAGTCTAAACACTGAGTTTGCCTCTCTACATGTGTAACACTCTACATGCCAACAGAGTATAAACTAAATGTTGCACAGTTACTCAGCTAAGAGCTGACAGATCAGAGATCTGCCAAGTTATGTCACCCTGTCACAGGCAGTAGCAAGGAACTGAGGAAAACCACCGTACTGCTGTAAGATACCACAGGAAAGGTACAGCTCTGTATATTCCCCACTAGAAATAGTTTGTGCTCAATCACAGAGAATTCATGTGACCCTAAAACAGACTGCACACTGATACAGTTTGGAGCAAATCTCATTTCTCAATTCACAATTTGTTTTACCATTTCCAACTGCAGGAAATAGAAAGTCTAAATCCATTCAGAGACCTTTAGTTTTTTGTTGAGTGTGCAGGCCCAGAAACCTTCCATTTCATAAAAACAAATGCAATATTAACTACTTCCTTTTCTAGAGCCTCAATTAATGTGGTCTTATTTTACACATTTGTGGAGGCAGCAATACTAGTGAGGGGGTAAGGGAGGAGCTCTCGCACATTTGCTTGCCACCTATTTTTGTGTACTCTGCTTACAAGAGATTCAGAACGCCCTGAGTGTCTGCACCCAAAGCAGGCTAGGTGCTGCTACTCAGCTCATCTAAGTTTCTGAGTGCCTCAGATCAGCAATGATTGTTCTTACTGTGGACACAACCAAGAGAAAAGGTGATGTTTTCACTCAGACTGGCTAGTCCCTGACTTTATTGTGAAGATGGAAATGATTTAAGCGATGAAGTTCTTCCAAGGATTCCTAATACTTCTTCTGCAAAAACCAGGACACAAAGAACTCTCACACAGACCACTAGAAATTACAGAGCCTCTTACATCACTATCAAGATTGACCTGCCATGCCCATATAAATCCGTGGACAAGAAAACAACACCAGAAAAAGCATGTTAACAAAGGTCATTTTCCAAACAAAACAAAGCTAAAGACCTTCAGGCCCAGCTGTCAGTTGTGTGAACTACAGCGAGAAGGAACAACAGCTATCTGCAATGCTTCTAGAAAGACTAACAGTCATTTTGTTAAAAATTAAATTTTTCTTAGAACTAACAGATGGAGGCATATTTGTGTTTTTGATTATCAGGAAAGTAAAAAAGGGAGAATGGAAAGTGTTACTTATTCCTTTGCCTGTTATTAAGGGACAGTCCTCTCTTACCCATTCCTCTAGAAAACTTTTTGCTTGGATCACCTTATCTTTCACGTGAACTTTACCAAAAGAAGCATTTAACACATATGAAGTTTTAAAGAAGGGAAGAACAAAAAGCTTCCATATAACTTGGACTAAATCTCTAAATTAAGACTGGTTACAAAAAGTCACCATATTATTCTAGTTTTAAATCCAAGCTTCTTGGCTGGCTAAAGCAGGTGCTTCCCAGGAAAGCACTGGGGCCTGATGCACGGATTTTGTGGAACGGAGAGTCTGCTACATCGCTTGATAAGCTGCTCCTTTTTAATTGTATCATTAGAAAACTGCACCTTGCCTCTAGTCTGCACTGATCTAGCTTCAGCTTTCAGCCTTGAGAATCCCCTTAATCTCGCTGACAAAGAACCATCTAACTGACAGATACCTTCGCCCTAAGTACTTATGGACTTATCAGGTAGCCTCTACCGTCTGTTGATAAACTAAATAGATTGAGCTTCTTAAATCTTCCATTCTAAAGCTGATTATCCAGACCTCAAATTAATGTAGATTTTTCTGAACTCCTTCCAGTTTTTCCCAACATCTTTTTACAGTACATACAGCAGAACTGATACACAGTATTTCAGTAAAGCTGTACAGAAAGCAGCAGTATTCACCTCCCTACTCTTGATTTCCCTGTCCTGCGCTTCCAGATCTCCACACACGCCACACACTTCAATTAATCAACCTTCTTGAGTAATGCTTCCTTCCCTCCTTGTATTCTAGACTAAAGTTCCTTCTAACACAACAAATTCAGAATGAACCATGACCAAATTTGCTTCCATATGTTGTACAGAAACACATTGTGGGTTTGGTTTTTTTTTTAATCTTAATTGTATAAACTCCACATGTGATAGAGTGTAAGAATTCAGTACCTACATCTTACAAGGGAAAAACTGCAGAGAAAAACATTATGTCGCAACCATGCAGTAGTTACCTAATGTAAAGGCACCTCCTTAAATAGCCATTTCCCTTAATAACCTCACCACTTCCCATCTATTTTGCACAATAACATTTTTACATTCCGTTGTATATTCACCTCTTGCGGTACCAGGTGGCCATCGTAGAATTTTTTCTAAGCAAAATCAAGTGGGCATAACAAAAGATTGCTTCAGGCTTGAGGCAATGTTCTACCAGACAAAGGGCAGAGCTGCACGTTGGCCATGGAGGATTTGCTAATGTTATAAGTCAACGCATGTAGTAAAAACTAATTGCCATCTAGTTTCTCCCTTTATCTTGGATAAAAAATAAATAAAAATAATAATCCAACGCAGACACAAAGTAGCTAGGATGGCCACATTGTTCTTCATGGTGCGTTGCTAACACACAGTAAAGTACCCCGTTTCCTCACACCCTACCAGTAACTGACCTGCTCTCTAGAGTCATCCAGGTAACCACTCTTTGGAATAAAGATTAGCCCTACCACTGCATTTCAAAACATGGCTCTGCTTCAGTACTGCTTAATTTTAGTAAGCAAAATTTGGTGCCAATAGGAGCACCATCTTTCGGAACTTGGTAATCACAATGCTTGCCAGCAAAGTATGCCACAACCTCTGACAAGGAAAGTAACACGATTAGGTCTGAAAGTGTTTTGCCTTTGTATTTGCTAAAAAACAAACAAATAAAACTATGTACCTGCATTCACATAGTAATCTAGAAATAAGACACTGTTTCTTTCCTTTCCGAATCATCATGCAACAAAATATTTCAGTGGAGACTGGATTATACCCTATCAGTATACAGAAGGTTTTCAGCATTCTTTCATTTAATTCTAGGGCAGGTAGGATTAGGCTGTCAACAGCAGCCATATTTGCATTCGTAGTCCCCCATTTCAGTGACAAACGGATTAATTTCTGCACATAGCCACCAGAACACTTTGGATCTTTTTCCAATGAAAGGTGATACATAAACATTATCAGTAGTCAACTTGTTTATTCTCCTATTCATTCGGTCCCTTTGCCTCACTGCGCTGGTAGGTAACGCTGCAGGCACAAATCACATTTCATATCCTTCCTCTATGCATACACTGTCTTGATTACTACTAAAAGCAGCTTTAACACATGATTTTGAACATAAAGAAAGTCTCTCTCACAAACTCACAGTATTAAAACAAAGAACATTCTGCACACTGTTCTTGCTGCTCTCAACGCTTCCACACAGTGTTTCCAAAATTTGCCACGAAAAGCTCATATTTAAGGGGGTCTCTCGAAATAAACTCAAACTTCAGAGGAATGCGGTTGCAACAGAATCAGCTCTAAGGATGAAAGTCCATACCAAGAATCAAAGCTACTTAGAATTTCGTATCTCATTTAGTCTCTTCTCCCATAAAGCGCAAATAAATGGACATAAAAGAACTAGTCCAGAAGAGAGCAGAGCATGAAAGAATAAGGAATACTATTGCATGTTGTGGTAGTTTCTCTTCAGTTTTGGGCTAATATCAAAATTTGGGCAGGATTCAAGAGAACAGATGAGGCTGATGACTAATAAAAAAAAGGAATGTATAAGTACTTAGAGAATAGGGGACATGTTTAGGGAACGGATTTAAGGAAGATCTGTCTTTGAGTATTTATGTCCTTTTTGCAGTTTGACAATTACAATCAGTTTCGCTTTCAAGCTCCACTACACTAAAACAGTATTTAGAGAAAAGGAGAGATTATTTTTACAAGTAACGTGCTTTCATTATATATCTGTTCTATATATGTCTTTCCTGAGTGCTATGCTATGAACTTTGATGCCTCATTCTTTCACATCAACAAATTAATTCTCTACCTCCTTCAAATTCCTCCTTGAAATAGCTGCAAACATGCAACTCTTCAACATTCACAGATATTTATCTTTACAACATAAACTGCTCATAGCTGAACCTGAAGTACAGTTTAAGGTTTGAAGTAAAGACCACCTCTTACCACTTTTTAAAGCTACTACTTTTATGTATTTTACACCACCTGAACATAAAAGTTGCACACTTCTTTAGAGCTCCTACAAATAAATGTTCACTAAAAAGGAATTAAAAAATATCCAAGAACCTCACATTCAGAACAAACACTTACCTACCAGGAAGGCAATAGTTTACAATAGCTTTGTTCTATCAAAAAAACTTGGAAAACAGCCAAGCTAGTGACAGGTACCTTGAAAGCTGGAAACAATAATAAAAGCCACCAAAAAAAAAAAAAAAAAAAAAAAAAAAAAGCCACCTTGTAGCAGCATTCTCTGTTAAGTTCTTTACAGAGAGAGTGGTGAGGTGTCGCCCAGAGAACAGGCTGCCCAGAGAGGTTGTGGATGCCCCGTCCCTGGAGGTGTTCAAGGCCAAATTGGATGGAGCCCTGGGAGCCTGGTCTAGTATTAAATGGGGAGGTTGGTGGCAGGGGGGTTGGAGATTCATGATCCTTGAGGTCCCTTCCAACCCTGGCCATTCTGTGATTCTACGATTCCCTCATTCAGAGATGCAGCCATGAAGAATTTTTTTCTGATGAACAAAGTAACACCAGAATATGTAAAACTGCATTACTTCTGTCAGAGTCTAAATACCTACAAAGCTTGGTAACATACACATCCAGCGTGCTTTGAGTTATGAGATTAGCTGAAGGAAACTTAAACCAAGCACAGAATGTGCTGAGTCTACCAAAAAACAAAACAAAATAAAAAACCAAACAACTACATGAAGCTCACCATAATTTCAAGTTCTTTCCTCCATTTTTTCCTCACATTTTTGAATTGTCATGATTTCAGTTTCTTAGTATACTCGCCCAAAATTCTCTCCATCTTCTATAAAGCCAAAAAACAAAAGAAAAACATGAACCACAGCACACAAAAACGCTGGACTTAAGAGACCTTGAATAAGGAATCTGAAGACTTTTTACAAACATTAATTCAATCTCAGTGACCCAGCAAGGGGATGTTTATGAACCACCGGGATGACTGAACACTGACAACATGCAGGGACAGGCCAAAAACTGCTTGGGAAAGAGGCAAGCTAAGGAGCGAAACCTTCCCAAGCCAAAAGATCAGCTCAGACCTACCTCCATGTGGGAGCAGGCAACTCTTCCTCTAGCACCCTCTTCCTGTTCCTGTCCTTACACAGGTATTTAGACCTACTGAAGAGGTGTGAAAACCCATGATTAACTTCTTAAACACTGACTACCCTGTATCAGGAATGACAGCCATTCCCATGTTAACACCGCAGAACTCATTAAGTCTTGCTTCCTCAGAAAAAAAAATAATAATAAAAAGTGCTGTATCATAAAGCATGCCCGTTCATAGTACATAGACAGCAACAAGCTCATTCTGCCCTACAAGATAAGCAAGAGCCCATGTTTACCAGAGCTCTGAAGATACACCCAGCATAATACAATGTTAGCCTGGGCCCAGTCCCTGAAAACATAATCGTACGGCCTTGCAGTGCTCTGAAAGCAGGAAGCACAAGCTAATATCATCAAGAAATGGCTCAGGTAGATGTGTAACTACTTACGATGCACTATGAAAAAGAAAACTGCTCAAACAGAAGTACTTTGCTACTTGGTTTCTACCTCCATCTAACACGTTGCATGATAAAACTACTCAGCGATGCACGGAAGCCTTCTACTGCCAAAGTCATGGTTGTCACAATCATCTCTTTCCAGAGAAAGGTGACAGCCTCTTGATTGCTCCAGAACCTTCCTCTTCTTAAGGGCTTTGATCTTTCTCAAAGGCAAGTGATGGATTCAAGCATGAGGTAGTCATTGAAGAGAAACTCCTGATAGTCCTCCCAGCCATCTCCAAAAAATCTCTCAGCTGATGCGAAGGCTGACCTGGCATATTCTGAGTGGCAGCAATTTACTCTCCCAGCACTGCTTGTTATTCCCATCCCATTATTCTCACTAGCTTGGACTCCACCCTCTTTCACACTACTAACGTTTTTTTTGCTCTTTCTGCTTCTACCTTTGATGTGTTTTGCTTTCTTCTTCCCAGGATGAGGTTCAGCTCCACCAATCCTGAACCCATGCTCATTTTAAATACCATTCCCTTTGTCCTAGAATTTGCAGTGGAAAGGGAAACCAGTCTGGAAATGAGGTTACTGCACATTTTTTCTCTCTTCCCTTGCTGCTTACTAAGCTGTACCATTCCTCCAGTTGAACTGAACCCACACCTGCAATTTCAGCCTTTTCTCCTCCTACTTTTGACTCATTCCTCAAATCTTTTCTCTTGTATTCACTTCTTTCTCTACAATAGAATGCAAATATTTATTCTACAAGAAAGCCAGAAAAAAATAATGATCATTTCACATTCCCCCTTCCCACTCCCTTTCCCTTCCCTTCCCTACAGGTCTCCCTTCTTCCTCATACCACAGATATGAAACACATATGTCAAAATTCTCACTCACATCACCTTATTCTTCACTCTTCCTTTGCTGCTTTTCTGCTCAACTTTCCCCCGAACAGCCAACCAGTATTTCCTCTGTTTCGAAATCTACCTCTGATCCCTTTCTTGATTCTTCTTCTATCCTTCTTTCACCTCTGAGCTCATTATGAACTGTTCAATGACAAATTACACTTGCAACATCTCTCTGACTCCAGCCCCAAGTCCCCTCAGTTATACCTTGTAACACGATGCAAATATTTCCACCAAAGTATCTAGAAACCCCTTACTACTGCAACTCCACCACTTCTATCCTCCATAACCCATTCCTGTCTTTTACTAAAATCAAATGCATTTCTCCTTTCAAAGAATTCTCCTTTCCTCATTTCCACAACAGTGCTCTCTCCTGCTTCCTTCCCTTCCTCCCCATATCAACTCCTTTCAAGGTCACTGAAAAGCTCCTTATTCCTACTTCATCTTCTCTTAGGGCTCCTGAATGACAACATTTGCACTTTCCTTCTGTTTGGGAATTTCATCCCTACACTCAGCTCCTTATGAGACAGGTCTCAAACAGAGCAGATTAATGCCTAAACAAAAAATCTCAGCCTATTTTTCTGACACTTCTTGTCACTGAAAAGCTGTCACCTTCAGCTCTATACAGATAGATCAGAGCTTAGGCCTCACCTCTTCCACCCTCTTTTTTTCCCCCACCACTTCCCTTCTTGATCATTGTGGACAAGATCATCATCTTGTCCATCATTCAGATGTGAAATACTATGTCATCTTTGACAATGACTTCTCTCTCAATCCACTCATTCATGCTTTGTCTGTAACTGTTTCCTCCTGTCTTAGCCTTTAGAAAAAAATCCTTCTCTCAACACCTCCAAACGTTTGTCCTTTGCTACATTATACTTAAGATTTTCTCCTTTTTTGTCTCAACGAACATTATCTTACATACTCCCACTGGTTCAAAAGTTATTTTTTCTATTTTGTGATACTGATTGTTATTCCCTCTGCGTTCATCTATGCACAATCCCCCAACTTCAAACACTGGGAACAATTCATCTTTGCTTTTTAGGTTCCTACCTTACCTAAGCTATACTGCCCCCATCCTACCTGCCAAGACATCATTTGCTTACGTATCTAGTTAGCTCGTGATGTCAGTATCCATTTACCAAATTTTCAACAACCACTCTTTTGATTCAGGTTCCTACCTGCTGTAGGGAGCCTGCTTTGGCAAGGGGGTTGGACTCAATGATGTCTCGAGGTCCCTTCCAACCCCTACAATTCTGTGACTCAGCTTCCACACCCGAGTAAAGACACCTTCCGAGTACTTGCAAAACTACTTCACTGTCCTTCACCTGAAAGCTTTCCTTGCACTGCTCTAAGAAAATTATGCTTACTAGGCTAGTAGTGTACAAAGTCTACCACCTTCCATGCTGAACAACTAAGTGTCTTTGTCAACACTGAAACTCCTGTTTTATCATACATTAAAAATTAGTTCTCCATAGCACAAGGATTTCACAACAAACACACATGCAGGTGCACGCACCCCTTGTCCCTGTGCTGCTACCATGCTCAACAGTGTCTAGTCCCTGAAGGGGCTGCTAGCATTAGGATCTTGCAAATAATAATTCTCCCTTCCTAATCACGGCAGTAAGAGATTAATTACTTACATTCATCCAGATCACTGTCCTCCAGCTGACTCCATTATCAGCCCCAAACAAATAAGGTTTTAGATTGTCAGTGCTTGTTGCAGTGACATGGCTCCAACAAACTTTTCTGATCTAAATCATCAACACTATCCCAACTCGATGAGGTGTGACTAAAAGCAGCCTAAAAAATAAAATGCTAACTCTCACCTGACCATCGATCTGATCTGCACAATCACTGCCAGCCAAAAGGTGACTTGAGGAAAGAACATCTATCAGAGATTCAAGGATGACACGTGACAATTTACATTTCTTATATTAGCACTGTCCAGTGCAAATACAATTTCCAGTTCCCAGAGTCCCTGCCCCTCTCATGTCTAGCTCCCTGCAGTAGAAGGAAGAGGAAGAGTGACTGGTCAGAAACATCAAATGCTGCGTATCAGAAAAAAATATAAACAAAACAAAGAGCACAGCAAAGATCCCCACACAGAATCAAACGCCATGAACCCTTACCCTTTGACAGTCAACCTTACTTCTCAACGCTTCTTCCTCAGCCCTTCTTTCTCTCTTCTGCTGAACACCTGCTCCAAGCAAACAGAAGGGGAAGCCAGCCTAACCCCCCTGTGTGCTGTACACAGCTCTGTCACAATACAACTGCTTCCGTTTTACACATGATTCAGAGGAGGCCTGGGGATTAAGTGAAACTGCACTAGGCACAAACTGGTACCAGAAGACAGAATCTACGACTTCTGTCTTCAAGAACTTCTGGCTGACACTCTTTTGGATCTGGGAAAAGACAAATCTTTGTTCCTCAGACACTACACATTTTGTACATACTTGAACATTAACAGCAGAATTCAGTAAGACTCAACAATTCTAAAGTCTTATTGCTGTCAACAGTACAAGGAGGAAGATAAGCTGGGCTTCAGGTCTGTATTATTAATGTAACAGATTGAAACATGAAAATAAATTGCTGAATAATAATTACGGCATCTCAGAAGAAAGGAAGACATCTCTAATTCTGTTGAGTGCAAGACTGAAAGCAATCACAAAGTCCACTTCACCAACAATATAAGCGGCTTGCAAGCATAATTTTTAATAAGCCATGCAAAACAAATTTTAACATAGCACTCTCCTAAAATCATCAACAATCATCTATGGAAAGTAGACCAGAAAGAAAAAAAAAAAAGAGAGAGAAATCATGCAAATCATGCATAAAGTAGTTGGTTTCCTTTTGTCCCATTTCTGTCCTAAGTAACAGTGCTGGATTCCATCTTCAATTCGAGTTAGCTCAGATAGCTGCAAAGTACTATGATAAAAATTGGATTACTATACCCATGTGGGGTTCATCTTCCTCACCCAGAACAAGAACCAAAAACTTATTCCTACAGATGTGCTGAGAGATCTCTATCAACAACCCTTACTGTTTTACTACAGCAACATCCACAGGTCTTCTGACATTTAAGTTACTAGCTTCACCTGGCACCCCACATCAACTCCTGAATCTGCTTTTTCAAGTACAAGCCAAAAAGCATCTCTGCCAAGCTGAAGCTAAAAGATAGAGGGATCGAGCAACTTGACATTAATCCATACCCATGTAAACTGAACATCTTTTTTTGCTAGTTATTCAAAAATCATTTTTAGTAACAAGTTGTCATGGCATTTAATATTAGAGAAGAATTAATTCCTTAAGAAACACTACATATTCCTTTTCATATCTATATATTACTTTCACTGCAAGTGATCTTACTTAGTAGTGCACATAGCATCATAAATCTAAACTTTCACTGGGACTACCAGAAATTCAGGCCTTCTGCCCACAGGACTCCAGTGATCTGTAACTTAAAATGCAGTCTAAACACATTCCCTCTTGCACTGCTCCCATCTCACATACCTCAGCTTTCATTAAGTGGCCAGCATCTTTTGCCTCAGAGGTAAAATAGAACCTGATAGTGTCTCCATTTTTAATTACTGAGGAACAAAAGGCCCACTTCAAGGAAGTTACTCCAACTGAGAGGCAATGGTTCAACACTTGCGTAGACCCTATTTAAAGCAGAAACCCAAATTCCATCTATGAACCATTAACCCTATAAAGAGAGGGATCAATAAGGAAACAGTGCTTCTGTATCTTAGACAAAATTAGATACACGTGACTTCACTTTCTGTGATGACAACAGGGCTTGGGGTCATCTCCCTTGCTCTCAAGTCCTGTGATAAGTTACAGAGTAGAAGGAATGTCACAGTGAGACTTCTAGTAGCAGCACTGTCAGCGGACAGAAATCCACATGTGCTTTCCCCCTTGATATGCAAAAGACATACCTCAAACCAGAGGGGGACCAAGCTCTTCAGAGTAACTCTTGGACAAATACTGGGAAAGCTATCTCCTGAACACATGCCACCTAACCAAATCAGAATTTCTGAAGACGACATTTAGAGAACAAGAGTTCTAGATATATATTTTAATATATTAAAATCCTGATTCAAAACACTGAGTATCTGATCACAGAACATTCTCACTGCTCTGCTCTTTTCACCCAGGGTGCAGGATGATGAGGTAAAGAATGTGCTCTAGCTTCACAGTTACGTACTTATCTTCTGAAAGCTGAACTATACTTATCACTGCATTTCTGGGCACTATCGTACATAAGATTCCATTCTTCCTCCAAAGCCAGTCCTCAAGACATATTAAATGAGGCTATAGCAACAGCGTGGAGCCACTCCACTCTACATGCAGAAGCTAGTGAAAAAAGGGGAAAAGAATTGAGTCAGATATCATATACTGATCAGGAATTTAAACACCAGAACGCATACAATTCAAACCCACTGTCATTTCTCATCCTGAAGAAAAATCCCATTGGGATCTTTGCTCATTATTCTTATCCCCTGCATAAAAGTTAGAACAGTAAGAAAAAGTTTCCCTTGCCAGCAGCAAGTTTTGCATCCTGCCAGTTCTCAGGTTGTTCACTCATCAAGTTCCACCTGAATACTGCATCTGTTCAAGAACTAGTATCTCTGGAAGACCTTACTAGCTAACGGGGAAGAGATTTAAAATTAGACAGCATTAATTCCTCTCTTTTGCCCACGGTAAAAACAAAAACAAACAAAAAACCCAAATCACCAGCTATGGTAAGGTGATCTGAATCCAATAATCTCTTCACCTCGCTCTTCTGGGGCACACCGTTACCATTTCCTTCCCTCTCAGCCCTCACCAACATTCCTCACCACCACAAAAAAAAGGGAAAAGATGAGGAAATAAAAACAAAAGTTTTATTCTACAGTTTTTGTTTGAAATGTTTCTAAAGGAGACGGCTCCATTCGCAAGCCACTAGTAAACAAACTAAAATTAAAATAATTTAAAAAAAAATAAAAAAATCAACTCCAAATTCCATGCTTACATCAACCAGCTGGTTTTGTCTTCCCTTCTTTCACAATATCCTCATAAATAATTTTAGTCTTCTTCCTCATTTCTCATATAAAACAATGCTATATGCTACATCCTTCTTCTGTACTGAAGTGTTCCCTACCATCTCCCAACCTCCTTAACTTCTTATTTTTTTCCCCATGAAGAATAATAAATGTATCAAGATGTTTTACTGAAGAACAAAATCCTGAAAGCAAAATTAATCGGAACTCTCTTAGATTAGTTCTGATGGTACCAGAGTATTTACCAAGTAACTCTCCATCAGATATTCATATGGAAAGTCAAAAAAAAAAAAAAAAAAGTATTGGAAAACCAGTAGATTTTAAGCTCTAGTTTACATATATAAGCTTCAAGTAAAATTGTCATGGTTGGAGCTACACAAATATCATATTGAAAATCTCAAATTTTAAACACAGAAATCAGAAAAACAGAATAGAGCCATTTTTATATAACATTCTTAATGCTAAACGAGTCAGAATGATTACTGAAAAGATTATCTAAGACAAAACACGCACATCATCAGATTGAAACCTCAATCATACAAACCCAATGAACTGAGAAACTGAAGCTGGCTATGACACCAAGCACCCAGATACAGATCTAAATCCCACAGGTCACATCTAACTCTGCTGTAGTTACGGAAGACTCACAGGGTATCTTTTGCTCCTTTACAGGCAGTGTCTGCCTGGAAATAGTCCCAGTACTTAACCCTTGCACATTTGCTAAACTGATTATATATACATATTAATAAAGAGTTCTGTATATAAGAAAAAAAAAAAAAAAACAGTAGAAGAATGTGATTAATGTATAAG
Source organism: Centrocercus urophasianus (assembly GCF_019232065.1). Classification (NCBI taxonomy): domain Eukaryota; kingdom Metazoa; phylum Chordata; class Aves; order Galliformes; family Phasianidae; genus Centrocercus; species Centrocercus urophasianus. Next base: position 12,508,453 of record NW_024884697.1, read on the forward strand.
GTAGAACATACACCTCCAAAATTAACCTAAAATCAGGTACAGGATATCGCCAGTAATAAAGTGCCACAGTATCTGTCTTAAGCTTGCAGTTATGGTAATGTTTACAGGACACAAATTGCCAAATAAATATAGACTCTTTACTATTCATGCTATCTATAAGAAAATCTTCAATTCTTCAAATACGCCATTCAAGCTTTTAAAAATTCAACATAAATTCCAAATGCTGCTCCAATTCTGATAACCCCTCTTCTAGCTAAGCTAGTTGGCTGGTAGTGATTTGTCAGATAAGTTACACAATACTGTTTCAGCTTCCTGATTAGATAAGCAGATAAAGTTGTTGGTTTGTTTTTTGTTGGTTTTTTTTGTTTTGTTTTGTTTTTTTGTGGCACATACATTTATGCATCAAATTTTGCATTTTCTGTGAACGCTTGCAACTTCGTAATCCTCTCTCCGCAGATCTACACGGCAGTAGAAGTCAACCGTGGACAAACCGCATTCACTGGAAAACCCAAAAGTATTAGCATGCAAAAAGCAATTCCATCTACAAAACTGAACAACAAATGTTCAGGAAATTTCTCTCCCGGTGTTGCTTCTACATCCACTGCAGAATAAATAAAAGCAACGAGTGATCTTTCTGCATCAGTATTTCTTTCCTAAAGATGGCCATGGTGCACACAGCCTCAGTGCACCTCTTGTGTCACAGAAACGAATAGCACAGCCGGACTGTGACCCCACAGCCCAGGGATGAGCCAGAAGTACACATCATCAGGTGGAAATGCAGCAGCCCACTTCCACACTGTCACCGGGTTCCCAGCAACGCCGCAGAAGGAGGAAGAGCAGCCCACCACCCTAACCACAGTAGTATACAACCAGAGAGGAGGCAGCAATGCAGGGATGAAGCTGGCTGGAAGTATTTGACATCAGGTTCTACCATAACAACACATGTCACCTTGCCGTGGTCTGGAGATGATCACTGTCGTCCCCTTCCCATGTCATCCTGCCTACAGTTTCAGTAATTTATAAAGGAAAGGCCACATAAATGAAAGTTGACAAAACTCAGATAAACATTAAAAGAAGCAAGCATGACGAGATGAGATTTTACACTGCCTTTATTGGACAGGACTGGTATTATTAATTCTTAACGTCCCGTCCATCTGTTACCTTACATGCAAAGTCTGATTTTTGCACAACACCACTCACAATCTCCTGGCACCATAAATGGCATAGACTGCCTACTCAAACATGTAAGACTGCAAAGCAGAAATGAGTTGAGTTTGATACTAAGACCTACCATGACCACAGCCCATGTCTACTAACAAACCCAACAAAAAAAGTCAACATCGCACAGAACATTGTGTGCAAGACCCCATGAAGTGCACGAATGATTCCACAAGTATGCCAGCAATGCTTTCTGTGAAACAATCTAACTCTTCACATTTTTCCACACCTTTATTGCTAAGGACAGCAGGGCTCAAGCAGGATCTACACTGGGTGTTCAGACACATGGGTGGGTGTGGTGGAAGCACCTGTGTTAACAGACTGCTCAGGTGAACATGGGAGAAATATTTCAACACATACTCATTTATTGGAACTTTGTGAAAGTTCTAAGTGATCCAAAGCAAGTTGCTACAAGGAAACAAAAGAATTCCTACAGCTTTTTATTTTCTAAATGCAACAGTATTTTGTCAGCTTTTTTGTTTGTTTTAAACAGTTCTGCAATGCAAGCTCCATAAAAGCAGCAAGTAGTTCACACCTGTCACCATCAGTGATGACACTGCATGTTTGGAAATAATTTTTCTGGAGAGCAAGTTCAACTAGATCTCCCTTAATGGAGTCTGTGAACTCCCCAAAAACCAATAAAGGACTACAGCTCACCCCACACACCGAACCGTTCTAGGAAATGATTTGCATGTGGGTATGACTAAGGAGCAGTGATGCTGTTCGATCTTTACATCTCAAATAACATCACAACAAGAATTTGTGCTCTAGGATTTCTAGGCACAAAATATTTAATCTCACCAAACCAAGCTCCCTATGGAGGTCAAGCTCTTCCACCAAAACTTGTGTTCAATTGCTTCTGAATAAGTGCATGCACAACATTACTGATAGCCGTACAGACTGAGCCTCAAACCTTGCACCTACTGATGAACTACATTAAAATCCCAGTTCTGTCTCTAGCTTGTTTTGGAGACAGCAAAATAGAGGAGTTCCAGCATGTAAAACAATCAAGACAGGAACACAATCAAGCCTGGCATCTCTATCAAGGTCTGTCAAAGTGGGGTTCTATATTGTTCTTAATTCATTTTTATTTAATCCGTATTCTACGCAATTTTATCACACAAATTGACTTCACTAATTAATTCATTCTTTTTCAGGAGTTGTTTATAGAAAATAAAATTCATTTAAGCTGCTGAGGTGCTCAAACTTAAATAATGTAAAGGCAACAATACAGTAACAAGAACCTTTGCACCATTTCAGAATATCTATTCTGGCATTACAGGTGACGGTGGGATTTCTCTCAGCATCAGGAAGTCACACAGAAGTTACTCTATGCCGGACCACTTGTTAGGAACCAATTTCACAAGAAGTATTTATTGTGATGGAAAGACAGCAAGCACGTAGCACTTCCTTAACGAAACAAAGTGAACAGAACACTACACGAGAGCACGTCCCAAACCATCCCACCAGTTGCACTAGATGCTCCTCCAGCACAATTTCAACTATACACATCACCAACAAGATGTGTCAGAGTGATTTGCCTGTGCTGCCCAGCAGCTGACAGGACTAAGCCAAGCATGGCCTATGGGCAGGCATCATCAGCATGGAATCTGCCCGTCCATACTTACGGTACCAGCAAACCCTCTGACCCAAGTGACCTATTGTATTGGGTTTTGCACAATACGCATGACTTGGCCTACTGTAAGGCAACGTCAGACGTTGGGTATTCAGTTGACTGTAAGTCACATCCAGCAGCAAGAATGAAAGAATAAAACGGAACTTGGCCTAAAGAGAATACAATGATCCTGAGGGACTGCTTCAACAAGCCGAATGCTTTAAGAATATAAGCGTATATAAAAATACAACATAGAGGTTATCTGCCCTGACGCAAGGCTCGATCTGCTCATCTTATAGAAGAGTGTGAAGCATTACACTGAGAAGGGACAGAGTCCCCAGCAAAAATCCAATATGGCCCCAACAGGGCCACCCATTGCCTTAGGATGACCCCATCCCCTCCGCTGCCTTAGGATCACCCTGTCCCCTTACACACCTGCCACTTGCACACAGCCGTGCTCCCGCACCACACCAACACTGCCACAGCCACCTGCCCGACTTTGGGCACAGCGAGGCCGCCCGCCGCGGCCAACCACCACCGACAGGTAGGGAGATGCGCCGGCCCCGCGCTCACCTTCTTTATTGAGCCTCATCACCTCCCTGCTTTTCGCACCCTCCTTTCCAGTCTCTTCCAGATCTGCACCTGCAGAGGAGGAGAGGCACAGTCAGGAGCCGAGGCCCGAGGTGTGCACGCATTGTTCGGAAGAGAGGTGAGGAGGTGCGCTGCTCCGGCACCGCCACAGCGCTCGCGGGGCCCCCCCTTCTCTCCCCTTCCTTCCCCTCCCCGCGACCGCTCCGCTCGGCGCCGCGCATCCTCCCCCTCGCCCCCTTCCCCCACCGCGGCTCCGGCCCAGCGGCGTAGCCCGCGCGGCGGGGCCCGGCCCGCGCCACCCGCACGCATGGCACCGGGGCCCGGCGCGTCAGCTGAGCGCCCGGGGGGGCGGCACCTCCCGCGGCGCGGCGCGGCCCGACCCGGGGGGCGCGGGGTGGAGGGCAGCCG